>NW_022985166.1:1886964-1891901 GCF_010093535.1 Lindgomyces ingoldianus | reverse complement strand
CAATTTGCTATAGTTTGCCGCAATTTGCTGTAGTTTGCTACAATTTGCTGCAATTTACTTTATAAATTTCCTAACACTGCTAGGTAATCTCTTACTAACACCTCTAGACATTAGCCTATTATATTTAAACAGCAGTTAAAGAAGCTAAACTAGCAGTTGTGTAAGCAAAACAGCTTATTAAGGTATTATATGTACTACATTAATCTTTGCAGCGATAGAGAGGCAGAGGCAGAGGTAGAAGCAGCGCTAGAGCTCCCTAGTACTCTAAGAAATTCCTGCAGAGGCAATAAACTACACAAGCTGCAGCTCTACAACTAGGGCTTTAATGCTAAAAAAATTAAATTAAAGATATTAGGTAGCAGTATTAGGCGTGGCGTGGCAGTATTAGACAGTGAAAGGAACAGGTGCAACGCTAGAAAAGGTAAGGTGCAAAGAAGAGGAAGACTATTATAAGAGTAGAAACGCGTTAAAAGCTAGATGTTACGGTCTATGGTTGGACCAGCGTAACTCCACCGGCAGTGCTCCACAATCTAGCTGGGTTGGGACAGGGCTCGCTTACGAACCAATCAGAGGACACGGAGGCAGCGCAGCTGCCCGCGGTAATGGAGGAATGCGTGGTCTAGTAGGAAGACGGGCCACGAGTCTAGGGAGCTCAAGGGAGCTCTAGGAGCATCCCTTGGCGGGCTCCCATGAACTCCCTCTGCTCCCCTTGGCGCCCCCAGCACATGTATATAGTTCCCGCATTAAACAAACTTTAGAAGGTGTGTTTAACATTTAGTTTATTCTTTACATAGACTAAGTAGCATTTAGCTTTCTAAAGAGCTATAATACTATTTGTATATCTTGCACTATATATACCTCTAACCCTGTCCAACAGGACTATTTAACCCTAGCCTCCCTACTGCCGCACAAAGGGCAAACCACAATCTGGTCACCCTAAGAAACCCTCCATCAGCCTAATAGCCTGTACGTAGGACTGTACACCCTACCAGTTGGCCTCTACTACCTGTCCTACTTCCCCCTAGGAATATTATAAGACCTAAGTGCTTCTATAAAGCAAGGATTGTAACATTAAACACCTCCCCTCTAAAAAGTATAGATACCTCTTAACATAACCTAGATTCTAACATAGCCTAAGCAGCCCTGTTAGGATCTACAGAAGTTCCTACCTAAAGCAAAGCTATCTTAGCAGGACAAATTAACTTAATCTAGGAAGACATTAAGAAACTCTAGTAGATTAGTAAAGACATTAGTAAACTAGTAAACCTTTAATAAAAAGTTATAGACTTTTACTAAAAAGTAATAAAATTACAGAACCTTTTTAAAACTCTAAGCCTCTAGGAAGCTACTAACTAAGCCTATTAAATACATAAACTATAAGTAAAGCTAGCAAAGATTTAGAACATCTTAACTAAGAAAGTAAGTATTATAGCTAAGAAGACTTTAAGACTAGCCTTTCTAAAGCCTTTTAAAGAATTACTAAAAGACTTTTAACTATTTTTTATAAGATGTTACCTCTACATGCAATATAATAAAGGAGCATTTTAGACAGACACAGAAATAATATCCTAGATAGAACTACACCTAAAAGGCCCCCCTGCAATTTAGTTCTAGCCCTATGAAGACAACTAGATAAACTTTAAGGCAAATAGTAAAACACTTACCCTTAAAATAGAGGAAGTGTTTAGCAGCATTAAAAACTTTAAAGACGCCTTAATAGCTATCTACAGAACTTTAGATAAAAAGAAAATTGCAGCTAATAAACTAGATACTATAAAACAAGGTACTAGCCTAGTCTAGAACTATGCAGCACGCTTTAGAGAATAATTAGCTATCTACAGATAGATAGACTAGAAAGCCCTCTATTGCATGTTTTATAATAGACTAAGTAAAGTAGTAAAAAATAAGTTTATGTATAGTAAAAAGCTAATTACTTTTAAAAACTTTATTATATAAGCAACAACTTATAGTTAATAATAATAATTTATATTAAGCAAATTACATTATTACTTAATAGTGTTCTAAACCTTATTATAGCTGCATTATTAAAATACTACGACAGTTTATAAATGATCTGTAAAAGCAAAGCTTGCTTAGAGCAATAGTTAGCACATTAAGGTAGGTGTAAGGCGGGATGTCCTAGAGCGGGCTAGTATGGCCTCCCCTGACCTGTTTAGAGGTCACATGACCTGTGCTTTGTATATAAGCATAAATCCTAACAAGCAAGGCTTAGCAGTAATTTGTCTCTTTTATAATACACTTCTATCTTTCTTTAAAAGCTTGCTTTTAGTGCTATCTATGCTACTTACTATTCTATCTTTATAGTAGGTTATTTAGGTTAAAAAATAGTTTATAATAATTTTTATAAATTATTTTATTTTAAGTTACTTAAAACTTATTTAATAAGTTCTTATATTAGCTTTAACTATAATATAACTTTATTTTTTATAGTTACTTTTATTTTTTTAAGTATTTAGTTACACCTTTTTTTTTAGCTAGCTTAGTAGTTTTCTAATATCCTCTATATAAAGCCTATAGGTGTTAATAGCATTTCTAGGTTCTAAGTCCCCACGCACTTCTATATGCCTCTAAGTAAATTTCTACTACATTTAAACCTATTGTCTTGCCTGCGCTGTTACATAGTTGTAGCATAATGCTTAGCAAATTAGTATTAGATAGGTAATAGACATATAATAATAATATTTAACTATAGCATGTAACTAATTATAGCCTATAACTAAGCATAGCTAATACTAATCTCTAACACACTAATATAGCTAAAAAAAAAAATATAGAATAAATATAGCTAACTATAATTTAAATATGTTTTATATAACATATACTAAAGTAAACTACATATGAATTAATATAAAAGTATACTTATATTAAGTATACATTTTTTTAAAAAAATATAAAAAAAATTATAAACTAACTAATTAACGTACTTTATAGGCAAGTTGCTTACACACCTAAGTTACTTACTTTTGCTAAGACTCTACTACACTACTTTTTCTACACTAATGCATTTCTAACAACACTACTTAAACATGTTAAAAGAATGTTAAATGTAGCTTACACTTTAGGCTTTTAAATAAGATGTAACACTTTCTAACTAATATGCTATAGCTATTTATAAGGTCTTTTAAAAAAATAATAAGTAACTAACACACTAGATAACCTTTTTAAGCTAATTATACAGCTAACTTATAGAAGCTAGATAATAATAAGAAGCAGGTAATTATTTAGCACATACTTAAGCTAAATACATAAGGATTTCCCCTCTAGCTAGCAGCTATAGCTAATATAGCTAATTCTTTATACACTAAGTATAATATAGGCTATGTTAGTATAAACTAGCTTAATACATTTATTAAGTGTTACTTAAAGCTTAAAGTAAAGTTTAAGCATAAGTATAACTATAAAAGAGCCTTTTATAAAATTTTTATAGTAATTTAAAGCTAGTTAACTTTATAAAAAATATTAAAGCTAAGTATAGCATTTAAAATAATAACATGTACAACTTTAATAAGATAAAGTTTATAATAGGCTAAATATCTACTAGAGCAGTTATTATAGGTTTAGAGAGATAAGGATAGCTAAAAGCAGTCTAGCTAGGCAACTAGGAGTAGACAACAGCTATCTAGGGCATTAATGCTAAAAAGTAGGCTATTTTACCCTTTATTATTTTCTAGGGTAGCAATTACTTTTTAAACTAGTATAAAAAAAATTTACTTTAAAATTAAGTTATTATAATCTCTAAGCGCAGCTAGACTACTAATTAGCTTAGTCTAGACTAGTTAAAGCACTTTAATGTGCATATAAAAAAGTGTACTATTAGCAGCTACTGTTTACTAGTTATTAATAGCTATAAAAGCTACAACTTACTTTATTTCTAGTAATACTATAAAGATAATAAAATTATTACTATCTATATACTTTTTTACTTATTGCACTTTTTATAGCTACTTAATGTAGGTTGTTTTACTTCTTTAAAAAAGGTATATAAGTGCTAAGCTAAAAACCTTATACATAACTAAATTACTTATATTATAAAAATAAAGTTCCTACTATGCTTTAAAGCAGCCTATAATGCTATAATTACTTTTAGTAATATCTAAAAAAGGTTCTAAGGCGCTAAATTAGTTCCTTTTAACCTATAATAAGTTATAATAGGCCTTAATGTAAAGTTACGCACTCTATTACTACTACTACTTATATATAATAAGCCCTAGTAGTTGTAAACTCTAAGCAATACTTTAAAACTTAAGTTGTAATTAATGCTTATAAAAATAAAAATTTAGAAGTATATAAATAGTTTACTAACTTCTATAGTTAAAGTGTTTAAAAAAGTTTTAAAAAGGGCAGTAATAATTACACATAAGCTAGTGTTAGTGTAATAAAAAATTACTAAGCTTTAAGCAGCTAATAAGGCTACCACATAACATAAATTACATAAAAGAAAGTAAATTAAAGTAGAAAAAACCTTATTAATTTAAAAAGGCCTGCGCTTAACAGCTTTAAAGGAGTTTAAGGCGCGCAGTAATAGGAAGAAGGCAAAGAAGCAGGTATAAGCTAAAGTAGGTAAGCTATTCTAAAGGCGCTGCAGACAGTGCAATTAGACTAGGCATAACACGTAAACGTGTAAGCAAGAAGCAGAAGTAGTATCTAAATAATATTCTAGGCTGTACTGTACTATATAGTGCTAGAGCGGGTTGTTATGGGCCATAATAGAGTTTGTTAGGGTGGGGTCTTGGCAAAAGTAAGCGACTCGGGTGTGTGAGCAACTCGCCTATAAAGTACGTTAGTATATTTTAAAAAAAGATTTTACTTAACTTTATAATTTATAAACTTAAATATACTAAGTATAGTAAGCTTTACTAATAACTTACTTTATTTTTTATAATACTATAAAAATAGTAAAATTATTACTATTTATA
>NW_022985166.1:1885255-1886954 GCF_010093535.1 Lindgomyces ingoldianus | reverse complement strand
TATAAACTTAAATATACTAAGTATAGTAAGCTTTACTAATAACTTACTTTATTTTTTATAATACTATAAAAATAGTAAAATTATTACTATTTATAACGTACTTCACAGGCAAGTTGCTTACACACCTAAGTTGCTTACTTTTGCTAAGACCCTACTAAACTACTTTTCCTACACTAATGCATTCCCCACAACACTACTTAGACGCGCTAAAAGAATGTTAGATATAGCTTATGCTCTAAGCTTTTAAACAAGACATAAAACTTTTAAAGAAATGTGCTATAGCTATATATAAAGTTTTATAAAAAATAATAAATAACTATAGCGCTGTAACAGCGCAGGCAAGACAATGGGTCCGAATGCGGTATGAATCCACTCAGAGGCATATGGGAGTGCGTGGGGACTCAGAACCTGGGAATGCCATTGACACCTATAGGCCTTGTACGAAAGGATATCAGAAAACTACCGAGCTAGCTACGGGGGCGAGGTGCGACTAAATACATGAGGGAATAGGGGTAACAGCAGGGGGCCGGGCAGAGTCGAGTCAGGGTCGAGCCAGGGTCGGAGCCGATACGGAGACCCTTCGGATAGGTTCCGGGCGACCCGAGATGGGACGATTCATGAGAATCGTTACAAGCGCTAGATAACCTTTACAAGCTAATTCTATAGCTAAATTATAAAGGCTAGGTAATAAAAAGAAGTAAGTAATTATTAAGACTATACTTAAGCTATATACGCAAGGAATTTCCCCTTAGATAGCATTTATAGCTAATATAGCTAATTCTTTGCGCGCTAAGCGTAATCTAGGCTATGTTTATATAAACTAGCCTAGTATGTTTGTAAAGTGTTATTTAAAGCTTAAAGTAAAGTTTTAAGCATAGGTATAGTTAAGAGATATTTAGCTAATTATAAACTCTATCTTACTAAAGTTGTACGTGTTATTATCTTAGATGCTATACTTAGCTTTAATATTCTCTATAAGGCTAAACCTGCCCTAAATTACTCTAGGACTCTTATAGAGGGCTCTCTTATAGTTGTACTTACGCTTAAATGTTACTTTAAGCTCTAAATAACGCTTTATAAACATACTAGGCTAGTTTATGTAAATATAGCCTAGATTACGCTTAGTGCGCAAAGAATTAGCTATATTAGCTATAAATGCTATCTAAGGGGAAATTCCTTGCGCATATAGCTTAAGTATAGTCTTAACAATTACCTGCTTCTTTTTATTGCCTAGCCTCTATAATTTAGCTGTAAAATTAGCTTATAAAGGTTATCTAGTGCTGTAGTTATTTATTATCTTTTATAAAACTTTGCACATAGCTACAGCACATTTCTTTAAGAGTTTTATATCTTGTTTAAAAGCTTAGAGCGTAAGCTGTATCTAACATTCTTTTAGCGCGTCTAAGTAGTGTTGTAGGGAATGCATTAGTGTAGAAAGGGTGGTTTAGTAGGGTCTTAGCAAAAGTAAGCAACTTAGGTGTGTAAGCAACTTGCCTGTGAAGTATGTTATACTTTTTTACTTATTACACTTTTTATAGCTATTTAATATAAGTTATTTTACTTTTTAAAAAAGTATATAGGCGCTAAGCTAACAACTTTATACTTAACTAAATTACTTATTATAAAGTACACTTATAAGTAAAGTAATACTTAAAAGTAAATAATAGCTAGCTAATTTTTAGCTTTAATTAAGTTAGTA
>NW_022985166.1:1858865-1884055 GCF_010093535.1 Lindgomyces ingoldianus | reverse complement strand
GTACTATGTAGCAGCTTTCGTCCAGCGTTCCTCCTGTCTTGACAGTAGGTGCGCATATCTGACACCCCGACACACCGATGCGGCTGATGCCAATCCTCGACACACTAATGTGGCTGATGCCAATCCTCGACACACTAATGTGGCTGATGCCAATCCCCGACACACCGATGTGGCTAGAGAGGTGGAACAGACGCAACTAACCATAATTTAAACATGTTTTACACAACGCATGCTAGAGCAAACTGCATGCAAATTAGCATAAAGGTGCACTTACATTAGGTAACGTACTTCATGGGCGAGTTGCTCACACACCCGAGTCGCTTACTTTTGCCAAGACCCCACCCTAACAAACTCTATTATGGCCCATAACAACCCGCTCTGGCACTATATAGTACAGTACAGCCTAGAATATTATTTAGATACTACTTCTGCTTCTTGCTTACACGTTTGCGCGTTATGCCCAGTCTAATTGCACTGTCTGTAAGGCCGGATGTCCCAGAACGGGCCAGTATGGCCTCACCTGACCTGTTTGGAGGTCGTATGACCTGTGCTTCGTATATAAGCATGAATCCTGACAAGCGAAGCTTGGCAGCAATTCGTCTCTCTTACAATACACTCCTATCTTTCTCTAAAAGCTTGCTCTTAGTGCTATCTGTGCTACTTACTATCCTATCTTTACATTTAAATTGCTCTACAAGCTAGCATACTGCTTAAGGGCAACATTCCTACATAATAGTGTTAAAGCAAAACGCTAGGGGAGAATTAGATGCAACTAGCGCTTAAAGATTACCTAAAGAGCTAGCTAAGACTGCTGCTTCTAGTAATACTTAACTAGAGTTAACACTAACGCAGGGAGGAACAGAGCAAGAGATAAGTAAAGGGGACAATAGAAATCCCTATAAATCAGGCTTGTTAAGCCATCCAGAAGGCGTTTAGGGCCCGGAAGGGGTCAGAAGGGCCAGTGCGGGACTAAGCAACGCACAGTCCACCCCCGCAAATCAGGCTTTGGCAGAAGCCCGCGCCTGGCTGCAAGAGCAGCAGGAAGCGCAAGAACTAGCCAGGATAATAGAAATCTGTTGTTAATTTAAGGCAGGTAATATAAACACGCTTAATAAGTTGCTAACTAAGGCATTAAACATTATTATACTAAAACCTACTTAAGACTAAGCAAACCTACTGCGTTCTAAACTGCTGCACTAATATAAAAAGAAGAACAGGGCGGACTACAACTAGTAGTGTAAGGATAATAAGGACTATTATTAAAAAAGTTTATTAAGCTTTACTTAAGAATTACAGAAGATCTCTTTTAGCCTACAATACATTAATAAGACACTATAATTACTATAAAAGACACACTGCACTTATTTAAAGCTTATTAACTTATTATAGTTACTAACATAGTAAGATCTTAAAAACAAGATGCTTAATGCATTAAGTACCTTAGTAAAATAAAAAAGGGTAGCTTATAATGCTATAAAAAACTATAAATAATAACCTAATTAGTTTCTAACTAAACTTCTAGCCTACCTTAGGCTATTATAGACTAAAGTTAATAAAAAGAGCCTAGAAAGGATAACAGTAGACTTTAGTAGCGCACTATCTAACAAGATTAAGCGTGATCTAATGTATATTCTATAAAGTAAGCAAAAGACGCTAGCTTAAGTAGAAGAGTAGAGCAACATATCCTACTGCTGCCTGCAGAAGAGAAAAAGGCTAAAGTTAAAAAAGAAGAGAACATAAAGGCGTTCTACCTTACCTTTAGCTAATAAAGACCTAAAGAAGCCTAAAAAGAAACAAAAAAAGCCTCTAAGCTAAAAAAAGGCTAGAAAAAGGCAGAAATCTAATAAAACAGAAGTTACTTGCTAGAATTATAAGCAGCTAGGTTATATTTCCCTAAATTATTCTATAAAGGACAAAGATAAGGACAAGTCTAATAAGAATAAGTAGAAAAGAAAAGAGCAGAGCTAGAAAAACTAAGCTTCTTTCTTCTAGCCTATATTGCCCTAGTAAGTAATAAAAAGAAGCTTAAAAACTTTTAGAACTTATTATACCTAAAAAAGTTAACTTTATTATTAGTAATAGTAAGCATAGGGTTATTAAAAGACCTTTAGGCTGTAGTAAATAAAGGAGCTTAATTAAATATCCTGTCTACTATAATAGCTAAAAAGCAGGATCTTAAGATTAAGCCCCTACTAGGTGTCTTTTTAAAGGCACCTAATAGATTAGACTTTACTATCTACAGCTTTATAGTTGTAAACATAAAGATTATAGACTTCTAAAGAAGAGTTTAGACTTATAAAGTGCTGTTTATAGTAATAGACCTAAAAAGACCCCTAATATATTTAGGTTTACCTTAGATTAATTAGTTTAATCTAAAGCTAAACTTTTATATAAGACATATGTTGTTTAGGGGCGTAAAGAACTATAGTGTGCTAAAGTACACTAAAGTAGCCTTAGAAGACACAGTAGAGTTTAAGCAAACTATATAAAGTCCTAATACAAATGTCTATGTCTGCAGCGTGCTGTCTAATAACACTAAAGATTCTTTAAGACCTATAAAGCTTAAGTTAAGACTAGAGTATAAAGAATATGTAGATGTAGTTAAGTCTAATAAAATGTTAGAAGTACTACTGCATAGCCTACAGGATCTAGCTATTAAGCTAGAGGAAGGGACAAAGCCTTCTTACTAACTACTATATAGCTTATTAGAGTATAAGTTATAGCATCTTTATAAATATATTAATAATTATTTGTAAAAAAAGTAGATTTAAAGGTCTAAGTTTTTTACAAAAGCTCTAATTCTATTTGCAAAGAAAAAGAATAAAGGGTTAAAGCTTTATATAGATTATAAAGGCCTAAACTAGATTATAATAAAAAATTATTACTTACTACTACTTATCTTAGAATTTTTTAAAAGACTTAAGAAGGCAAAGTAGTATATAAAGCTAGATATTTATAATGTGTACTATATGTTACATATTTATAAAAAAAATAAGTAAAAGATAGTATTTTAAACTTAATATAGTTATTTTAAGTACTAAGTTATACTTTTTAGTTTTACTAATGCTTCTACAGCTTTCTAGGCTTATATTAACTAGGCTCTAGCAGGGTTAGTTAATGTAACATATATTATGTACCTTAATAATATTCTAGTCTATTTTAACATAGAAGAGAAATAAGTTGTTTATGTTAAAAAAGTGCTGTAAAAATTACATAAAGTAAAGCTTTTTTTAAAACTTAGTAAGTGTAAATTTTACACATAAGAGACTAAGTACCTAGGGTACATAGTTTACTTAAAAGGAGTTAAAGTTAACTTTTTAAAAATTAAGATAATCTAGAAGTAGCTAATGCTAAAGACTGTTTAGAATATTTACATTTTTATAAGGTTTATAAACTACTATAAGTAGTTTATTACTAACTTCTTTTTAATTACTTTACCTCTTACTAAGCTAACTTAAAAGGGCCTAGATGCAGCAAAAGGTAGTTAAAAGTAAAAGTAGGAAAAAAGTTAAAAGCTTAATATTAGTTCTAAAAGCAAAGTAGCCTTTTAAAAGCTTTAAAACTTATTTCTTAAAGTTCTTATATTAGCTTATTTTAATGCTAATAGGAAAACTAAAGTAAAGGTTAACACCTTAGAGGGCGTAATCTATAGCATTTTAAGCTAATTAGTCTTAGATAAGACTAAAGAGGCTTAATAAAGGCTAATTAGCTTTTTCTTAAAAAAAATAAGTAAAGCTAAGTATAATTATAATACTTATAATAAGAAGTTACTTACTATTAATAAAAGTTTAGCATATTAGCAACTGTCACAGTATCCTCCCTAGATCCCAGACATAACTGTATTAGATGCGTACTAGAGTATTATTAGTGCACGTCTGACATAAACACAACACAACACAGACATAAACTTAAGCATAAACTGCCTTAACACTAACTAAACTTAGAACAGGCTTAATTTATACCTAAAGCGCTTAGACTTCTAAGCTAAGTATTTAATTACTAATTTTTTTCTAAACCTTCTTGTTCCTTACACAACATCTTGTACCTACTATAATACCTTACATAGTAATTAAACTAGACCTCTGTAAAGCTCTATAACCTTACTTATGCATAATTATAACATTATGTTATGTTAAAACCTTAGCTAAGAATAGCCTCTAAATTTAATCTAATAAGCTTAGTACTTACATAACTCTAAGCTATTAAAGTAAGCTAAAAAGCCTTTTAAAAAGCACTTACTTTATAGGAAAGCTGCTATGTTGCAAACTTAAAAGCTTTTTAAAAGGACTTTAAAGAACAGCTTTATGTTGTTAAGTAGTCTGTTTCTGCCTTAACTTCTGTTATAGTAGTAGGAACTAAGAACTTACTAGCCTTAAAGCTTACCTAAAAGTCTAGAGATAGCTTAACTTCTTTCTATCTAACACTGCCTACAACCTGTAACCTTTCTAACCTAGTAATAAAATCTAACTAACTCCCTAATCCCCTGCTATTTAATAGAAAATAAAAAGACCTACTTTTCTTCCTACATAAGCTCTAATATAAACTTAAAGAAAACGCAGACTAATTCCTCTCTAAACACTTTTAGTTACTATATGCCTACTCTTAACTTAACTGTAATATAACAGCCTTAATTAACTTACTAATAAATAAAGATATTATTAACTTAGATTAATTTATAAGGTTCTTATAAGCAACTTATAGAGACCTAAATAAAAAGTTAACAGCCCTAAGTTGCCTAAACACTTTATAATAAAAAAAGAAAAGCTTTACTTTACACTTTACTAAGTTCTGCTAACTTGCATTTAATATAGGCCTAAATAAAATAGGTCTAATTATAGCCTTATATAACTCCCTCTTAACTAAACTGCAACGCGCTATAGTAAAAGAACCCCTCCTAAACAACCTTAACACGTATGTAAACTTAATTGCTACCTATAATAATAACATAAGGTTCCTTCCTGTACAAGCCCTAATACGCCCCTAAACTAGCGTAGTTACAAATAAAGACTTTAATGTAATAAAAATTAATTTAAATTATGCTCTAGTTAGTTCTAAAAAGTGTAAAGATTATAAGAAAAAAAGTTAATGCTTTAAGTGTAGTAAGCATAGTTATATTTTTTAAAACTGCTTTATTTTTTTTCCTTAAGTCTACATAAGTAGTGCTGCTAGCACTTGTTAAAGATCTTTACTATTTTAATTTTATTTTTATAAAGGCTCTAACTTATGTTTAAGCTTTAATCCCTCTTACTACTCTTAACATAGCTGCAGCTATAGCAGTAGAAGCCTATAAAAAGGCTTGTCCTAGGGCTAAGTTGCCCCTTAGGACTAATTTAACACTAGATCTTTGCTAACTTATAGGCTAAGTCCCCTACTAACAACTAAAAGTACTAAGTTAATATTCTTATATGTTTATAATAAAAAACTATATTAGCCCTAATATAAGCTCTTATTAACTTAAGAGTAAATAGCATAGGTTATATTAACAGAAAACTAGTACATAAACTAAATCTCTAATTAACACTACTTACCTAAACAATTTACTTAACTAGATTTAATAAAAAATAACTTAAAAAAAGTTTTATTTTTTGTACTATAACTATTATAATTACCTACTAACACTATAAGGAGTAGATTAAACTTTATGTAATAAACATAGGATGTTATAACCTAATTCTAAAATAACTATAGCTATATTAGCATAAAGTTGCCTTTAATTACTAAGAGTAAGTTCTAAACTTTAACTCTTTTTAATGCTAAGATGTATGCTTATACTTACACCTAAATAACACCTAAATAGCACTTAATATAGAAGGTCTTTAGACCTACTTCTTAATAACCTAAAAAAGAACTACCTAAGTAAGGCTAACAAGCTAGGCCTTTTACTAAAATAGGCTACATAAAATAATTTAATAACTACTTAAACTTAAAAAAAAGAAAGCCTTTAAGGAACCTTTACTTACTTAATTTAGACACAAACTAGGACTTAAATAGCAGATAGACATCTGCTACATAGGACCTACCTTATTTATAACCCTAGCTTAATAACTAGATTACAAAATCTACGCAGTTATAATTTCTAATATAGACTAAGCTTTAGCTTTTTAAAAACGCACTAACTTAAAAATAATAGTCTCTTAAGACTACTATAACTTATTACATGTCTTTTTTTAAAATAAGTCTAATAAGCTTTTAATATAACATTTATATAATTACTAAATAACTTTTAAGCCTAGTAAACAACCTAGTTATAGGCTACTATATAAGATATTGCTAAACAAATTAAAAGTGCTCTAAAAATACCTTAATAAGAACTTAAAAAAAAAGTTTATTTAAGCTAGCTTCTTACTAGTAGTGTTACCTATACTATTTATAAAAAAACTTAGAGGTAGGCTTTAATTCTATGTTAACTACTAAGAACTAAACACTATTACTATTAAAAACTAATACTTAATTCCTTTTTTACAAGAAACTCTAAGCTAACTAAGTAAAGTAAAGTATTTTATAAAGTTAGATATTATTACTGCCTTTAATAAGCTAAAGATAGCAAAGGGTAATAAGTAGCTAACAGTGTTTTAAACCTAATATAGACTATTTAAGTACCTAGTAATGCCTTTTAGCTTAGCTAACACGCCTAGTACTTTTTAATATTTTATAAACAACTTACTCTAACTCTACCTAGACATGTTCTACACTATGTATATTAATAATATTTTAATCTATAGTAATAGCCTTTTAAAGCACAAACAGCATGTACACTTAGTGCTAAAGGCTATAAAAAAAGTAGGTCTGTAACTTAACATAGACAAATGCAAGTTCTACTAATTAAAGGTTACATATTTAGGATATGTAATCTTTATAGATAGCATCTAAATAGACCCTATTAAAGTTTAGACTGTGCTAGATTAGCAATACTTAAAGGACATAAAAGATATTTAAGCTTTTATAAGATTTACTAACTTTTACTAATAATTTATTAATAACTTTTTATAGCAAGTAAGCCTTATAATTGCACTTACTAAAAAAAGAATTTAATTTAACTTTAACTTAAATTACTAATAGTCCTTTAACTAGCTAAAGAAAGCCTTTACTAAAGCTCTAATACTCTACTACTTTAACTCTAAACTACTAATACTTATAGAAGCTAATGCCTTAGACTACATAGTAGTAGGAGTTCTCTTCTAGACTAAGCTAGACAGGACTATTAGGCCTATTACATACTTCTTAAAAAGAATAAGTTTTATAAAAGGTAATTATAAAATCTACAACAAGAAATTACTTACTATAGTACACTGCTTTAAATAATAGCAACCTAAACTAGAAGGTGCAGCGCATCTAATATAGGTCTTATTTAACTATAAGAACTTATAGTACTTTATAACTATAAAATAACTTAGCTACTAATAAGCCTATTAGTTTAAATACTTATTCTATTTTAATTTTAAGATTACTTATTATTCTAGTTAAAATAAAGAGAAACTAGATGCCTTTATAAGGTAATCCTAAAACATCCTTACTTAAAAAGAAGTGTAAAAGGCTTAACACTAAACTTTACTTTAACCTAAGCTATTTTTAAACCTTAACTTAAACAAAATAAATTAAATAATTAATTAAATTATTACTAATAAGTATCTAAATAATAAATTTATTTAAGAAACTTTAGACCTGCTCTAAAACAGCACTAGTTAGTTAAAGAAAGTAACACTAGCTAACTATAAAAACTAAAATAGTAAGCTATATTACTATAACTAACTTATAATTTTTAATTTTAATAAACTAAGAATTAAACTACTCTAAATTATACATAACTTGCCTGTTAAAAGACACTTAGGCAGAGGAAAGACTCTTAACCTACTACAGAGAGAGTACTACTAGCCCTGCATGTTCTATACTGTACGCTAATATGTATTATGTTGCTATACTTACTGTAAAGTAAAAGCCTCTTAAAAAAAGTATAATAGCTTACTTAAACTACTCTTAATCTCTAAACAAGCTTAAAAAGATATATTAATTAATTTTATTATAGACCTACTTTTATCTAAAGGGTACATAAATATTATAGTAGTTGTTAATTACTTAACTAAGTATTAACACCTAATACTATATTCCTCTATAACTACCTCTAATATAGCCTAGTTATTTTACTAATACATATAAGTTTACTATAGCCTGCCTAACATAATTATATTAGACAGAGGTACACAGTTTGTCTTAGCCTTCTAGGACAAACTCTGTAAATAGCTCTAAATTATCTTTTATCTATTTACAGCTTTTTACCTAGAGACTAATAGCTAGACTAAGAACATAAACACTGTAATAAAATAAGTCTTATAAGTGTACACAAACTACTAGTAGGATAACTAGGTAAAATAGTTAGCTATAGCATAGTTTAAAGCTAATAATATAACATCTAAATTAACATAAGTATCTTTGTTCTTAGTAAACTATAGATACTACTTTTAAATAGAATTTAAACTACTTTTAAATACCCTCTAACTAACTTATTAATTTATATAAGTAATAGATGTAAATAAACTTATTAATAAAATCTAAAATATATCTAAATATGTTTATAAAAAGCTTACATAGGCTTAAGCTTTTTAACAAGAGTACGCAAACTAATCCTAAACCCCTGCCCCTGCGTATGCAGCTAGCAAGAAGGTCTAGCTAGACACTAGAAATATCTAAACAAACTAATAATTAAAAAAACTTAATTAAAAGAACCTTAGCTCTTTTACAGTAGCCTATATAGTTTTATTACATACTTACTAATTAATCCTACCTAACAGCATAAAAATACACCCTGTGTTCTACGTATTATTACTGCGCTAAGCAGCCCCTAAATCTAACTATCTACTTAGATAGCTAAACTTACTACTTAAACCTATTATTATAAATAATAAACTAAAATATGTTATAAAAAATATTAAATAGATCTAGTTTAATAAGAAAAAACATATCTATAAATACTTTATAAAATAGACTAGATACAACAAACTGTTATAGGAACCTATAGAAGCTCTATAAAAGAACTCTACAGTAACCTAATTCTACGCCTAATACCTATCTAAACTAAACCTGTACCCTAACAAAAACAACTTAATGCTAGAACTACTAATGTAAAGAATTCCCTTCCTAATAAGAGGGGGGGTACTGTCACAGTATCCTCCCTAGATCCTAGACATAACTGTATTAGATGTGTACTAGAGTATTATTAGTGCATGTCTAACATAAACATAACACAACACAGACATAAACTTAAGCATAAACTGCCTTAACACTAACTAAACTTAGAACAGGCTTAATTTATACCTAAAGCGCTTAGACTTTTAAGCTAAGTATTTAATTGCTAATTTCCTCTTAAACCTTTCTGTTCCTTACACAACGTCTTGTACCTACTATAATACCTTACATAGTAATTAAACTAGACCTCTGTAAAGCTCTATAACCTTACTTGTGCACAATTGTGACAGTAACATTACTTTTAGAGTTTACTGTTTAAACTTTTTACAGACTATAATAATCTTTGCTAGTTTATAGAAACTAAAACCTTAAACTACTAGCAAGTCTAAGCCTATAAAAAGATAATAGAATATAATTTTATTATTACGCACTGTCTAGGGAAGCTAAACCTAGTAGATAGACCTTTAAGAAGACCTAACTACATTAAGAAGTTATAATAGCCTTTCTAAAAAAGGAATACAGCGTATGTAATAGACATGCGCAACCTCTTAAATTAATAAAATTATAATAAGAAATTAATAGTTATAGCTATTACATGTTTTTAAAATTCTTTAGGCTTAGCTAGAGACTACTTTAAAAAAAAATAAGAGCTAAAACAGCTAGATTCTAAAAGAGCTATAAGCAAAGAACTAGAGAAGGACAACAATAAAGACCTTATGTTAGGTATTAAAGAAGACTATAATAAAACAGACTTATTAAACACTAAAAGTAAAATAAAAAATAAAAAGAACCTTAATAAAAATACTTATCTTTAAAATAAGCTAGAACAACATGCTATAGCTAATACAGGAAGAAAGACTTTAATAACAGACTAAGAGAAAGCAGAAGTGTTCTAGGAGTGCTATAACAGCTTATTAGTAAGCTACTTTAGTGTAAAAAAGACGCTTAAAAAGATTATACACTAATATAATTAAAAAGGGCTTAAAAAGGACGTAAAGGTGTACTGTAATAACTGCCTAAAGTGTAGACAATTAGTAGCTCTACAACACTGCCTATATAGGCTTCTTTACCCTTTGCCACTGCCTAATAGGCCTTAGTAGGATGTTACAATAGATTTTATAACGCAGCTGCCCTCTTATAAATACTTAGAGTTAGTATATAATATAATCTTTATAATAGTAGACTGTCTTACTAAGATAGCCTACTATGTGCTAGCTAGAGCTAATTAAGAAGCTTTAGACCTAGTAAAGGTTTAGTTAAAAAAAGTTATTTACTTTTATAAAGTTCTAAAGAACATTATCTTTAATTAAGAGCTAATAATAAACTTAAAGTACTAAGATAGTTTTTGTTACTATCTTAGCATATAAAAAATTCTTTTATTAGCCTACTATTCTAAGACTAATAGGCAGACTAAAAGATAAAACTAAACCTTAGAATAGTACCTTAGATGTTACTGTTGCTTAGAATAAGATAATTAGGCAATGTAGTTACTAATAGTAGAGTTTGTGTATAACAATAGCGTACACGTGACTATAGGAGTTACTCCTTTCTAAGCATACCACAGAGCAAACCTAAGAGGGCTAGATTAGCCTGGAGAACCCCTAGGTTAGGGGGAATTGCACATAGCAAACAGAGTTGCCGCAAAAGCACTTACTCTATAGTTAGAATGCTGCTAGAAAATTATTGCTATAAATGTGTATTAAAAAAAGTATGTAGATAAATAATAGAAGCATATATAACTATAAGTAGAAAATAAGGTATTAGTTTTTAATAGACACATAAAATTAATAAGGCTAAAAAAAAAGTTAGACTAGAAGTTTTTAGAACTAGAGAAAGTTATAGCCTAGATTAGCGCAGAGGTGTATAAAGTAGACCTACCTAATCTAGAAGAAGTTTATCTAGTGTTCTATGTCTTACTTTTAGAGCTATATACCTAGAAAGGGCGTCTTAAGTTGCAATTAGAACTAATTATAGACACTCTACGCGCTATAAAGAATAATATATACTATGTAAAGAAAATACTTAACTAAAAACAGAATTTAGTTAGAGCATAAAAATATCTTATAAAATAAAAAAGTTATTTATTTAAAAAGAACTTATAGAAACTTAAACTTAATATTAGCTTAAATGCATTAAAAGTGTTTTAAAAGAGTAAAGGAATATATAGCAAAAAATTAAATTATGCTAGTTTAGGTTAAACTTTTTAAAAAAAAAGAAGTAACTTAATAGATTAAGTATAGCTACTTTTACTTTATTTTTTCCTTGCTTAAGGTTTTTTTAATAAGAGGTGTTTAATAGCGCTATAGGAATAAAAAGACAACATAGCCTATTTAGACCTAAGATTCCTTAGTTAGACTAAGTAAAGCTGTTCTAGCATAGAATAGCTTACTAGAGTTAAGAAGAGAGTTATTTTAACCTAGAGAAATTTATTATGTAGAAAAAATAAACATTCTAGCCTAGAATAACCTATACTAGTAAGAAAAAAGCAGAGTTTAAGTCTAGCAGAATATTCTAAGATTTTTAGGATAAAAGACTTATAAAGTAAGCAAGCTAAAGGCAGATTAATCTATTACTACTAAGATAGTTGCACTTTAAGTCTAAAAAACATAATGTAAAGGTATTTAACTTTATTAAAGAAAAAAGAAAGAAGCTTAAGCTAAAGAACCTAAAACTACACTATACTATGCATTCTTAACTATTTTTACTATAGGATGCGCTAGATCACACTAGATTGTGCCATTAGGGCCCTAGATTAGACATTAAGGTCCTCTATAGGTAAATTTGCGACAGCAGAACAACTATTAAGATGTTTCTTATTGTACCTAGTTAGCCACCTTTTTTTAGCTAAAGTTTAATCCTAACTAGCCTTATTTTTAATATTATTAGCTTTATTATACTTTTTAAAGACGCAGCAGATTACATTAGCAGCTTTAGCAGCATTAATATAATAATGTTGCTTAGCTTTAGTAACATAGACACTTTTAACACTATATTTCTTCTATTATGCTAGTTAGTGCTAGAATAGTTAAGAATAGCATACACCTACTTTTTTAGATAAAGTTATTGTAGCTTTATCTTTATTAGAGTCCTTCTTAAGCGCCTTACGCTTTTTCTTTTTTTTTTTTAGCAATATTAGCTTTAAAGTAGGCGCGCTTTTTAAAAACAACTCTAGTCTTAGTAATTTTGCCTATAACGCTACTGTGCGCGTATAAATAGTTATTATACAGGATTTTGTTTTTACTGTAAACTATTAAGAGCTAGAATAGGGCTAATTAAGCTAGATTATGCTGCAATAAGAAGACTTATGCCTAAAGAAACTAAATAATAGTGTTTACTTATAACATAACTGTTACATTAGCCTATGCTAACTAAGTAGGGTTAAGTAGATTAATAAAGGCTAAAACATTAAGTACAGCGTTCTTAAGAGCCTATTATTTAGGTTTAAAGGTGACAGGGAGCTATCTAGGGTTAGCCTAGACAGACTGCGCGTAAATATGCTAAAAGGAGCTAAAATACGCACCTTAAAGCACTTTTTACTAAATTTAAGGTAATAAGCACACTTAGTGTACTTAATTTCCTTTTTCTTTATGCTATAACGCAACTTGTTGTCTATAAGCATATAATAGCTACTACTTTTATTTATAATGCCCTTATAGGATATTTTGTTAACACATTAAACATAAGAGTTGTTAAAGCATAAGTTTATGTTAGTAAAGGCTAATTAATCTTTTTTAAAAGAAACTATAGCTAGATTGTAACAGAGTAGGCTGCAAAGGTTTATTTTAGAGTTATTAAGTAAAGTTAAGTATAAAGGAAGAAGCTAAGAGCAGATTAGGCAACAGGCAGGCGTAAGCAGGGTAGGATAGGACTATTAAAGCTTGTTAGCACCCCTTTGCGCTAGATTGCGCTAGAGTGGCTTAGAATGTACTTACCTTAAAAAGTTTAGAATCTTCTAAATTCTAAGCTGTAGAGAGGGCAGAGGTGTAAAGAAGATAGATTTCTAGGACAGTTAGACCCTATATATACTGTCCTAACTGCTACTCTATTAGCGTGAGATATATTGCTATTTTACCTTTACTTTTACTCTGTACTTTTACTTTACCTTTACTTAATAACTCTAGGTTATTTTTAAATAAACTTGCATAGAATTAACTAAAATAGGCAGGAGTAAGTTTTTAGGGCATTACGTGACACTTTTTTATGCTACTTAGGCCTATTATTATCTGTTCTATCCTCTAAGTTGTAGGACTACTATAAGGGGGGATAATGTAAGGCCAGATGTCCCAGAACGGGCCAGTATGGCCTCACCTGACCTGTTTGGAGGTTGTATGACCTGTGCTTTGTATATAAGCATGAATCCTAACAAGCGAAGCTTGGCAGCGATTCGTCTCTCTTACAATACACTCCTATCTTTCTCTGAAAGCTTGCTCTCAGTGCTATCCGTGCTACTTACCATCCCATCTTTACACTGTCCGCAGCGCCTTTAGGATAGCTCACCTACTTTAGCTTGCACCTGCTTCTTCGCCTTCTTCCTGTCACTGCGCGCCCTAAACTTCTTTAGAGCTGTTAAGCGCAGGCCTTCCTAAATTGTTAAAGTCTTTTCTGCCTTAATCTACTTTCTTTTATGCAATTTACGTTGCGTAGCAGCCTTATTAGCTGCTTAAAGCTTAGTAATTTTTTATTACGCTAACACTAGCTTATGCGTAATTATTGCTGCCCTCTTTAAGACCTTCTTAAACGCCTTAACTATAAAAGTTAGTAAACTATTTATATGCTTTTAAATTTTTATTTTTATAAGCATTAATTATAACCTAAGTTTTAGAGTATTACTTAGGGTTTACAACTACTAGGGCTTATTATATATAAGTAGTAGTAGTAATAGAGTGCGCAACTTTACATTAAAGCCTATTATAACCTATTATAAGTTAAAAGGAACTAATCTAGCGCCTTAGAACTTTTTTTAGATATTACTAAAAGTAATTATAGCATAATAGGCTGCTTTAAAGCATAGTAGAAACTTTATTTTTATAATATAAGTAATCTAGTTATGCATAAAGTTTTTAGCTTAGCACTTATATACCTTTTTTAAAGAAGTAAAATAACCTACATTAAGTAGCTATAGAAAGTGTAATAAGTAAAAAGGCATATAAATAGTAATAATTTTATTATTCTTATAGTATTACTAAAAATAAAGTAAGTTATAGCTCTTATAGCTGTTAATAACTAGTAGATAGTAGCTACTAATAGTACACTTCTTTATATACGCGTTAAAGTGCTTTAACTAGTCTAGACTAAGCTAATTAGTAGTCTAGCTGCACTTAGAGATTATAATAACTTAATCTTAAAGTAGATTTTTCTTTTTATACTAGTTTAAAAGGTAGTTGCTACCTTAAAAATAAATAAAAAGTAAAATAGCCTACTTTTTAGCATTAATGCTCTAGATAGCTGTTGTCTACTTCTAGTTACCTAGCTAGACTGCTTTTAGCTGTTCTTGTCTTTTTAAACCTATAATAACTGCTTTAGTAAATATTTAGCTTATTATAAACATTATTTTGTTAAAGTTGTACATGTTATTATTATAAATGCTATACTTAGCTTTAATATTCTTTATAAGGTTAAACTAGCTTTAAATTACTATAAAATTTTTATAAAAAGCTCTTTTATAGTTATACTTATGCTTAAACTTTACTTTAAGCTCTAAGTAACACTTAATAAATATATTAGGCTAGTTTATGCTAATATAGCCTATATTATGCTTAGCGCGTAAAAAATTAGCTATATTAGCTATAGCTGCTAGCTAGAGGGGAAATCCTTACACATCTAGCTTAAGTATGTGCTAAATAATTACCTACTTTTTGTTATTATCTAGCTTTTATAAGTTAGCTATATAATTAGCTTAGAAAAGTTGTCTAGCATGTTAGTTACTTATTATCTTTTAAAAGACCTTATAGATAGCTGCAGCGTGTTGCTTAAAAAGTATTATGTTTTATTTAAAAGCTTAAAGTGTAAGCTGCATTTAACATTCCTTTAACATATTTAAGTAGTGTTATTAGAAATGCATTAGTGTAGAAAGAGTAGTGTAGTAGGGTCTTAGTAAAAGTAAGTAACTTAGGTGTGTAAGCAACTTGCCTATAAAGTACGTTATACATTTTTTTTAAAAAAGAATATAAGAAACACATAAGATGACAGAGAAACAGCGTTACTAGAGTTTATCCGAAGAAATTCTAACTAACTAGCGCGTCTAAAAGAGGAGATTCTGCTCAACTTTTCGTTCTGCAAACCCGAATATAATAAGCAGAGCAAGCTCTGCTAATAATGCTAGGCTAAGCAAACACTTTTTTTTATTTATTTTTTCTATGCATTTTATTATTAGGAGCACTTTAATTGTTATAAAATAAGTTAAGAAGGTTACTAGATCTGCATTCTATTAGGTTTATATAGCGTCTGTAGGGCATTAGCATAAGATTCCTCTTTTTAACATCTCTTTATAGGTGGGATGGATGACCTTAGGACGTCACTGCAAACAGGCTTTAGTAGGGAATGAGTCTGGCCTAGCTCTAACTATCGAATATACGGAATTTGATATAACGATCTCTTCTTTAATTGAACGTGTTTAAAACTGCTTCATAACCAGTCTAGGA
The DNA here is from genome assembly GCF_010093535.1 of Lindgomyces ingoldianus. Classification (NCBI taxonomy): domain Eukaryota; kingdom Fungi; phylum Ascomycota; class Dothideomycetes; order Pleosporales; family Lindgomycetaceae; genus Lindgomyces; species Lindgomyces ingoldianus. The sequence continues at coordinate 1,868,234 of NW_022985166.1, read as the reverse complement.
CTGATTCACAGTTAGTCTAGAACTGGTTTACAGCTAGTCTAGGACTGGTTCACAGTTAGTCTAGAACTAGTTTACAGCTAGTCTAAGACTGGTTCATAACTAGTCTAGGACTGGTTTACAGCTAGTGTAGGATTGGTTTAAAACTGGTTCATAACTAGTCTAGGACTGGTTCACAGCTAGTTTAGAACTGCTTCAAAGCTAGTTTAGGACTAGTTAAGGACTGGTCTAAACTAAAACCAACGTTAAGGAAATTAATCTTAGCCCTAATATAGACTAAAACTTAAACAAAAGCTATAAATATTCTACATAAATAAAAATATAGAAGTAACTAAAATTATATTTAAAACATGTTTAGATGTACTATATAGATTATTTACTATCTAAATTCTTAAGTAAATAAGTAGAAAAAGTAGTTACTTATAAAGTAAAAAGAAAGCTTATAGCTTAGATTTACTATTATATAGCTTTTTTCTATAAAGTTATTAGCACTATATATTTATGTTTTATACTTTATAGTTATACTTACTTACTTTTTTATTTTCTGCCTTACATGTATTATAAGGCTTTTTATGCTATAGCTATCTTTACACTTTTATAATTTAAAGACATAACTTTAAGTTTAGTAGTTTCTTTAAAAAAAATTAGTAACTAAAGAGCATATAAATATAATAAAAACTTACTTTTTTTTATTTTTATATCTTTTTAGTATTTTTTGCTTTTTATACTAGCATTTTTAAAGCTTTTTTTATTAATGTAGTAGTTGTCTTTTATCTAGTTACTAATTAAATAAAAATATAAATACTTTTAAGTAGCATTTATTATCTTTAGAAATGTTTAGTGCTACACTTCTTTTATTAACTATTTTAACTAGTTTTTACTATAAGCCTTAGATTTACTATTATAAGCATGTCTTTTTTAGTTTAATTATAATTTACTTTTAATAGCATTAGAAAGTAAATTTAATTAGTTAGCTATGCCCTCTAGTGTAGGCTTTATAGTGTTAAAAAAGATATTATTTTTAAAAGTTTCTTTAATAGACTTATTTAGACATGTCTAAAAAAAGATAATACTATTTTCTAAAAATTTTTAAAGCTTTTTAAAATTATTTATTATGTTACTAATTTTTTCTATATTTTTATTATTATTACTACTATTAGTGTTATAAACAGGATAAGGACAGTAGTTATATAAAAGTAGAAAGACTTATAGTAATAGAAGAAAGCTTAGGAATCTAAGCTTTTATACAACATGTTGTATAAGCTTTATTAGCTCTATATAGTATTCTAGACTACATTAGTAGTAGTTAAAAAGAGGGGGTAGCTAACATGCTTTTAATCTGCTTTTTTTATGTTACCTCTAGCTCTTTATCTACTTATAGTATATAGTATAACTAAGAATAGCAGCAGTAAACATAGTTTATAAGTTATTTTTAGTTTAAAAATATAGCCTAACATATTTAAAACAGTACTAAAAATAAGTAAATACTTATGTTACATATATTAAAGTCTTATTTAATATAGTAAAGATGCTTATATACTCTAATTTAGTGTCACGATTATGCACGAGTAAGGTTATAGAGCTTCGCGGAGGTCTAGTTCAATTACTACGTGAGGTATTATGGTAGGTACAAGACGTTGTGTGAGGAATAGGAAAGTTTAAGAGAAAATTAGCAATTAAATACTTAGCTTAAAAGTCTAAGCGCTTTAGGTATAAATTAAGCCTGTTTTAGGTTTAGTTAGTGTTAAGGCAGTTTATGCTTAAGTTTATGTCTATGTTGTGTTGTGTTTGTGTTAGACGTGCACTAATAATACTCTAGTACGCGTCTAATACGGTTATGTCTGGGATCCAGGGAGGATACTGTAACAGTACCCCCCCCCCTTATTAGGAAGGGAATCCTTTACATTAGTAGTTCCAGCATCAGGTCGTCTTTGTTAGGGTACAGGTTTAGTTTAGATAGGTATTAGGCGTGGAATTAGGTTACTGTAGAGTTCTCTTGCAGAGCTTCTGCAGGTTCCCACAACAGTTTGTTGTATCTAGTCTATTTTGTAAGGTATTTGTAGATACATTTCTTCTTGTTAAACTAGATCTATTTAACGTCTTCTACAACATATTCTAGTTTGTTGTTTATAATAACAGGTTTAGGTAGCAGGTTTAGCTGTCTAGGTAGATAGTTAGATTCAGGGGCTGCTCAGCGCAGCAACGATACGTGGAACACAGGGTGTATCTTCATGCTGTCAGGTAGGATCAATTAGTAAGCGTGCAATAAGACTATATAGGCCACTGTAAAGGGGCTAAGGTTCTTCTAATTAAGTTTTTTTAATTATTAGTTTGTTTAGATATTTCTAGCGTCTAGCTAGACCTTCTCGCCAGCTGCATACGCAGGGGCGGGGGTTTAGAATTAGTTCACGTACTCTTGTTAAAGAGCTTAAGCCTATGTAAGCTCTTTACAAACGTATTTAGATATGTTTTAAATCTTGTTAATAAGTCTGTTTACGTCTGTTACTTATACAGATTAATAAGTTAGTTAGAGGGTATTTATAAGTAGTTTAAATTTTATTTAGGGGTGGTATCTATGGTTTACTAAGAACAGGGATACTTGTGTTAATTTAAATGTTGTGTTATTAGCTTTAAACTGTGCTGTAGCTAACTATTTTACCTAGTTGTCCTGCTAGTAGTTTGTGTACGCTTATAGGACTTGTTCTATTACAGCGTTTGCATTCTTAGTCTAGCCGTTAGTCTCTAGGTGAAAAGCTGTAGATAGATAGGGGACAATTTAGAGCTGTTTACAGAGTTTGTCCTAAAAGGCTAAGACAAACTGCGTACCTCTATCTAATATAATTATGTTAGGCAGGCTATAGTGAACTTATACGTATTAGTAGAATAACTAGGCCATATTAGGGGCAGTTATAGAGGAACATAGTATTAGGTGTTAATACTTAGTTAAGCAATTAACAACTACTATAATATTTATGTACTTTTTAGATAGGAGTAGGTCTATAATAAAATTAATTAATATGTCTTTCTAAGCTTATTTAGGGATTAGGAGTAGTTTAAGTAGGCTATTATACCTTTCTTAAAAGGCCTTTGCTTTACAGTAAGTATAGCAACATAATACGTATCAGCGTACAGTATAGAACATGCGGGGCCAGTAGTACTCTCTCTGTAGTAGGTTAAGAGTCTTTCCTCTGCCTAGGTGTCCTTTAACAGGCGAGTTGTGTACAATTTAGAGTAGTTTAATTCTTAGTTTGTTAGAATTAGGGATTACAAGTTAGTTATAGTAATACAGCTTGCTATTTTAGTTTTTGCAGTTAGCTAGTGTTACCTTCTTTAACTAACTAGCGCTGTTTTAGAGCAGGTCTAAGGTTTCTTAGATAAATTTGTTGTTTAGATACTTATTAGTAATAATCTAATTAATTATTTAATCTATTTTGTTTAGGTTAAGGTCTAAAAATAGCTTAGGTTAGAGCAAAGTTTAGTGTTAGGCCTTTTACACTTCTTTCTAAGCAGGGACGTCTTAGGATCGCCTTGTAAGGGCATCTAGTTTCCCTCTGTCTTAACTAGGATGATAAGTAATCTTAAAATTAAAATAGGACAGGTATTTAGACTAACAGGCTTATTAGTGGCTAAGTTGTTTTGTAGTTGCGAAGTACTGTAAGTTCTTGTAGTTAGATAGGACCTGTATTAGATGCGCTGCACCTTCTAGTTTAGGTTGCTATTGTTTAAAGCAGTGTACTATAGTAAGCAATTCCTTGTTGTAGATCTTATAATTGCCTTCTGCAGGACTTATTCTTTTTAAGAAGTATGTGATAGGCCTAATAGTCCTGTCTGGCTCAGTCTAGGAGAGAACTCCTGCTACTACGTAGTCTAAGGCATTAGCTTCTACAAGTATTAGTAGTTTAAAGTTAAAGTAGCAGAGTATTAAGGCTTTAGTAAAGGCTTTCTTTAGCTAGTTAAAGGACTGTTAGCAATTTAAGTTAAAGTTAAATTAGACCTCTTTCTTAGTAAGTGTAATTATAGGGCTTACTAGCTGCAAAAAGTTGTTAATAAATTATTAGTAGAAGTTAGCAAATCTTATAAAGGCTTAAATGTCCTTTATGTCCTTTAGGTATTGCTAATCTAGCATAGTCTAAACCTTAACAGGGTCTATTTAGATGCCATCTGTAGAGATCACATATCCTAAATATGTAACCTTTAATTAGTAGAACTTGCATTTGTCTACGTTAAGTTGCAGACCTACTTCTTCTATAGCCTTTAGCACTAGGTGTATATGCTGTTTGTGCTCTAAAAGGCTATTACTGTAGATTAGAATATTGTTAATATACGCAGTGCAGAACATGTCTAGGTAGGGTTAGAGTAAGTTGTTTACAAAATGTTAAAAAGTACTAAGCGCGTTAGCTAAGCTAAAGGGCATTACTAGGTACTTAAATAGTCTGTATTAGGTCTAAAACGCTGTTAGCTACTTATTACCCTTTGCTATTCTTAGCTTATTAAAGGCAGTAATAATATCTAACTTTATAAAATACTTTGCTTTGCTTAGTTAGCTTAGGGTTTCCTATAAAAGGGGAATTAAGTATTAGTTTTTAATAGTAACAGCGTTTAGTCCTTAGTAGTTAACATAGAATTAGAGCCCACCCCTAGGTTTCTTTATAAATAGTATAAGTAACACTACTAGTAAAAAGCTAGCTTAAATAAACCCTTTTTCTAGGTTCTTGTTAAGGTATTTTTAGAGCACTTTCAATTTGTTTAGCAACATCCTATATAGTAGCCCATAACTAGGTTGTTTACTAGGCTTAAGGGTTATCTAGTAATTATACAGACGTTGTATTAGAAGCTTATTAGACTTGTCTTAGAAAAAGACATACAACAGGTTGTAGTAGTCTTAAGGGACTATTGTCCTTAAGTTAGTGTGTTTTTAGGGAGCTAAAGCTTGGTCTATATTAGAAATTATAACTGCGTAGATTTTGTGATCTAGTTGTTGAGCTAGGGTCACAAATAGGGCAGGTCCTATGTGGCAGATGTCTATCTACTGTTTAAGTTCTAGTTTATGTCTAAATTAGGTAGGTAGAGGTTCCTTAAAGGCTTCCTTTTTTTTAGGTTTAGGCAGTTATTAAATTATTTTACATAGCTTATCTTAGTAAAAGGCCTAGCTTATTAGCCTTACTTAGGTAGTTCTTTTTTAAGTTATTAGAGAGTAGGTCTAGAGACCTTTTATATTAAGTGCTATTTAGGTGTTGTTTAGATGTAAGTGTAAGCATACATCTTAGCATTAGAAAGAGTTAAAGTTTAGAACTTACTCTTAGTAATTAAAGGCAACTTTGTGCTAATATAGCTATAGTTGTCCTAGGATTAGGTTATAACGTCCTGTGTTTGTTACATAGAGTTTAATCTGCTCCTTATAGTGTTAGTAGGTAATTGTAATAGTTGTAGTATAAGAGATAGAACTTTTTTTAAGTTATTTTCTATTAAATCTAGTTAGGTAAATTATTTAGGTAAGTAGTGTTAATTAAAGATTTAGTTTATATGCTAGTTCTCTGTTAATATAACCTATGCTGTTTACTCCTAAGTTAATAAAAGCTTATATTAAGGCTAATACAGTTCCTTGTTGTAAATATATAGGAATATTAACTTAGTACTTTTAGTTGTTAGTAGGGGACTTAGCCTATAGGTTAGCAGAGATCTAGTGTTAAATTAGTCCTGGGGGGCAACTTAGCCCTAGGACAAGCCTTTTTGCAGGCTCCCACTGCTATAGCTGCGGCTATGTTAAGAGTGGTGAGGGGGATTAGGGCTTAAATATAAGTTAGAGCCCTTACAAAAATAAGATTAAGACAGCAAGGATCTTTAACAAGTACTAGCAGCGCTACTTGCGCAGACTTAAGAAAGGGGAATAGAGCAGTTTTAGAAGATATAACTATGCTTACTGCACTTAAAACATTAACTTTTCTTCCTGCAATCTTCACGCTTTCTAGAACTAACTAGAGCATAATTTAAATTAATTTCTATTACGTTAGGGTCCTTATTCACAACTGCGCTAGTTTAGGGGTGTATTAGGGCTTGTACAGGGAGGAACCTCATGTTATTATTGTAGGTAGCAATTAGGTTCGCATACGCGTTAAGGTTGTTTAGGAGGGGTTCTCCTACTATAGCGCGTTACAGTTTAGTTAAGAGGGAGTTATGTAGAGCTGTGATTAGACCTATCTTATTTAGGCCTATATTAGATGCAAGTTAGTAGAACTTAGCAAAGTGTAAAGTAAAGCTTTTTCTTTTTTGTTATAGAGTGTTTAGGTGACTTAGGGCTGTTAACTCTTTATTTAGGTCTTTATAAGTTACTTGCAGGAACGCTATAAATTAGTCTAAGTTAATAATATCCTTATCTATTAGTAAGTTAATTAAGGCTGTTATGTTGCAGTTAAGTTAAGAGTAGGCATATAGTAACTAGAAGCGTTTAAAAGGGAATTAGTCTACATTTCCTTTAAGTTTGTATTAGAGCTTGCGTAGGAAAGAAGGTAGGTCTTTCTGTTTTCTGTTAAACAGCAGGAGATTAGGGAGTTAGTTAGATTTTATTACTAAGTTAGAAGGGTTACGAGTTGTAGGCAGCGTTAGGCAGGAGGGAGTTAAGCTATCTCTAGACTTCTAGGTAGGCTTTAAGGCTGGTAAGTTCTTAGTTCCTACTACTATAACAGGAGTTAAGGCAGAAACAGACTACTTAATAGCGCAAAGCTGTTCTTTAAAGTCTTTTTAAAAAGCTTTAAAGCTTACAACGTAGCAGCTTTCCTATAAAGCAAGCGCTTTTTAGAAGGCTTCTTAGCTTGCTCTAATAGCTTAGAGTTGTGCAAGTACTAAGCTTATTAGATTAGATTTAGAGGCTATTCTTAGCTAGAGTTTTAACATAACGTAATGTTACAATTATGCACAAGTAAGGTTATAGAGCTTTGCAGAGGTCTAGTTTAATTACTACGTGAGGTATTATAGTAGGTACAAGATGTTATATAAGGAATAAGAAAGTTTAGGAGGAAATTAGCAATTAAATACTTAGCTTAGAAGTCTAAGCGCTTTAGGTATAAATTAAGCCTATTCTAGGTTTAGTTAGTGTTAAGGCAGTTTGTGCTTAAGTTTATGTCTGTGTTGTGTTGTGTTTGTGTCAGACGTGCACCGATAATACTCCAGTACGCGTCCGATACGGTTATGTCTGGGATCCGGGGAGGATACCGTGACATTTAGATGGCATCTAATACTTTTTTATTATTATTATTTATCTGTGCAAGCTGTTACATAAAGTAAATAAGTATAAATAAAGTCTATATTTACTTAAAACTATAAATTTTTTAGTCCTTTATGCTAGTTTATAAATACTACTTTTCTTTATAGGCATACTATTAGTCTTATTACATAGTTTTTAATATTTAAGAAAAGGCCTCTTAAAAGTAATTAAATTATAATATAATAATAAAAGGCTTAATATAAAAAAGGCTTATATAGTTCTCTAGCTAGAAAGAGAACGCAACATTATGTAAAGGTATAGTAATAAATTTAGATATAACTACAAAGGCGTTTTAATAGTAAATTAATACTAATTTATATATAAATAACTATTTAAGTAATAGTAGTAAAAAGTTAGCGCATTAGTTACTAAGATAACTTTATATAGTAGTGTGCTATATGTTAGTAGCTAGGTAAAGTCTAGATATGTTTAAATTTAGTTTTAATTAAGTTTATAACTGCATTCTTTTATAAGCTAAACTACATAAAGAAGGTAAAAATACTAATATTAATATATATGTTAAACTGCCCTTATAAAAAGGCTATTTTAGGGGTTAACTGCAGTAGTAGCATATAAGGTTATTAAAAACCTATATAAATCTTATTTAACATTATTCTAGATTTACTTTTTATCTTTTATACACCTGTCAGATTGAAGCACTGTTTCTAGGCTTCCTGAGATGAATGATGGGTTTGGATATGATGTATGGGATGATTGATTGATTGTATTGATTGTTTTTTATTTATCGATCCTTTTTCTGCTCTGCTCGTGTTGCTCGGCTTTTGTTTTTCCGATCCGAGTCCCTCGCGCACTAGCCCTATGCGCGACCAGCTTGCAACGTGCTGCAATTTGCTGCAATTTGCTGCAACATGCTGCAATTTGCTGCAACATGCTGCAAAATGCTGCAATTTGCTGCAACATGCTGCAAAATGCTGCAAAATGCTGCAATTTGCTGCAACATGCTGCAAAATGCTGCAAAATGCTGCAATTTGCAGCAACATACTGTTCGAGCTTATTGCTCGTACTATGTAGCAGCTTTTCGTCCAACGTTCCTCCTGTCTTGACAGTAGGTGCGCATATCTGACAACACCTAGTAGTAAGGTAGTTATAATTACTAAGTATAAAGTATTTAAAATGTTATTATAAGTAGTTTTTAACTTATTATTACTTTATTAAATGTCTTATTATATCTTACGCAGTGCTAGGGTAAACTAGCTTTATATAAAAACTTTATTCTTATCTTGCATAGTGTTTTAAATGTAAAGGCTATCTAAACATATTTTAAAGGCTATTTAAATACTATCTAAAGTTACTTTTATTTTACATATATTCTACATAAGATACTACTTATTATTTAGTGTATACTATAGTTTATGTTATGTTCTTTTTCTAGGTAAAAATTAGGCAGGATTAGTTACTATCTAGACTAGAACCTATTCTAGACTAGTCCTAAACCTGCTTAGTATTGTTCTATATTTCTACTATTGCTTAGCTACATTTTTTTTTCTACTTTATGTATTCTAACATCCTACTATTAAAAGGTAGTTAATGTATATTACTTTTTACTTTTTTTTTTATCTACTTTTAATTATGTTTATGTTACTATAGTACTACTCTAGCTATCTCTTAATACTTTTAAACCTCTACTAGAGAAATACATCTAGTCTCTCTTACCTAAATAACCCCTTAGTCTTAATAATAAGATACTAGAACTAAAAGATATATTATTTAATAATAATTTTAATAACTTAAGAAATAATAATTCTAATAATATATGTAATATCTTATATAACTCTTTTAATAGCTAATTAAATAACTTTATAAAATAGCTTTAAAGTCTAAAGTAAATATACTATTTTTATGTTTAGTATAAATTTACCCCTTATAACAGCTAAACTTACTTATGTTAAGTTAATTCTTAAATACCCTCTAACACATCCTAGTAGCTATATAATTAGCAGAGCTTGCTCTGCTTATTATATTCGGGTTTGCAGAACAAAAAGTTAAGCAGAATCTCCTCTTTTGGACGCGCTAGTTAGTCAGAATTTCTTCGGATAAACCCTGGTAACGCTGTTTCTCTGTCACCTTATGTGTTTCTTATATTCTTTTTT
>NW_022985166.1:1824286-1857920 GCF_010093535.1 Lindgomyces ingoldianus | reverse complement strand
CTCGGACCGGAAAAACAAAGCCGAGCAACACGAGCAGAGCAGACAAAAAAAAATATTCAATCAATTAATACAATTAATCATCATCCTATACATCATATCTAAAACCTATCATTCATCTTAGGAAGCCTAGAAACAGTGCTTTAATCTAACAGCTTCTTTGCTTTCTTTCTGTCACTGTGCGCCCTAAACTTATTTTAAGCTGTTAAGCGCAGGCCTTTCTTAATGTAGCTGCCTTATTAGCTGCTTAAAGCTTAGTAATTTCCTATTACGCTAACACTAGCTTATGTGCAATTATTACTGCCCTTTGTAAGGCTTTTTTTTTTAGAGGCATTACTCCTTTAGAACTCTCTCTATACGTAGAGCTACTTGCAACACAACTAATATCTACTAGAGATTGCTGCCTGCTGCTGTAATCTACTGTAGTTTGCTGTAATTTGCTATAGTCTACCGCAATTTGCTGTAGTTTACTATAATTTGCTACAATTTGCTACAATTTGCTATAGTTTACTGCAATTTGCTGTAGTTTACTATAGTTTGCTGCAATTTGCTGTAGTCTACTATAATTTGCTGTAATTTACTTTATGCTTTTTTTAACACTGCTAGGTAATCTCTTACTAACACCTCTAGGCATTAGCCTATTATATTTAAACAGTAGTTAAAGAAGCTAAACTAGTGTCACGGTATCCTCCCCGGATCCCAGACATAACTGTATTGGACGCGTACTGGAGTATTATCGGTGCACGTCCGACACGAACACGACACGACACGGACATGAACTTAAGCACGAACCGCCTCAACACTAACTGAACCCGGAACAGGCTTAATTTATACCTAAAGCGCTTAGACTTCTAAGCTAAGTATTTAATTGCTAATTTCCTCCTAAACCTTCCTGTTCCTCACACAACGTCTTGTACCTACCATGATACCTTACATAGTAATTGAACTAGACCTCCGTGAAGCTCTATAACCTTACTCGTGCACAATCGTGACAACTAGCAGTTTTATAAGCAAAACAGCTTATTAAGGTATTACATGTACTATATTAATCTTTGCAGCAATAGAGAGGCAGAGACAGAGGCAGAGACAGCGCTAGAGCTCTCTAGCACTTTAAGAAATTTCTGTAGAGGTAATAAACTACACAAGCTACAGCTCTATAACTAGGGCTTTAATACTAAAATAATTAAATTAAAGATATTAAGTAGCAGTATTAGGTGTAGTGTAGTAGTATTAGGCAGTAAAAGAAACAGGTGCAACGCTAGAAAACACAAGGTGTAAAAAAGAGAAAGACTATTATAAGATTAAAAACTTATTAAAAGCTAGGGCTAAAACATGTTTTTTTAATTATAGCTAATAATTAACTAATTTCTAGATAACTGTTAAATAGGCTCTATGCTAGCTAGCATTTATAATTAGCAAGTACGTGCAAGGCAAAGAGAGTTACACAGTGTACACATTACGCAGGGGGGGTAGCAGGTAACTAGTGTTAATTGTTCTTCTTCTTCTAAGTCTGTGCAAAGGAAAGAAATATTTATCTATTTATGTATACAACTATAACACAAGCCTATAACATGTAACGCCTAACAGCATATTTAAATACTTTTATTTAGACAATAACTAATTTTAAATTTATATAAACTTTTAGTTTTTAAAAAAGAAATTTTACTAACTTAATTAAAGCTAAAAATTAGCTAGCTATTATTTACTTTTAAGTATTACTTTACTTTTAAGTATACTTTATAATAAGTAATTTAGTTATGTATAAAGTTTTTAGCTTAGCGCCTATATACTTTTTTAAAAAGTAAAATAACCTATATTAAATAGCTATAAAAAGTGTAATAAGTAAAAAAGTATATAAATAGTAATAATTTTATTATCTTTATAGTATTATAAAAAATAAAGTAAGTTATTAGTAAAGCTTACTATACTTAATATATTTAAGTTTATAAACTATAAAGTTAAGTAAAATCTTTTTTAAAACACACTAACTAGTTAGTTATAATTTTTTTATTAGTTTATATATTTTTTATATATATTTTTTTATAAAAAAGTATACTTAATATAAGTACACTTTAATATTAATTTATATGTAGTTTACTTTAGTATATGTTATATAAAACATATTTAAATTATAGTTAGCTATATTTATTCTATATTTTTTAGCTATATTAGTGTGTTAGAGATTAGTATTAGCTATGCTTTGTTATAGGCTATAATTATTTACATGCTATAGTTAAATATTATTATTATATGTCTATTACCTATCTAATACTAATTTGCTAAGCATTATGCTATAACTATATAACAGCGCAGGCAAGACAATAGATCTAAATGCAGTAAGAATCTACTTAAAGAAATATAGAAGTGTGTAGGGACTTAGAACCTAGGAATGCTATTAACACCTATAGGCCTTATATAGAGGATATTAGAAAACTACTAAGCTAGCTAAAAGAAAAGGTGCAACTAAATACTTAAAAAAATAAAAGTAACTATAAAGAACAAAGTTAAGTTATAGTTAAAGCTAATATAAAAACTTATTAAATAAGTTTTAAGCAACCTAAGATATAATAATTTATAAAAATTATTATAAACTATTCTTAAACCTAAATAACCTACTATAAAGATAAAATAGTAGATAGCATAGATAGCACTAAAAGTAAGCTTTTAAAGAAAGATAAGAGTGTATTATAAGAAAAATAAATTACTGCTAAGCCTTACTTATTAGGATTTATGCTTATATACAAAGCACAGGTCATGTGACCTCTAAACAGGCTAGGGGGGGCCATCCTATCCCGCTCTAGGACATCCCGCCTTACACCTACCTTAATGTGCTAACTATTGCTCTAAGCAAGCTTTGCTTTTACAGATCATTTATGAACTGTTGTAGTATTTTAGTAATTAATGTAGGCAACTTTTATAGTAACTATAAACTACTTATTAAAGCTTTATAAGTATATATTTATTAAACCTAAATAGATTTTAATTTTAACAAATTTCAAGTATAATACATAGTACTTTTTTAACTAGAAGGTGTTATAGAAGCTAACTACATCTACTTACTTAGGTGTCCCCTATATACGCTAGACTATGCAGTGTAAAGGCATTAAAGCTTGCTAGTATATATGTTCTAACTTGCTGTATATAACACACACACATGTTATAACTTACACATAGTAAATAATTATAAATAAAAGAGCTTTATTTAAAGTTTCTAAAACCTTTAGCTGCTTTAATAAGATAATAAAGTATTACTAAGTACTAAAAAAAATATAGGCTAAAAAGAGCTATTAGTAATAGTAACCTAATTATAAGTACTAATTAAAAAAGTAAAAAGAACTTATAAGTATATCTAATTTGCTTAAGTTATTTATACTAATAGAATTTAGAATGCCTATAGTCGCCCTTAATACTATATTAGGTGCTATAATAGACGCGCTAACATAATAATTTATAAAGACTATTTTTCGTAAAGTATTAATATAGTAATAATTAATTATAATTTATTATATAATTTAATTTAGAATAAATGTTCTTTAAACACACTAGCTAATTACTATATTATAGAGCTAGTTAGGTTAAACATAGCCTTCTATAGTAAGTCTATCTTTTTTTATTCTCTTTTATATTACGCTTATAATGTGTTTAGAAATAGATTATTTATAAAGCTAAAAAAAAATAGTACATTATAATAACTATAAGTGTAAGGTTATAGTGTAAATACTTAATAACTTTATTACATTACTTTATATACTTATAACCTAAATTAGAACTTATTCCTATAGCCCCTCTGCACTAAAAAAGACCTTTATTAAATATATAAAGTAGCTATTTACTATATGCTGTAAGCTTTTTTACTTTAACTTTATACTTAGTAAGCTTATGCTTTAAATTATTAAAAAAGTGTTTTTAATTTTATATAGCCTAGTTTAAAGCTAGCCTAGAGCTATAAAAGTAGTGCTGCTAGCATTAAGCTTTAACTCTTAAAAAAGTGCATGCTAGCCTTAACAACCTATCGCAAATACGCTAGTATATATAGAAGAAGAAGCTTTTATGCTAGCCTAATAAGCAAAGCCTTACTAGTGTATTATTTAAATATAAGTAAAATTATAAGAGTAAACCTAATTTAGTATAAAACAGCATTAGATTTATTTTTATTATATATGCTAATAAGCTGTTAAATAAGCATATATATAAAGAATTAAATATAGTAAGTTTAGCATTATAATATTCTACTTTTATAAAAAGTAAGCTAAGTGTAACGATTCTCGTTCCATCTCGGGTCGCCCGGAACCCATCCGAAGGGTCCCCGTATCGGCTCCGACCCTGGCTCGACCCTGACTCGACCTGGCCCCGACTCTGCCCTGCCCCCTGCTGTTACCCCTATTCCCTCATGTATTTAGTCGCACCTCGCCCCGTAGCTAGCTCGGTAGTTTTCTGATATCCTTTCGTACAAGGCCTATAGGTGTCAATGGCATTCCCAGGTTCAGAGTCCCCACGCACTCCCATATGCCTCTGAGTGGATTCCCACCGCATTCGGACCCATTGTCTTGCCTGCGCCGTTACACTAAGGTTTTTTTTAAATAAAAGACATTTAAGATAGACATGTTATATAAGTGTGTGTGTAACTTTTTTTTTAATAAAATTATTTTTACATGGATGCTACTAAGACATAGTAAAAGTAAGTTAATTAAAACTTTATAAAAACATGTTACTAATATCTTTATAGTATTTACTTTTGCCTAAGTGCTTATAAATGTTAATTACTATAAAATATACTAAATTATATTTAAAAAACTTTTTAAACTACTTAAAAAAATTATAAAGTATAATATTAAATAGAAATATATTTATAAAAGTAGATTTGCAGCTATAACTATAGACATAGATAGATGTTACAATCCTTACTCCGGCGAGATGGTAATTCGGGAGTACGTCGGCCTATCAAGATGTTTAGAGAGGAAGGGGAGAACTTAGCTGGATCGAGTGTACAGTTCGTCGAGCAGAGCGTGGGGATAGAGAGTTTAAGGTAGGCAGGCTTGTGGTTTGCCCAGCAGCTGTATGGGGAGCTGGCGAACCTGATCCGTAGGGATAGGAAGGGAGGTATATATAGTGCAAGATATATAGGGCGGCAATGTCCTTGTTGTAAAGGTGTTAATGCCTCTTAGTTTATAAAGTAGGTAAAGACTAAATAATAAACTAAACAGTAATTACAGCCTTCTAACTATGGTTGTGATTAAGACTATATACATAGGGTTTACATGCTCTGCATGCTTGCATGCTAATTTCTATACAGCCTGCATAGCCTACAAGCCTGCAAGCCTGCATAGTTTATTAGATGATGCACTCTAAAAGGCTTTTGTCTAAAAGCTAAAGCTATTTCTTATCTGTCCTGTCACGTGATTTATTTAGCGCAGGGCTAAGCGTCTTCTATCTGACATTGTTTGGGCTGTGTAGGACAGCTAGTTAGGTTATTATAGTCTAACTGTTAGCTGTAACACGCAGGCTTCCTTCCTAGTTAGCGTCCTTGCTGTTATGTTCTTTTTGTTGTAAGCGTTAGGTTTTCTTTTTAGCTAGTGCGTCCCCTTCTTTAAAGGCTAATTCTATGTTAAGTCTTTTTAACTATGCCTTGCCAGGCTTCTTGTTCTTCTGCTGTTGTTTGTTGTCTTTGTACTGTTGCCTGTCTTAATCCTCTTTGTTATACAAAGATGCGTCTTTACAGTGCTTGTTGCTTAAGCAGGTCCTCTTACGTAATGTCCTTATTATTAGATAAGTATGTTAAGTGTGTGCAAAAAGGCAGTTGCTGTAATGCCTTTATGTTAAACACAGCTTAGGATTAGTTAGAGCAGGAGCGCGAGAGGCTGTTAGCAGAGGCGGAGGTAGCTTAAGAAGACAAGATGCGTAAAAAGGAAGAGTTAGTAAAACATCTTTAGTTAATTATTTCTTATAAAAAAAAATTTAGAAGCAGTTAAAAGTGTTAAAGGATTAAAAAGTAAAGTATTTAAAAGAAGACCTTTTATTGCTAGATAAGCTTAAAGCGCTTAAAGCAGAAGCAGCTAGTCTTCCTTCTTCTTAACTTATGTTAAAGGGTTATGGACTTCCCACATCGCAGCTAGCTAATGCTGCTGCAGTTTTAACTAATAATAGTGTTTTCTAGTCTAGGGAGCTTTCTCTAGGGTAGTTTTGTTTAGAAGGGACTCTAAGTATTTATAAAGGGCCTAAGGGGCGTTTAGGAGGTTTTTAATAGGCTTCTAAGTGTTTTTACTAGTAGGCTATCTTTTCTATTTTACTAAGTACTTGTTTTCTTTATAGTCTAGAATTTTTTTTACTTTATACTCTTTTTCCTCCTCTTTTTATCTAGTAGTGGTAAGTAGGATAGTTTTAAGTGTAAGTTTAAGCTTAGAGATGTAGAACTACAGATGTATCTGCATTTCTTTTAGTAGTTTAAGTTTGCAGATGCTAGGGCGTGTTTGTATAACTTAGTATAGTCCTATGTGTTTCTTTACTAGCTTTCTAGAGGGTCTTAGTGTTTTAAGATCTTTTATATCTAAGTATATGTAATTATTTAGGTGTATTTCTAGCGCAGGTTCTTTTTTCTAATTTACTGCCTTTTTTATAGCTTTCTAAGCTAATTATGCTTTTCTAGTAAGTTTCTAATGTATTTCTAGAAGTTTAGTTGTGCAATCTATAGCTTCTAGGGGATTAGTTAGTTATAAGCTGTAGAGCTTATATTATAAAGAATAACTAAAATTAGCTTTATACAGGGTTTCCTTAGTTATAGCTAATTCTAAGGTGTTAATAGCAAACTATGCTATTAGCAGCTATTTTACTTAATCTATTTATTTATATAAGACGTATTTTTATAGAAATTTTTTAACTTCTGCGTTTATTCTTTCTATTTGTCTGTTTATTTATAGGTAGTAGGCAGTAAAAAGTCTATAATTAATTTTAAAGTGCTTAATTAAGGCTGTCTAGAATTTGCTAGTAAATAGTTTATTATAGTTAAAGATAATAATCTTAGGGCAGCTGTAGGTAGCAAAAATGTTCTTTTCTAATTTAAACATAAATTCTTTAGCTATAATAGTTTTTTCTAATAGCTATAAGTAGACAAACTTAGTAGTTTTGTTTATAACTTGTGCAATTATATTGCAAAGTCTTTTAGTACTAGGCTTGCGTGAAGGTGGTAGTCTAGTTATAAAGTCTATAGTTATTATTGTCTATAGTTAGCTAGGTGCTATAATTAGCTAAAGTAATCTGTACAGCTTATGTTGT
Source organism: Lindgomyces ingoldianus (assembly GCF_010093535.1). Classification (NCBI taxonomy): domain Eukaryota; kingdom Fungi; phylum Ascomycota; class Dothideomycetes; order Pleosporales; family Lindgomycetaceae; genus Lindgomyces; species Lindgomyces ingoldianus. Next base: position 1,850,654 of record NW_022985166.1, on the reverse strand, counting down.
TATAGGTTGTTCTTATTACAGGTGTTACATTCCTATAGGACTTTAGTACACAGGTGTTTTAATTAGGGTACCTCTTAGAGTATAGCATTTTTAATTTTCTTTTATAATAATCTAATTCCTAGGTGTCTAAACATAGAGGCTTTATAATACTCTCTTATTAGGTTTTTCTATCCTTGTTTAATTATTATAAGGGAACACAGTAGTTTCTTTTAGTTAGGTCCTTTATAAACTAGTCTTTTAAAAGTTTTCTTAAAAATTACAAATTCCTCTAAGTTTTCTTTATTTACCTTAAAGTAGTCTGCGCGCCTACTTAAGGTGTTAGCCTATTAGTTGCTACTTCTAGCTACATGTTTAATAATAAAATTAAATTAAGTAAGTTTTATAGCTTATTATACATGCATTAGTAAAAGTTTCTTAGTAGTAAGAAAGGTAACAAGATTTGCGTAGTTAGTGTAGATTATAAATTACTAATTAAGTCTTTAAAGCTTAACTTTCTAGTTTCTACATGCATTTACTATAGCTTTTAATTCTTTGTTAGGAATAGTATATTTCTGCTCTAATAGTGCAAATTTAGCTAAATAGTAGGCTACTAGGTGCTAATAACTGTTTTCTTGTTTCTAGAAAAGTGCTGCTCCTTTAGCTCTTAAAGAGGCATTAGTGTGCACTTTTATTTCTAATGTAGAGTTATACATTCTAAGAACAGGATAGCTTGTTATTGTTTATTTTAGTTTTTAAAAAGCTTCCTCTATTTCTAGTGTTTATTAGAATTTCTAACTTGCTTTTTCTTTTAAAGCGGCGTCTGTAAGAGGGAGCGCTATTTTTAAGTAGTCCTTAATTATTTTTTGTACATAGCCTGTAAGGCCTAGAAATCCTTTAATTTCTGTTACTATTATTAGTGTTAGCTAGTTAAGTACCTTACTTACTTTAGTAAAGTCTATTTTTATCTCTTTTTTATTAATAATAAATTCTAGATATTTAGTTTTTTATACATTAAATTTACATTTTTCTAGTTGTAGATAAAGTCTATACTGTTAGAGTTAGTTAAGTATAAGTTTTACTTTAGATACATAGTCTACTTAGTTATCTTTAGTGTATATTAGGACGTTATCTAGGTATATAAGTATAAATATGTCTAGATAGAGGTTAAGCGCAGTGTTAGTAACTCTTTAGAAGGTTACTAGGGCGTTAGTTAGTCTAAATAGCATAATAAGGAGTTTATATAGTCCTTCTAGGGTTTAGAAGGCTGTTATCTACTTATGTCTTTCTTTAATTCTTATTTTATTAAATCTATCTTAGACATTAAACTTAGTAAAGTGCTTAGTTCCTTTAAGCTAATTTATAATGTTCTAAATAATTAGTAAAAGGTACTAGTCTCTTATAGTATTATTATTTAGAGTTTAGTAATCTTAGTATACTCTTACTTTGCTATTCTTCTTCTTTGTAAAAACTACTGCTAACGCTATTAGACTGTTACTTTCTTAGATATGTCCTTAAGCTAACATCCTGTCTACATATTCCTGCAGGGCGTCCTTTTAAGCTTTTGTTAGGGGTTAGAGCTTATAAGTTTTTAGTTGTAAGTTTAGCTTAAGATTAATAGCGTAATTCTAGGGCTAGTGTAGTAGCAGTTTTCCTAGATCTTCTAAGGTTTTAAATATGTCCTTATAGTCTTAGTATTCTTCTAGTATTTTAGTTGTTTTATAGGCTATTTAGTAGATTCTAACCTAATTAAGGTCTTATTTTTTTTTAAATTCTTTAAAGGAGATTTCTTCTAGCTCTTTCTTTATTAGGCGGACAGCCTAAGCTTCTAGTTTCTAACAGGGGAACATTTTTAGCTTTTAATAAGTTTTGTTAGAGTCTTTATAAAATACTAATTATGCTGTTTCTATTCTGTCTTAGTTAGTTAGAGACATAGTTTACTAATTAATTGCTAGGTTATGTTTATAAAGCTAATTATAGCCTAATATTGCTTAATATTTGTCCCCTAGCAGTAATATGTTAAAGGATATCTAGTTGTTAGTTTCTTTAGCTTTTGTAATAAGTTCTTCTGTTTTAAGTTAAATTTATCCTACACTGTATTCTATTAATAAGGCGTTAGCTAGGGATACTCTAAAAGGGTTTTTCTTTCTTTAGAAGGGTATGTTGTTTTAGTTAACTTATCTTAAATTAATTACTATAAACGTGCATCTACTGTCTATTAAGGTAAGTCCTGTCTATTCCTAACCTAGGCGTTAAAGGGTAATTTCTATTATTAAGCTTTGTCCTAGTCTTTGTCTAACTGTAATAAGGACGTAGAGTTTATAGGGAATTTCTTTATAGTCTATTCTGTTATCTTTATTAACAGTTTTAGCTGCGTTTTTGTATTCTATAATTTAATTTAGTTGTACTTTGTATTCTTAGTGTCCTAGTATCATGCATTCTAGCACAGTGCACTAGGCGTCTTCTATCTTGTAGTAGTATAGCATCTAGTTGTTTTATTAGTGTGCTCTCTACTAAAAGTAGTAGAACGTGCATGCTAACCTGTTGTTGCATTCTGTCTATAGTTCTTGTTTGTAACTTATACTATTCTAGCAGTAGAAGCAGTGTGGCATTTCGCAAGTAGATGCTATGCCAACCATTGTGTTACCTTTAGGTACGTTTTCCTGTGTTCTGTGTGGCCACCAGCCAGCCCTATGCTTAGTTGGCTAGTGTTTAATGCAGTACTTATTACTGCAGAGATACTAGGTATAGGGGCATTCCCTAAGGTTGTTTTGTACTAGTATTAGCTAGACCTATGTCTATCTAGGATATTTCTTAGTTCTAATAATTTGTAATAGGTGGCTTTAGTAAGTACATTAGAACTTATTATGTTGCTTGCTGCTATAAGGAATGCAGTATCCCTTATTCTGTTGTAGTTTAAGGTCTTTGCGGGTGATAGCTAATGCTAGGGGAGGTGTGTTAGCTTGTTCTTAGCATAGATTTAGTGTTAGCAGGGGCAGGGCTTCCAACAAGGCGTAGTACTGTACAATTAGGCGATTTTAAGGCCTGTACAGGTAAGATTTTGTGTACGTTCGTACAACAGGGAGGAGGAGAGGTAGGTGTACGTATCGTAACTGTTACAGCTCACGTGATCTGTACAAGTAGTACAATTTAATTAAAGTACGCCGTACTCTAGTCAAAACAGCTAAGACTATAGGTCTCTAGAGACGCAAGATTAAGGTCTAATTAACTAGTTCTCCCTAGTAACAAGAGCAGATAGGACTAGATAAGGCCTGTAAAGCTGCAAGCATGGTGTTTAATAGAACATAGTACTGCTCCTACTGTTACTAATAGTAACAATCTCTTAGCAGTTAGAACAAAAGTAAATTGCCTTCTGTTACTGTACAGTTAATAAGGCTATAGTTACTGCAGTAACTGCCTATACTATCCATCATTAGTACAGAACAGTAAAGTAACTCCTTGCACTTAAAGCTCGCAGCTAGTTCAACACCTCGCAAGCTCTTGTCGTCTTAAGAAGTCAAGGGCTGCCTCTAGAAGCTCTTATAATTAAGGCCTTGTCCTCTAGTTTTTCTATTCTCACAAGTTTCAGGACAATATCTAGACTTGCAACCTCCAGCTAAAACCTAGGGGCCTTAGATATCGTGTGAAGAGCATATTAGCAAGATTGTGTTAAAATTAAGCCCTCTAGAGCCTTTAGTAACACTAGTTGCTGCAGTAACTGCACTAAACAGTAACTTTACTATTAATTAACTTAGCAGTAACTATTACTGCCTATAAGGCTGTTTTAATTTACTCTTTCTATAAGAACAAAACCCTATTGCCGCTAGTAACGCCTTAAAAACACTACTAACAGTAACAGTTACATTCTATTAAACACCATAGCTGCAAGAGGCGTGGATAGATAACTCTGCAATAGAAAATAGTCTGTAACAGGCATTTTTAAGACAACAGACAGATGGATAGATTAAAACCCTTAGAAAGAGATTTAAGCGTCCGCAGGCCTCCTGCTCGCCAGAGCCCTTATACCCCTCTAGAACTCCTATACAAACTTCCTAAAAAGGTAATACAATCCGTACTACGTACTGTACCTAAGGCATCATTAAACGTACAGTACAGCTCACAAACTCAGTACGTTCGTACTAAACACGTGACCGTTACAGTTCACTTTGTACAGACCGTAGTACAGCCTGTTGGAAGCCCTAAGCTGCAGGGGCGTGCATTGCTAATTAGGGCCCTCTCCCTTATTAAGGATTTTCTAGAACATTTTCTATTGTTTGTTTATGTTTATAACTATATAATGTGTCTTAGCAATTTCCTTTAGTATGCTGTAAGTTTTAGCATTATTATTAATATGTACCTTGTACATTAATTTCTTACAGCTTTATGCGTTATAAGTATTGCTGCATTTCTAGCAGTTGCTGTAGTTAAATTAGTATCTAAGCTCCTAAGCAGAGATCCCTATTATAGGTTGTCCTAAGAGAAATTTTTTCTTCCCTTCTTTAATGTTTGTAACCTATGTTGTAGCTTAGGTGTAGCCTTACTATCTCTTATAGGCAGCGGCTTGTTCTAGTGCCTTAAAGACTTTGTTATTATCTTGTACTTTAACTTCCTAGTATTCTATTAGGCATCCTTTAGATTTATAATTGTCTCTGCATTGCTAGCAGAGGCGTTTATCTAGCTAGTCTAGGATCTCTTGTCCTGTTAGGCCTTATTCTATATGCATTGCTTTTATAGTTAATCTGCTATCTTTATTCTCTAGTTGTTTAAAGTCTAGGCATTCTTAATAAAAGTAACCTACTTTTCTATAGTTAAGGCATGCCTTCTTTTTAAGCTATTTCTTCTGTTTCTTGTTTAAGGGTGGCCTTACACTTCTAGAGGTATTGCTCTTTTTCTTTAAAAAGCTACGCATATGTTTAGCGTAACTAAGGTCTATAAGCTTAGTGTTAGTCTGTAGAGCTTCTTTCTTCTTCTAAAACTAGTTAGGTTTTACAGTTGTCTAGCCTTTTTCTTTTTTACTATAATGTTTAGCATGTCTTTTGTTGTAAGTAAGTGCTTTTATAACATAATCCTTAAAGCTTTTAGGCTTTCTAGTATAAGTAAATTTGTTTTTAATAGTGTCTAAGAGCCCTTTATAGAACATTTATTCTATAGCTCTTTTATCTATCTATCTGCAGATAGCTAGCAGTTCTCTAAAGTAAGCTGCATATTGTTAGACAGAGCTGTTGCCCTGTTAGAGAGCGTCTATTCTGTTAACTGCTTATTTTTTTTTATTAACTAGCCTATAGATTATAGTTAGGGCTGCTTTAAATAAATTAATATTATTAAAGATTTTCTGTGTTTCTAGTAGTAAAGGTTTACTATTTGCCTTATAGTTTATCTAGTTGTTAGCGTAAAGTTAGAACTAAATAGTAGGTAATCCTTTTAAGTGTAGGCCTATTTATAAGATTATTTCTTTGTCTGTTTTAAAGGCACCTTTATTATATTGCATGTAGAGGTGGCATTTAGTAAAAAAAGGTTTTAAATCTTTAGCAGAGCTATTAAATGCTTTAGAGGGAGCTAGGCGTAGGGTCTTCTTAGATTTAATACTTGTTTTTTTATAGGTAATGTTTCTAAGGTTTACTACTTCTAGTTAGAGGGCCTAGATCTAGTAGATGTTTAAGAGTCCTTATTATGCTTATAGCTAGAGGTGCTGTTTAAGTTGTTTAAGCTTATTTTAGAGATAGAGTATTTGCTAATTTTGTGCTTCCTTAGTTGCTGTGGGGGTCTAGCCAGTGCTAGCAGCTAAAGCACCTGTCATGCTGATGTCTAAGGTAGTAGTAGCCATACTTTGCAGGGGGGTGGTAATTACTGTTATAATCTTTACTCTAGCAAGATAGTAATTTAGGAGTACGTTAGCCTATTAAAATGTTTAGAGAAGAAGGGGAGAACTTAGCTAGATTAAGTGTACAGTTTGTTGAGCAGAGCGTGGGGATAGAGAGTTTAAGGTAGGCAGGCTTGTAGTTTGCCCAGCAGCTGTATGGGGAGCTGGCGAACCTGATCCGTAGGGATAGGAAGGGAGGTATATATGGTGCAAGATATACAGGGCGGCAATGTCCTTGTTGTAAAGGTGTTAATGCCTCTTAGTTTATAAAGTAGGTAAAGACTAAATAATAAACTAAACAGTAATTACAGCCTTCTAACTATAGTTGTGATTAAGACTATATACATGGGGTTTGCATGCTCTGCATGCTTGCATGCTGATTTCCATACAGCCTGCATAGCCTGCAAGCCTGCAAGCCTGCATAGTTTATTAGATGATGCACTCCAAAAGGCTTTTGTCTAAAAGCCGAAGCTATTCCTCATCTGTCCTGTCACGTGATTCATTTAGCGCGGGGCTAAGCGTCTTCCATCCGACATCGTTCGGGCTGTGTGGGACAGCCAGTTGGGTTATTACGGTCTGACTGTTGGCCGTAACAATAGAAAGCAGATAGCTAGTAAGTAATTCTGTTTAGCACTAGTCCTAGACTAGTCTCTAACGCAAGTATATAAGGTTTAGAATATATCTAGCTAAGCTTAATTTTGTATAAAAGGATTAGCGCATCTATTGCATAAGCTGCATGCTTTTTTACTATGTACACTTTTATTAGAGCATCCCCTGTGCAGTAGGGACTAGAGATAAAACTACTTACTATTAGATTATAATAGTAAACCTAATTACTATAGTAGATAAGAATAAATATATTAAGCTTTGTACTAAACTTTAAAGTATAACTTTTTTATAAGCTTGCTTTTACTATCTAATAGTAATTTAACAGTAAATAACACTCTACTTAGTATTACTTACTAGGTAAAGTATAAAAAGCACCTAGTAATTAAAGTAAGCATTAATAACACTTACTTTTTTTTTAATTGCCTTTATAAAGGCTTTGTAACATTATACTAATGCAGTAAAATAGATAGGCTTAAAGTTAAACTTATATAGTAGGTAACTTTATCTTTTACTAGCTATTTTTAGGTATGTTTTTTAATTACTTTTAATACACCTTATATACGCTGCTAATAACACTGTAGTGCTATAGCGCTTAACACTTATAATTTTTTGCAATATTAGGCCTAATTAATCTTTAGTATCTTCTATACTAATAAAAATACTTCTAGTGCTACTTATTAGTATAATTTTATAGTCTATAAAAGTTTTACTTTTTTTATATTAATGTACTTTACAGGCAAGTTGCTTACACACCTAAGTTGCTTACTTTTGCTAAGACCCTACTAAACTACTTTTCCTACACTAATGCGTTCCTAACAACACTACTTAGACGCGCTAAAAGAACTTTAGATACAGCTTACGCTTTAAGCTTTTAAATAAAATATAAAACTTTTAAAGAAACATGCTGCAGCTATGTACAGTCGCCTACCAAAATGTTACAATCCTTGCTTCGTGAAGCACTCGGGTCTGATGATATTCCTAGGTGGGAAGTAGGACGGATAGTAGGGGCCAATCTGGTAGGGTGTACAGTCCTACGTACAGGCTATTAGGCTAATGGAGGGAGGGAGAGTGACCGGATCGTGGTTTGCCCTATGTGCGGCAGTAGGGTGGCTAGGGTCAAACAGTCCTATTAGACAGGGTTAGAGGTATATATAGTGCAAGATATATAAATAGTATTATAGCTCTTTAGAAAGCTAAATGCTACTTAGTCTATGTAAAGAATAAACTAAATGTTAAACACACCTTCTAAAGGTTGTTTAATGTAGAAACTATATACATGTAGAGGGGACGCTAAGGGGAGTTAGCAGGAGTTTATAGGAGCCCTCTAAGAGGGGTTTCTATAGGCTCCCCTAAGCTCCCTTAAGCTCCTTTTAATTCGCAGCCTGTCCTCCTATTAGACGACGCATTCTTCTATAGTCTTAGGTAGCTGTTCTACTTCTGTGTCCTCTAATTGGTCTGTAAGCGAACCCTGCCCTAAACTGGCTAGACTGTGGAGCACTGCTAGTGGGGTTATGCTAGTCTAACTGTAGACTGTAACACGCTGCCCCCTCTCTCTAGCAGCGTCCTCGCCGCTCTGCTTACACAACTATGTTAGTAAAGGTTTATTTATAAAGTAGGCGTCTGCCTGCTAAAAGGCATCCTTAACATCTATTTATCTTATACTAAATAGCTTGTTAGTCTTGTTTATCCTACTATTCTTATATTACTTATTGTTTTAATCTTCTTTACTAGATAAAAATAAGGCCCTATAGCGCTTGCTAATTCTTAGGGTTGTCTTATATATTAACTTTATCCTTAGATAAGTGCGTTAAGTGTGTAAAAAAGCATAGTAAATGCAACACCTTTATTTCTAATGCTGCATAGGATTGTTTAAAGAAAGAAAGGGAAACACTTTTTTAAAAGGCTAAGGCCTTAAAGGCTTAGGATTACATGTTGCAGGATAAATAACAGGCTTGTAACTAGGAAGAACTAGCGCGCAATTGTAAGCAGCTTTGTCTGCAGAAAGAGATGCTAGGGGCGATAGATAGGGAGCATTCTAAACAGGATTATATCTAAAAATTACTAGATTTACTAGAAGCTTATTACGTAAAGTATCTAGAGAGAGATTTATCCTTATTAGACAAGATAGAAGCCCTTAAGGCTAAAGTAGAGGGCTGTTCTCCTTCTTAACTGTTGTTAGCTAGGACTTGTCTCTAAAGGCTGCTGCTATCTAGTAATAATGTGGCTGTTCCTTTTAACTTAGGTGCCTTATCACCTAGCTAGTTTCTTTTAAATAAGCCTAGAGGTACTTTTATACTAGCAGCTGCGCGTTCCTTAAATTCTTAGCTAGTTTCTATGTGTTTTTACTAGTAAGCTACTTTTTTTATTTTACTAAAAATTTTTTTTAGTTTCTTTAATTGCTTATAATGCGCTTAACTTTATACTCTATTTCTTTATCTTTTTACTCTTGTGTAGATAGGGGAATTTCTTTAGGTGCTTTTTCTAATCTAGAAATATAGAACCACAGGTGTATTTTTATATGCAGGGGAAGCCTAAGCTTGCAGTTGTTCTGCTAAGTTTAGAGGACTTTATATAGTCCTATCTTTTTTTCTGCTAGCTTCCTAGAAGGCCTAGGTATCTTAAGGTTTTTTATGTTAAGATAGACATAGTCTCTTAAGTAGATTTCTAGTCCTAGTTGTTATAATTTGTTTACATATTTCTCTATTGTTTTTCTACTAGATCTAGCTTCTATAGCTAATTTTTTGTGTACTTAACATAGGTTTATTAGCTAGTCTATTAATTCTTGCAGGTCTATAGGCTAGTTTCTATGCAACATAAAATACAAATTATATCTAAAATTAGCTCTATATAGTGTTTCTTTTGTTGTAGCTAATTCTACATTGTTAATAGCTAGTTGCGCTATTAAAAGCTATTCTGCCTAGTTATCCTAAGTGTAGAAAATGTACTTTTTTAAATACTTTTCTACTTTAGTGTTTATTCTTTTAGTCTGTCTGTCTGTTTACAGGTAGTAAGCTATTAATAGCTTATGTGCTATGCTAAGGTGTTGCATTGCTGCTTTCTAAAATCTGCTAGTAAACAGTTTGTCTTAGTTAGAGATAATAGTTTTAGGGCATCTGTGTACTAATATTATGTTTTGTTTTAATTTATAAATAAATTTTTTAGCAGTTATTGTTTTTTCTAAGGGCTAAGTGTGTAGATACTTAGTGGTTTTATCTAGAGCTACTGTGATTATGTTGCACATCCTATCTGTCCCTAGTTCTTTAAACAGGGGTAATTCTATAATAAAATCTATTGTAATTATTGTCTATAGTAGCTTTAGTGCTTTAATTAGTTAAAAGTATCTGTAGGCTTTATGCCTTTGCAGGTTATTCTTATTACAGATATTACATTCTCTAAGTACCTTAGTGCATAGTTGCTTTATCTTTAGTATCTATTATAGTATAGCAGTCCTTAGTTTCTTCTAGAGGGTGCCTATTCTAGAATGTCTAAACATTAGAGATTTATAATATTCTCTAATTAAGTTTTTCTATCCCTGCTTGCTAGCTGTAAGCATGTAGAATTCTTTTATAGGTTAAGGCCTATTATAGGTCTATCCTTTATTAGTTTCTTTAAAGAGTGTAAACTTCTTTATTCTTTCCTTTTCTTTATTAAAGTAGTCTAGTCTTTAGCTAAGGGCGTTAGCCTACTAATTCTGTGCTCCTAGGACATGCTTAATAATGCAGTTAAACTAGGTAAGTTCTATTACCTATCTTATGTGCATTAGTAATAACTTCTTTACTGTTAGAAACGTAACTAAATTTGCATAGTTAGTTATAATGTTAAAGGGTTTTACTATTCTATGTAGCTCTATAGCCTATACTCTTATAGCATTTAGTATTACCTTTAATTCTTTGTTAGGTATGCTGTAGCCTGCTTTAGGTCCTAAGAACTTAGCAGAATAGTACGCGACTAGGTGCTATTTTCTGTCTTCCTGTTTTTAGTATAACGTTGCTCTGCTAGCTCCTAGGGATGCGTCTGTATGGATCTTTGTATCTAGTTATAGGTTGTACATTCTTAGTACTAGTTTGTCTGTTATAGCTTGTTTTAATGTTGTAAATGCTTTATTTATTTTTAGAGTCTAAACAAATTTTACTGCTGCCTGCTCTTTAGTTATAGCGTTTATTAATAGTATAGTAATTTTTAAATAGTCTTTAATTATTTGTCTAATGTAGCCTAATAGTCTTAGGAATTCTTTTACTTCTTTAACTATTATTAGTTCTAGCTATTTAAGCACTTTTTGTACTTTAGCTAGGTTAATTTTTATTTCTTTTTTATTAATTATAAATCCTAAGTATTCTGTTTTAGTAACATAGAATTTGCATTTAGAGAGCTGCAGGTGAAGTCTATACTTCCTAAGCTGTTCTAAAACCTTCTGCACCTTCTGTACGTAGTCTTCTAGGGTATCTTTTAAATAAATAAGGACGTTATCTAGATATACTAAGGTGAAGACATTAAGGTATAGGTTAAGGGCTGTATTAATAATTTGCTAGAACGTTGCTAGGGCATTTGTTAGACTAAATAGCATTACTAATAATTTGTAGAGTCCCTACAGGGTTCTAAACACTATAAGCTATTTATCTCCTTCTTATATTCTTATTTTGTTAAATCTATCTTGTACGTTAAACTTTGTAAAGTACTAGGTTCTTTTTAGTTAATTTATAATATCTTGTATAATTAGCAAAGAGAATTAGTCCTAAATTGTGTTATTATTTAGGGTTCTATAGTCCTAACAGACTTGTATTTTCCCTTTTTTCTTTCTTGCAAAGACTACTGCTAAAGCTACTAGGCTATAGCTTTCCTAGATATAGCTTTATGCTAACATCTTATTAACATATTCTTACAGGGCTTCTTTCTATATCCTAGTTAGAGGACAAAGCTTATAGGTTTTTAGATTATAGTCCTTTATTAGGTTAATAGCATAATCCTAGGGCTAATGTAGTAGTAATTCTTCTAGATCCTTTAGTGTTTTAAACATGTCCTTGTAATCTTTATACTTAGTTAGGATATAACCTTTGTTCTAGGTTTGTATAACACTAATCTATTCTACATTCTTGTCTGCTCTAATTTCTTTGTAAGAGACTTCTTTTAATTTCTTTTTTATTATTTGTATTACTTAAGCTTCTAGCTCTTAGTAGGGGAATTTTTAGAGTTTTCCTTTCTTAAGGTAGTAACTACTACCTTGCTTTACTTGCTTGTGAATTAGGCACCTGTTGTTGTAGCATGCTAACCAGGTCATTGTAACGATTCTACGAATCGTTCCATCTCGGGTCGCTCGGATCCTATCGGAAGGGTCCCCGTATCGGCCCCGACCATGACTTGACCTAGTCCCCTGCAGTTACCCCTATTCCCTTATGTATTTAGTTGCACCTTGCCCCTGTAGCTAGCTTAGTAGTTTTCTGATATCCTACGTACAAGGCTTATAGGTGTTATTGGTATTCCTAGGTCTCTAAGTCCCCACGCACTTCTATATGCCTCTAAGTGGATTTATACCGCATTTAGACCTATTGTCTTGCCTGCGCTGTTACATTATATTAGAAAACTTACTTTTACTAGTAATAGCCTTATTAATAATATTACATTAATTATTTATTTAACTACATCTAACTCTAAGAAGCGTTTAATTTAGTTTAGGTTACTGTTTTTACACACTGTTACATTAAATTATTTAGTTAGTATAGATAAGATTTTAGAGACCTTTTATTAACTAAAGCTTTTAAGTTTAAAACTTTCTATCCTCTATAATTAAAATTACCTTTAGAAAAGTTGTAAAAAGTGTGCTAAAGTAAAAACTTAAAGACTACTAATAACTTATTAGAATTAAGAACAACTACTAATGCCTAACTCTTAACTACTATTAGATCTTATTATAAAGACTGTAACCTATTCTAGCTGTAGCTAAGGCAAAATACTTACTTTTAAAACTAAACTACTACTAACCTTAACAGCTAAACCTTTTTTTATAGGACCTAAAGCTAAAAACTTACTAGATTTAAAGTTAAACTCTAGCAGCATAGCTCTTAAGAACTAAGTTGCTTAATTAAGGGCATAAATTAAATAGCTAACTAGATTAAAAACTATTAGTTCTAATTATCTTCTACTAACTACTAAATTACTTTTAATAATGCCTTAAATTACCTCTACTACTTTAATAGTAAGAGACTTTTTAAGCACCCCTAAGCTTTCTTAAAGCTACCTTACTAAACACACGCTTAAGATTAAGAACTTTATAGACAGCAAAGAACTTACATTTAAATAATAGTAAGCCTTTATTATAGATAGACTTAACATTAATGCAGATTACTATTAGAGTAAGCGCGCACGCATAGCGCTAGTATAGGGACACACTGCTAGTATCACAAAGGAATACCTAGAGCCTAGATACCTAGCTAAATTAAATAACTTTTAGTTTAAAAACATAAAAGAAATAATTAAGCTTTTATAAACATACTTTATTACTAGTAATAAAGAGATAGAAGCGTAACAGGCGTTTTAAACTTTAAAAATAAGTAAAGAAAAAGTGTTCTTTACTTTTAAAGCTTACTTTATTAGTGCTACTGTTAAAGAGTTTATATTAAAGTTAAAATAGTTCTTTTACTTATAAAAAAAGATACTGCTTAGCTTAAAAGTACTAAACTTAGGTTTTAAGCACACTTAAAAGGGCTTCTTTAAGACTATAGTAGCCTACCTAACAGCCTATAACATAGAAAGAAGGAATACCCTTACTATTTTAGAGTAAACTGTTATTCTTACCTAACAGTCTACTGTTAGACCTAGTATAGATTAGTCTTAGAAGGTTTCTAGTAATACATCTAAGGCAGTATACTATCCTAGTGCACCCTGACCTGCACCTCTGTTAGTACCCTAGTCTATATTAGTTACTTATAGACAATCTAGCTAGACACCTGCCTTAGAAAGACAGATAACTTCTAGTAACTATTATAATTATAGAAAACTAAAACATTTTACTAGTAACTACTCTATCTCTAAAGTATAAGAAATAGAGGTAGAGTAGTAAGATTTTAAAAAAAAATTTATAAACATAAATAATTTTAATCTAGATGCCTTTTAAATAAAAAATAGTAATGCCTAGAAAAACTTTTTATTCTAGGCTTAAGTAAGTATAATTTATTAAACATTAATCTATTACACTTATTTAAAGAAAAACACTTTTAAGTTCCTACTATTTTATATTTAAAAAGCATTAGAGTCTGTTTAAATTTTTTAGTTAATACTAGCGCTTATAGTTTCTTATTTATTAACTTACTAACTACTAAGTTATTATTTTAATGCCTCTATGTCCTTATCTAACGCTTACTATTTAAAGTTATAGTTAAGGGCTTTTAAGATTAGATCTAAGTCCCTATCTACTAGTATATCTGCCTACACATGTAAATTAATAAGAGAAGCATCTAAAACTGCTTCTTTATTATTATAGACCTTAGCTCCTAAAATTACATTATTAGCATTAAATAGTTATGTTATTTTAAACTCTATCTAAATACAGAGAGGAATTAGATTATATAGCCTAATAAATATCTGCCTACCTATAAACCTTTGCTGCCCTTGCTTATGCAATTAACCTAGCCTGCGCGCGACAAAGAAGTAGAGCTAGATATTAAACAACGCAACGCACTATAGAAAAAGGACTAATTTTAGTAGTTATATAGCCTAACAATCTACTGCATTAAGGGTTTGCTAAGGCTACTAAAATTATACAGATCTTCTATTGTCTATAGTCTAAAGACACTTAAATTATTCTTTTGCTTATTTATTAAGAAGTTTAGAACAGGTCTAAAGAAGGTTTATTTAGCTACTATTACCTTAATTTTAGTAAATGCTTTTTATTTTAATATAAAGAGAAAAAAGAATAAGTTCTTTTTAACTTTTATCTATAAAATTAAGCAGTTAATTAAAGACAAGTAAGCCTAATAGTTAGACACTAAATATAAAACTAAAGTATTAGTAAACCTCTAATTACTATCTAAATACTGTTAGTACTAAGATGTATTTAGCCACACTGCAGCTTACTAGCTACTAGTACATTGTCTATATAACTACAAGATTATCCTTACAGAGCCTCTCCCTAACAGTTATAGTCTGTTGTACAAACAGAACCTTAAGAAGCTAGAGGCAATAAAGAAATACATTATAGATAATCTAAAATATAGCTTTATTAAGCAGAGTTAGAGCCCTTTTGCATCTCTTATCTTTTATATACAGAAACTAAATAGCAACTTATGTATCTGTGTTAATTACTATAAACTTAACACTCTTACCTGCAAAAATGTGTATCTAATACTGCGCATAGACAAACTCCTGTTAAGACCTACTAAGGTAGTAATTTTTACTAAGTTTAATATTTGTGTAGCTTTTAATAAGATTAGGATAGATCTAAGCTCTAAGAAGTGTACTACCTTTTAGACATAATATAAAACTTATAAGTGTAAAGTTTTGCCTTTTAGATTATGTAATAGTCTAGCAACTTACTAGCGCTATATAAATAACATATTAATTAACTATCTAAATAATTTTTGTATTACCTATCTTAATAACATCTTTATCTACTTTAAAGATAAGGCAACTTATATTCTTTATATTAAAAAAGTCTTAGAAAGGCTCTAGTAAGCAGGATTATAAGTAGAGATTAAAAAAAGTAAATTTTATGTTACTTAAACAAGGTATCTTAGCTATATACTTTTAAATAAAAGACTAAAGGTTAACCTAAAAAAAGTAGAGGTGCTACATAACTAGCAGGCGCCTACTACTATAACAGGTGTGAAATCCTTTCTAGGCTTTACTAGATTTTATTAGTAATTTATTTTAAAATTCTTTTATATAGTAAAACTAATTATTACGCTTTAAAGCCCTACTACCTTTTTTATATAGACTTTAGAGTGTAACATAGCTTTTAAAAAGCTAAAGTCTGTGCTACTAAGTATACCTACACTCTACTATTTTAACTCTGTGTTATAAACTAAAATTAAAACTAACACTTTTAATAGAGTAGTAGTAGGAGTTCTTTTTTAGGAACAAGCAGATAGAAATTAGTGCCCTGTATTGTTTTATAGTAAGGTCCTATCTAGTTTAGAGCTAAACTAGGAGATACATAATAAGAAGCTATTTGCAATTATTACTATGTTTAAATAATAAAGGGCTAAGCTTACATCTGTAGTAATAAGCACCTTAGTATATACTAATTATTATTTATTAAAGTACTTTATAATAATAAAGGTGCTAAATGCTTATTAGGTCTATTAGGCTAAAAAGTTAGCTTAGTATTACTTCTAAATTAAGTACACCCTTAGTAAGAACAACGCTAGGGCAGACATTCTTAGTTATTATAAATAAGATATAGAAAATTTAAAAGCAGCTTAAACTAATAATAAGTTAAGAGTTCTACTAGGACTACACTAACTACACCCCTAAATTAACTCTAAACTAGCCTAGTACTACATTGCTTAAACAATAACTTAAGTAGCTATACTAAATGTTATAGAAAGACTAGACTAGGTTATGTCTTTAGATTCTTTAGAATTAATTAACATATTACTTTAAAAAAATTAAGCCTTTTTTGTGTAGAAGTAAGAACTTCTACTCTACTATTATTAGATAGGAAACAGACTACTTCTTTATGCTAACTGCTTATGTGTGCTAGTAGACTTGTTGCTGTGTACCTAACTTATCTAAGAAGTCTATAATTAAGTATCTTTAGCACACTCTAGTGCTACTAAGACCTATTAGTTACTGTCCTAAAAGTACTACTAAAAGGGTATAAAGGCTACTTATAAATAATATATATAGAATTACCTTCTTTGTTGTAAGGCTTATTTAAAACAGACCTAAACCCTAGGCTTTATCTACCCCTTACTAATTCCTGCTTAACTAATGCAGCACCTGTGCATTAACTTTAAGAAGTTCTTTAAAGATAAGTCTAAATATAATTAGATTATAGTTATAATTAATTACCTGTTAAAACAAGCTATTTCTATCCTCTGCTATAAAATAATTAACGCCTAGGGAATAGCTGCTTTGTTTATTTAATAAGTGTACTATTTTAGCTACACACCTAAAACTATTATTTTTAATTAAGGACCTTAGTTTGTATCTAGTTTCTAGTCTAAATTTTGTTAAATTCTAGGCATAAAAGTTAAGCTTTTTACTGCTTATTATAAAAAAACAGATAGCTAAACAAAAATTATAAATAAGTATATTAATTAAAGACTAAGGCCTTTTATATTTTTTTACTAAAATAACTAAAGTTTCTTACTGCCCCTAATTAATTAGGCTTAGATAACCTTACTCTATGCAATAATTAAAATGTCTTTATATTAAGTCCTATACAGCTCTAAACTATGTTAAAGCTGGGACTAGAAACATTCCACAGAACCTATTACAGCTATAGATAAGCTAAATTATAAGGATGCTTTAGTATTAGCAACTTACATGCATGCAGCCTAGGAGTTAGCTAAGACCTATATAGAAAAGGCCTAGGATTAGATGCAAACTGTAGTTAACTACTACTACTAGCTAGTTAACTAGGAGGTTAGTGACATAGTCTACCTAGACACTAAGAACTTTACTGTTTAGAGACCTAGCTAAAAACTATCTAAATAATAAAAAGGCCCCTTTAAGGTACTTACATAAGTTAGAAACTTATACTACTTAAAGCTACCTTTAGAGTTAAAGATACATAACATCTTTGCACTAAACATACTTTATAAAGATCTTTAAGATCTACTTCTAAGATAAGAACCTCTAAAACCCCCTAGAATTACTATTAATAAAGTAGAAGAGTAGAAAGTAGAGAAAATACTTACTAGCAAGCTCTACTAGAAAACACTTAAGTACTAGGTAAAATAAGTAGGACACAACCCTAATCTAGTCTAGTACAAGGCTTTAAATTTTATAGGTTCCCCCTATAAATTAAAAGCCTTTTATAATAAGCATCTAAATTAGCTAGGACTTTTAAGGGCCTTATAAAAGTAGATTAAAGCTTTTAAAGCTAGTGTAAAAGGTATAGATTACTTAGCAGATAATAAGGTATAGAAGTAAGAAGTTAGATTATATTTTTACATAATATTATTATAACTCTACAGACATGTTGCTTAGGAGGTCTAACAGTAAGCTGTTAGACACCTCTAGACTCTTCTCTTCCTTCTCCTCTGCCCTTCTTTCTCTTCTTCTTCCCCTCCTTCCTCCTTTCTAGACTCTCTTTAAACCCCCTCTGCCTTATTCTTAGCTGCCTAAGAGCGCTGTAATGTCTGCCTAAAGGTTAGACACTAGAGCCTCTAGGGCTAAAACCTAACAGAGCAGCTTAGTGTTTTAGTAGAATAAGGCTACCTAGACACTAGCTGCAGAAAGACTAGCTTTCTAACTCTTTATAACTTGCGCTACTTGCGCTAGGTTCTAAGCAAACTCTAAAATAGCTTTAAAGGCCCTCTTTTTGTCTGCCTTACTCCCTGCGTTTTAGGCTGCTGCCTATAGCTTAAGATAGCTCTAAAGGACTAGAAATTCCTTCTTATAATACAAAAGAACCTACGCGCGTGTTAGTAAACTATACTCTAGCAGTATTAGACTATATTTATATAGGGTTGCATTTTTTATTGCGTAAAGTGTAATATTTACATTTCTTTAATTTAAAGGACTAATAGGAAAACTTAACCTAAAAGCTGCAGGTAAGGGTGTAGGCAGCCTAAAGGCAGATAACTTAAAACGCCTCTAAAGAGGCTCTAGAAGGGGGGCAGAGCAGCATAGTAAATTTTTTTAATACTATAATTAGTTAGCAGACTAAGCTATAGAATATTAGGTGTATAATAATACTTATAAAGTAGAGATTTAGATAATAGCTAAAGAAGAAACTAACAACATTAACTAAACTATATAAGTAAAGTAAGCAAACACTTATTACTATAAATAATAAATTTGCTATATTAATAATAACTACACTGCTAGTTACTACTAAACAAAAACATTATAACAAAGGCATTATATTAGTATTAGGTTTTTAGTCTATTCCTTAGTAATAGGAAATTTTAGTTAAGATAGTTATACTTGTTGTATTCTATCTAAATTAGTTCTAAATTAGTTCTAAATATTTTCTACACACTGCAGATAGGGACTATTAGCCTATAGAGGGGGGGGTAGTGTAATAATTCTATAAATTGTTCCATCTTAGGTCGCTCGGATCCTATCAGAAGGGTCCCCGTATCGGCCCCGACCATGACTTGACCTAGTCCCCCGCAGTTACCTCTATTCCCTTATGTATTTAGTTGCACCTCGCCCCTGTAGCTAGCTTAGTAGTTTTCTGATATCCTACGTACAAGGCCTATAGGTGTTATTAGTATTCCTAGGTCTCTAAGTCCCCACGCACTCCCATATGCCTCTGAGTGGATTCATACCGCATTCGGACCCATTGTCTTGCCTGCGCCGTTACAGTCATGTGTGCGTAGTTATTAGGAGTTTCTATTGTTATAGTTCTCTAGTTAATTGCAGGGTTATACGCTCTAAGCTAGTTATAGCCTAGAATTGCATTATATTTGCCTCCTAGCTTAAGTATGTTTATAGACCTCTAATTACTTATGTTAGGGGTTTTAAAGTCCTTTTTATAGGTTTCTAGGTTAATCTATCCTCTGCTGTACTTAATTAATAACGTGTTAGTAAGGGTTACTTTAAACAGGTTTTTCTTTATTTAGAACAGTATACTTTGTTTGTCTACCTATTCCTTATCTATTATAGTAAAGGTGCATCTGCTGTCTACTAGAGCTAGTCTAGGCTATCCTTTGTATGTAAAGGTGGTAGTTAGGCTATGTCCTGCTTCTTGTCCTACTGTAATTACTGCTAAGATGTTATATTTAACTTCCTTATTTAGAAAAGGATAAAAATTAATATTCTAAAAGTTATTGTTAAATTTACCCTTTTTTTCTTTGTAGATTTAATGTTTTTAATTACAGCAGTTAGCTACTTTGCATTTATAGTCTTTAACTAGGTAATATAACATTAGATAGTCTTCTTTTCTTACTACCTTTTACTAGAAATAGTAGAACCTACAGTTGTTTTATTTGTTACACTTTATCTAGCCTTCTTATTTATAAGGAGGAGCTGTTTAATAAGTGTAGCAATTTATAGTTTTGCAGGCTAAGGCTGTTCCCTGCTATAGGCAACTGTTGTAGTTCTTTTCCTATATAAGCTACTATCCTGCTTAATGTTTATTGTTCTAGTGTTTAACACAGTATTGTTGTGTGCACTAGTACTAGGGGTATAGACAATTGTTAGGTCTATGTAACGTGTTAAGAGGGCTCTTCTAAGTCTACTAGAGGTATTCTTTTGTTTGTACTAGCTGTACAGGGTGCTCTTTCCACTAGCACTTGCTTATGCTGTAGGTGCTGCTTCTATAAAGAACACATTGTCTATAGTTCTGTTATATTACAAGAGCTTTTTAGAAGATTGCTAGGCTTAGGAGCAGTGTCTTAGGTTTTTTAGGCGCTAGTTATAGTACTTTAAACCTAACAGGTTTACCTAACTATTCTAGCTTCTAGTCTCTAATCTTAGTAAAAAATTACTATTGCTTTTTTTTATTTATAATGTTGTATTTAACTTTAGCTATTCTTTATATAATGTTAAATGTTAAGTAGTTGTTGCTAATGTTTATTTAATAAAGCAAGACTATATAATTACTCTAGTAGTTATGTTATAATCTATACTTCTAGCATCTGCATCTCTAAAACTGTTAGAAAAGCTCTCTTACAGAAGTACTAGAGGTCTAGTCTTAGAGAGGAAAATGTTCTTCTTCTTTCTAAACATTTATAATATATCCTTAGATTTAAGTCTCTTTTTTATATCCTTTAAAAATTATAAGGTCCTGCAACACTATATTAAAGCTGCTAAAGTTTTAAATAACTACCTTTTAATACAGTTTAGAATAGTTGTTTAAAAAGTAGTTTTCTCTACATTACTAGTAAAGTCTATTATTTAGTCTTTCTTATATTTTCTTATCTATAAGGCTGTATTTAGCAGTAATAGCTTTTATTATTGCAGTAGTATCTTTATTCTCCTCTTTCTAGAAGTCTAGGCAGTTTTAGCAGAAGTGTCCTACTTTTTTATAGTTTAAGTAGGCCTTGTTCTCTAGCTACTTTTATTGTTTCTTTATTAAGGGCAGCTTATTACGTTCTAGAACTTAGCTTTTCTTAGAGAGGGGGCTCTGTGTATGCTTTATATAACTAAGGTCTATTAGTTCTTTATTATATTATAAAAGCTTTTTCTTTTTAGGAACAAACTTTAGTCTTTAGGGGGTTCCTTTTTATTTCTTTTCTCTTTTATGCTCTCTATAATAGTTGTTATAAGTTATTGCTTACATAATAAAGTTTTTAAAGGTAGTTAGTTTTTTACTATGTATAAATTTATCTTTTATAACTTTGCTTAATCTGTTGTAAAATATGCAGTAGAGAGCTTTCTAGTCTGTCTATCTGCAAATAGCTAGCTGTTCTCTAAAGCATGCTGCATAATTTTAGACTAGGCTAGTCTCTTATTTTATAGTGTTTAGTTTGTTAGCTGCAATTTTTTTTTATTAAGGGTCTTATAGATAGCTGTTAAGGCTTCTTTAAAGTTTTTAATGTTACTAAATATTTCTTCTATTTTAGGTGTAAGTTTTTTGCTATTTACTCTAAAGTTTATCTAGTTATCTGCGTAGGGTTAGAACTAAATTGCAAGAGGGCCTTCTAGGTGTAGTTCTATCTAGGATATTATTTTTGCGTTAGTCTAAAATGCTTTTTTGTTGTATTACATGTAGAGGTAGCATCTTGTAAAGAATAGTTAGAGGTCTTTTAAAGATCCTTTAAAGGGCTTTAGAGAGGCTAGTCTTAAAGCTTTCTTAGCTATAATGCTTATTTTTTTAGATAAGATGTTCTAGATTTTTACTAACTCTACTTATAGTTTATATATTTAATAGGCTTAATTAGTTATTTTCTAGAGGCTTAAAGGTTTAGAAGAGTTTTATAATTTTATTACTTCTTAGCAAAGGTTAGTAATTTCTTTTTTAAGTTCTTAAAGTTTACTAATCTTATTACTAATCTACTAAAGTTCTTTAATGTTGTCCTAGATTAAGTTAATTTGTTCTGCTAGAACAGCTTTGCTTTAGGTGGGAACTTCTGTAGATCCTAATAGCGCGGCGTAGGCTATGTTAGAATCTAAGTTGTGTTAGGAGGTTACTATACTTTTTAAAAAGGGTAGTGTTTAATGTTATAATCCTTACTTTATAAAGCACTTAGGTCTAATAATATTCCTAGGTAGAAAGTAAAACAGATAGTAGGGGCTAATCTAGTAGGGTGTACAGTCCTACGTACAGGCTATTAGGCTAATAGAGGGAGGGAGAGTGACCAGATTGTGGTTTACCCTATGTGCGGCAGTAGGGTGGCCAGGGTTAAACAGTCCTATTAGACAGGGTTAGAGGTATATATAGTGCAAGATATACAAATAGTATTACAGCTCTTTAGAAAGCTAAATGCTACTTAGTTTATATAAAGAATAAACTAAACATTAAACACACCTTCTAAAGGTTGTTTAATATAGGAACTATATACATGTGGAGGGGACGCTAAGGGGAGTTAGCAGGAGTTTGTAGGAGCCCTCTAAGAGGGGTTTCTATGGGCTCCCCTGAGCTCCCTTAAGCTCCTTTTAATTCGCGGCCTGTCCTCCTATTGGACGACGCATTCTTCCATGGTCTCGGGTAGCCGTTCTACTTCCGTGTCCTCCGATTGGTCTGTAAGCGAACCCTGCCCCAAACTGGCTAGACTGTGGAGCACTGCTGGTGGGGTTACGCTGGTCCAACCGTAGACCGTAACACAAAAGTGATTGGCCACTTTAGCGAGAGGCCTAGGCCACTCTACAATGCTTTAATTTCAATTAATTGTAACTTAATTAAATTACCACCTTTTTTAATAGTTACAAAAGCAAATAAAACCTCGCGCAAAGAGCCATCTAAGTCTACTGTTAATATAATATAGCAATTCCACCTCTACAGCGTGAGCGCTAGCAAAATTTTAAGTTATCTTAGCATTCCTAAGTCAACAGTTACATATAACATCCGCCGGCTGCGCAAGCAGCCCCAGCCTATCTATACAAAAGCCCTGCGTACAGGCTAGCCTCTAAAGCTTAACAAACGCGCTAAGAGGCATTTAATTTACTAGGCAGTAAATAATCCCTTTGCTACGCTCTAGACTATTGCAACACTGTCTAAGACCCACTGCCGCATCTATGCTAGTACTATAAGGAGATACCTTGTAAAACATAAGTACTACGCCTTCTGTCTGCGTTACAAGCCTTAGCTCTTAGCTGTACACAAAGAAAAACAACTCTGCTTTGCTTAAATCTATTAATATAACAAGAGCAGTAATGTGGCTTGCGTAGCCTATTATAATAAAGCAACATTTAAAGTTAGCTTAGACACTAGACCTCTATATGTACGTTAGCAGCATAGAAAAGCGTACAAGAGTTAGTACCTAAAGCCTACATTTAAGTCTAGAAGGACTACAGTCTCTGTATTTAGTGTAATCTCTCTTAATTTTAAATTAGAGCTGTTTATTAACTAGAAAAGCAAGTAAAATAATGCTAGCAAATACTATTAGATTCTGCACAACATTAGCATCCTATTCTATAAGCAGCTTACAGAGAAACGCGGTATTGGCATATAGATGCAGGATGGAGCCCCTATTTATACTGCAAAGGCTACCTAAAAGTATATAGACAACCATAGCATAATACAGATAGATTAGCCTCTATAAAGTCCTAATTTAAACCTAATTAAGAACCTCTAGCAGATTATAAAGCTCTACATCTTAAAGCAACAAGAATATATTACCACTTGCTAGCAGATAGTAGATATCCTTAAAAAGGAATAGGCAAAGATTACACTAGCTGATTATAGGAAGAGTATTCTAAGCTAGTTAAAGCGCATAAAGGAAGTTATCTAAAACAAAGGCAGGTTAACTCACTATTAATTAACTATAACGCTAAAAGATAGGCCTTAACACAGGCTTCTTATAGAACTAAAAATCTTTTAATTTAGGTAGCAATTAGTTAAGTAACCTCTTTCCTAAATGGGCTGACTATACCCCTGCAGAGCTCGGATCGTTGAGTGGCTAATGACTTTTGGTAGGCGACTGTACAAAGTCCCTTAAAAGATAATAAATAACTACAGCGCTAGATAACCTTTACAAGCTAATTCTACAGCTAACTTATAAAGGCTAGGCAATAAGAAGGAGCAGGTAATTGTTAAGACTATACTTAAGCTATATATGCAAGGATTTTCCCCTTAGATAGCATTTATAGCTAATATTGTCCGTACGCAGCAGCAGCGTCACGGCCTGGATACGAGCGATCGCGCACAAGCAGGATTACGTATCTATGTCACATAATGCTCGTGCGCGAACCTCTGTGCGCAAACATCTAGATATCCCCCTTTTCCTCTATACAGAGAAAAGATAAAAGTAATAGAACTAGAAACATGTTGCCCTTACTTTACCTACCTTATATGCTATGCACACTATACACTACTCTTACTTTTACTACTTAAGTGCTTATACTATAAGCAGCTAGCTATTAGAGCTTATTTAACACTAATTAGTAGTTAATTTAATTAACTATAAATTAGTAAAAGTAATAATAAAGTACTTACACTTTATAAAGTACTTTATTTTGTTACTTATTTTTTAAGAAAAGTAACAATAAAGCACCTACACCTTATAAAGTACTTTGTTTAGTTACTTATCCTTTAGGATAGTAGATTAATCCTTTATATTATACAGCAAGCCCTACTACTGTACAAAGTAAAAAGGAGATAGTGTAAGACATATACTAAAGCTACTAAAGCTGTATAACCTAGTAGCTAGACAATAGCAGATTAATCCTTTACATTATACAGTAAGCTCTGCTACTATACAAAGAAAAGAGGAGATAGTGTAAGGTGTACACTAAAGCTATTAAAGCTGTATAACTTAGCAGCTAGATAACAGCAGTACCTGCGCAATCTACTAAAAAAGTAATTAACTATACTATTATAATAAAATCTTATTAGCAACTAACAACTCTGCGTAATAATAAAAAAAATAAGAAATAATTTTTATTATATAAATAACTTATAAAGGACATAAGAATATTAAAGGCAACACTATAAAATAAGACTAGCCTAAAGTACTAGAATAATAAAATTAATATATTAAAGGCTTTAATAAGCTTATAGACTTAATTATATATAAGTTACATAATTACTAATTTACACATAATAACTTAAAAGGGCGCTACCTTTTTAAGTGTATATATAAAGGATTTTAAAAAATAGACATTATAAAACCTTTTAGCACTTAGCTACATGTTTAAAAAAAAGCTTATATAAGTGCTAGAGAATAAGAAAATTACACTATAGCTAGGCACTAAAAGTACTTAAGCCTAAAAGCTATATAATATAGCATAAAAAAAAGTAATTACACTAAAAAAACTTTATATATAACCTTTATTACTATATAAGGCTCTACATAGAAGTAGACTAAACATAATGCTACTATTAACACTAAATGTACTAGCATTACTTACTTCTATACTTTAGCTAGCACTACACTAATTACTGTACAAATAATACATGCCACTTTACTTAACGCCTGCTCTACACTCTTAATTGTACACACTACTGCCTGCAGTAGTGTATGCACTACTAATACTACCTGCACAATCTATACTACATTATAACTTATATAAACTTCTACTCTAGAGGGAAACTGCTAAAGAAAAACTTTTAGTAGATAAAATTATATAATTTTAAAAAGTATAAAAAAAAAATAATAACTATATAAGTTAACTATACAACATTTTTATAAATAAAATAAGAATCTTTATTAATCTATGTTAATAGCTAGATATTTAAAAAACTTAGTATATAGATATCTTTCTAGATATCTTAAAAAGTTAGGTAAATATGTACTATATGTACAGCATAGGCTCTAGATATAACTAGAAGCATTTATACAACACCTTAAGTAGTTACTTTAACACTAATGTAAACTATAGCTAGTACTAGATAAACTAGACAACAATAACTTTTACATAATGCTAATAAAAAAACTTTAATAAAAGTTTATATAAAGTCTTTAAAATAATAATTAATAAGCTTACACTTATATAAAAGGCACTAAAAATAAAATTCTAAAAAGATGTTCTACTACACACTGCTATTATATAAGCCTGTTAAGGATAACTAAAACTAGAACATGCTATGTTTACTATTAAGCTTTTATATAAAGCTTTATTTAGTAACTTATAAGCATTACTTTAAGTTACTATAAACTAAAGAGTAAACTAATACCTCTAGAAACTACCTAATGCATACTATATAGACTGCTAATATAACTCTACATAATAAAAGTCTGCATAATAAAAGGAAAGCTTCTCTCTGCATAGAAGAGAACAACATAGAAGATCTCTATCTAGGTTTAGGCTATAATTTAGAGATAACTGTATGTAGATAAAAAAGTGCTTTATTTGCTATAAGAAAGAATGTTAGTTATTAAACTACTCTTATAATAACTATACATAAGCAAAGAACTAGTACATTATCTTATATAAAGATTTTTATAATAAGACCTTATTATATAAAGCTATTACCTTATATATCTAAAACTTTAAAAGTTACTTTAAAGAAAAAAATAATTTGCATAATGTAAAAAAAATAAAATAAAAGAGTAAGAATGCTAAAAAAGCTATTAACTACTTTACCTCTACTACTTATTTACACTGTGTAACAAAAGAGGACATTTATAGCTGTTAGATTGAAGCACTGTTTCTAGGCTTCCTGAGATGAATGATGGGTTTGGATATGATGTATGGGATGATTGATTGATT
>NW_022985166.1:1811335-1824191 GCF_010093535.1 Lindgomyces ingoldianus | reverse complement strand
CATACTGTTCGAGCTTATTGCTCGTACTATGTAGCAGCTTTCGTCAAACGTTCCTCCTGTCTTAACAGTAGGTGCGCATATCTGACAATAGCATTAAACCTAAAGAATATGCTAAGCAGTTTATTCTTAATAACTAATACTATATAGTATACTAAAGCAAACTATAGAACATAGGCGCAGCAAAAATCTTTACTATTAGTAAGTCCTAACTTAAGGCGTACATATAAGAGAACTTATATATAAAAATTAATTAGACACCTAGCTAAATAAATATTAGCTTTAAAGGCTAGATACTAAAGGGATTAATTAGTACTATATAAATCTAGAACCTAATTAGTCTAGTTATATACTACATTCTAAAGACTTTAACACTATTCCTGCTATTACTAGCAGATGCTACCTAACTTAGGGCATACTTTAATAACATTTTAAATGTTATTATACATAAAGATAAAACTACTATCTCTATTATATAAAAATAAAGACACTTTTTTTTTAATATTAGTAAGGAAGAATTTATATCTTTTTTTACTAAATTAAAACTTTACTGCTTTTACTACTAATTTAGACACCCTTATATAAAGAGACTTTAAAAGATACTAACTAGCGCTAGCTACAACATTAATGCTGTAGTGCTAGAAGAGATTAAGAAGTTCTGCTACCTCTGCTAATTATATAACTAAGCCCTACAAAGATTTAAGTTTATAATTAAAGATAACACCTACTTTAACTATAAAGTTATTATTAATGTTATATAAATTAATAATAAGAATGTTTTACATGTTATTAATATAAACATATTATTTTAGGCTGCTACATTTCTAAAATCTATGTCTACATAAGATACCTAGGATGCACTATGCAAATGCTAGATTAACACTTATTAAAAACCTCTAGACTATATTATGTATAACCCTAGTATAAACTTTGCTTTAAAGAATTTTTAAGCTTATATAAAAATTATAGAAGCTACATGCAAGTAGATGCCTATAGAAGCATATTAGGTAGTTAGAAAGGTTAAGCGCGCGCACACACCTCTCTAATAAGTGTTTAACATTCTAAAGACTAAGCTAGGTAACTATATAGATAATAAGGCTATCCTATAGATAGCAGTTAAGGCTTTAAACAATATACCTAGCCTGCACAGTCTAGTACCCACACTGCTAGTCTTTAAGGCATACTTAAAAATTAACCTAGACTTTTTACTATTACTAGACATTATTACATAAGCAAGCGCAGTATAAAAGGTAATAAAAATACTTTAAAAAGACTATATAAAAGTAAACATTAATTATGTAATTAACACTTATAATAGCTTTATAATATATAAAGTTCTTAACTTCTTTCTTAGCTTAGAGATTATAGCATAGAGAGAGAAGAAAAGCTAGACTAGCTTATACAAAATTAAAAGTATTAAAGAAAGAAATGTTATTATTAAGAGAGAGAATAGCTTACTAAAGCTCTAATATACGCAGGTTAAACTATACTATAAAAAAAAGAAGAAAGATAACTTACCTGCAATAAATAACCTAGATAAACTAATTTTTATGTAAAAAGATCTTTTAAAGAAAAGAAAAAAAAACAGCCTTATAAAAATGTTACAAAGGTAGAACTAAAGCCTACTACAGACTAAGCCCCTTAGGATAGCAATGCTGCACTAGTGCAAAAGGAAGATATAGATACTAGAAAAAGTAAAAGGCAAAGGAAACCTGCATAAAGTCTAGACTAGGTATTCCTAACCTAGAAAAAGAAGGATAATTAGGCCTTATTTATTAAGCTTTATATAGACAGTGTAATTACTACACTTAGAGAACTATTTAAGAAATTAAACTGCATAAAGATAGACACTTTAATTACTAATAGCACTTTTAAAGTTATAGCGTATAATTTAATAAGGCATAAAAGTTAGATTTTTAACCTTTGCCTTATATAAAAAGTAAAAGGTAAAATAACCTAACTATATAAGAAATCCTGCCTAGTGTTTACTAGCTACTTAGATAAAAAGAAAAAAGAAATTCTTACCTAGTTACTAACTATCTAGAGGATAAGCTAAAGACTACTCTTAGCTATAAAAGTAAGCCTAAGAGCTATATATAAAATGCATTTTAAACTGTGTAATATTACATAAGTATATATTTAATTAATAGATAAACTTATGCGCACACTATACACAAAGCTACTAAAGAAGATGTGCTAGAGCTTTCTACTAAATATAATACTCTAGGTTGTACAACTCTTATATAGAGCTGCTAAATTAGGACTGTATTAGTTTAAGACATACTATAACTACTATAAAAAAAAGCTATGCATGCACATTTTTTTATATAACCTTTACCTCTTAATTACTAATAAAAAAGAGCACACTTTTAGTATTACTAGCTTATAAATAGATAACACTTTAAGTATTATAATAAAGAATTTTATATAAAGAGAAAAAAAAAGAACTATAAAAAGTAAAGTTTTATGTAAAAGGTAAGACTATCTTAGTAAAAAAGTAGCTTATTAAGTTTAATAGTAGAAGGATTAAACTTACACATAACATAGTAGTCTTTACTTAAAAAAGATAAGTAAGCTACCTTTATATAATTAACCTAAAGAATAAGGATGCTGCATAATAATATGTTAAGTAATGTGCAAGAGAGGCATATATTATATTTATATGTTAACTAGAGGCAGCATTTAACCTATCTATTACTACATAAACTATAAACCCTTTATATAATAACATTAACACACTTAACACATAAATCTAATAGCAGATAGATAATAGTAAGCGTAGTCTTACCTTCCTACTATTATAGCTTAATAGTGTAAAGCTGTTTATCTTTATAAATAAATTATTTACTAATAATAAAGACTTTAGCTTACAGCTAAGATTTTTAATTATATTAGGTAATAAAGACTGTATAGAGTAAAGTAACTACTTTAAAATACTAGGCAACATTATACACTAAAATTCTACTAAGTGTAAAAGAGTAACTAGGAGTGTCCTTACTAGTAAACTGTATAGAATAGTTAGAAGGTTTAATAATATAATTACTCTTAGTATAACTTTATAGTAAATTATATAAACGCTTAAACTACTACTAATCTTAGTAGTAATCTGCACAGATTTAAGGTTTTTGTATAATTGCCTTGTTAAGCTAGGCATTACTAGTAAAAAGTAACTTATAATTAACATTATGTTACTCTGTAAATTGTAAGGCTAGGATGGCGCTTACGTGTAAGGCTGAGATAGTGCTTACGTACAACAGGTATATATACTATTCTGTACGCAATAATTAACGTTAGTTAATTATTTACACCTTTTTAGTTGTATTAGCGTAGTAGTATAGAGCTCTGTCCTTACATAATAATTAACTAACAATAAGGACAGTCGCGCGTTTAACCTACACCTTAGACAGCTTTGCTAGTTTTTAGACTAAAACATAAGGCGGCCTCTTCTAGCGCCACGTTGTTGCTGCTAGGAGGTCTAGTGTATATGGCTTAGCTGGCGTGGGCTACTAAGCGTTGCGTTGTGTTTATCCCGCGCCTCTAGGCCACAGGTGGTCAGCCTCTGGCCGGTAACCAAGACATGCGCATAGGCGCCTCTAAGCTGCGGGTAGGTCATGTGACGCCTAGGACATGCGTCTGCTAAGAAGGGGGATAATGTAAGGCTAGAATAGCGCTTATGTGTAAGGCTAAGATGGTGCTTACGTACAACAGGTATATATACTATTCTGTACACAATAATTAACGTTAGTTAATTATTTGCACCTTTTTAGTTGTATTAGCAGAGTGGTGCGGAGCCCCGTCCTTACATAAATTATATAAAAAAAGGGAATTACTAAGATTAAGTAGATTAATAGTAAAGATAACTTAGTAGATACATGTATAAAGAAAACACTAAACTAGGCTTTTTAATTATTAGTTCTAACTAACTGCCTCTTTGTCTAGATAGAAGCATCTGTGGACTAGCTAGATCCTGTGCGTAAAAATGCCTTAGACTAACTAGACTAACAACGCCTTTATATAAAGCTTATTTCCTTTTATTTTGTTTTTTTTTATATTATACACACTTATTTTTTTTATTATAAGAATCTGTCACTGCTAGCACTATACAAAAAAAAAAGAAAAGAGCTAGGGGATTGTACAGCAGGGCTTAGAAAGTAAAGGATAAAGAAAAGAAGAGCTATTTACATAGCGTAACTAGCCTATTCTAACGCACAGCATTACTAGGGGCAAGTTTTAACAAATAGGGTAACGTACTTCACAGGCGAGTTGCTTACACACCTAAGTTGCTTACTTTTGCTAAGACCCCACTAAACTACCCTTTCTACACTAATGCATTCCCTATAACACTACTTAGACGTGCTAAAAGAATGTTAGATACAGCTTACGCTCTAAGCTTTTAAATAAGATATAAAACTTTTAAAAAAATATGCTATAGCTATGTGCAGAGTTTTATAAAAGATAATAAATAACTATAGCGCTAGATAACCTTTACAAGCTAATTCTACAGCTAAATTATAAAGGCTAAGTAATAAAAAGAAGCAGGTAATTATTAAGACTATACTTAAGCTATATGCGCAAGGAATTTCCTCTTAGATAGCATTTATAGCTAATATAGCTAATTCTTTGTGCGCTAAGCGTAATCTAGCCTATGTTTACATAAACTAGCCTAGTACGTTTGTAAAGTGTTATTTAGAGCTTAAAGTAACATTTAAGCGTAAGTACAACTATAAAAGAGCCTTTTATAAGAGTCCTAGGGTAATTTAGGGCAGGTTTAGCCTTGTAGAGAATATTAAAGCTAAGTATAGCATCTAGGATAATAACATGTACAACTTTAGTAAAATAGAGTTTATAATTAGCTAAATATCTCTTAACTATACTTGCGCTTAAAACTTTACTTTAAGCTTTAAATAACGCTTTATAAATGTACTAGGCTAGTTTATGTAAACATAGCCTAGATTACGCTTAGCGCGCAAAGAATTAGCTATACTAGCTATAAATGCTATCTAAGGGGAAATTCCTTATGCATATAGCTTAAGTATAGTCTTAACAATTACCTGCTTCTTTTTATTACCTAGCCTTTATAATTTAGCTGTAGAATTAGCTTATAAAGGTTGTCTAGCGCTATAGTTATTTATTATTTTTTATAAGACCTTGCACATAGCTATAGCACATTTCTTTAAAAGTTTTATGTTTTATTTAAAAGCTTAGAGCGTAAGCTGTATCTAACATTCTTTTAGCGCGTTTAAGTAGTGTTGTGGGGAATGCATTAGTGTAGAAAGAGTAGTTTAGTAGGGTCTTAGTAAAAGTAAGCAACTTAGGTGTGTAAGCAACTCGCCTGTGAAGTACGTTAGAGTAAAGGCAGAATGTAATTAGATAGACTTACACAGACAGAAGGGAGGTAACGCGTACAGAAGGTAACTCTTTAGACAAAAAAAAAAGTTGCTAGTGTCTGTACATAGCAGCAGTGTTATAGCCTAGATATAAGTAATTGCGCACAAGCAGGATTATGTATCTATGTTATATAATACTTATGTGTGAACCTCTATGCGTAAACATTTAAATATCCCCCTTTTTCTCTATACAGAGGAAAGATAAGAGTAATAGAACTAGAAACATGTTGCCCTTACCTTACCTACCTTGTACGCTGTGCACACTGTACACCACTCTTACTTTTGCTACTTAAGTGCTTATACTATAAGCAGCTAGCTGTCGGAGCCTATTTAACAAATATAGCTAATTCTTTGCGCGCTAAGCGTAATCTAGGCTATGTTAGCATAAACTAGCCTAGTACATTTATAAAGCGTTATTTAAAGCTTAAAGTAAAGTTTTAAGCGTAAGTATAGTTAATAGATATTTAGCCTATAATAAAGCCTGTTTTGCTAAAGTTGTACATGTTATTATCCTAGATGCTATACTTAGCTTTAATATTCTTTACAAGGCTAAACCTGCCTTAAATTACCCTAAGACTCTTACAGAGAGCTCTCTTATAGTTGTACTACGTGTAAACGTTACCTTAAGGTCTAGATAACACTTTCTAAACATACTAGGCTAGTTTATGCTAACATAGCCTAGATTACGCTTAGCGCGCAAAGAATTAGCTATATTAGCTATAAATGCTATCTAATGTAACGATCCTCATGAATCGTTCCATCTCGGATGGCCCGGAAGGCCCCCGTATCGGCCCCGACCTCGACCTGGCCCCGACCCCTGCTGTTACCCCTATTCCCTCATGTATTTAGTCGCACCTCGCCCTGTAGCTAGCTTGGTAGTTTTCTGATATCCTTTCGTACAAGGCCTATAGGTGTCAATGGCATTCCCAGGTTCTGAGTCCCCACGCACTCCCATATGCCTCTGAGTGGATTCATACCGCATTCAGACCCATTGTCTTGCCTGCGCCGTTACATTATATTAGAAAACTCGCTTTTGCTAGTAACAGCCTTATTAATAATATTGCATTAATTGTCTGTTTAACTATGTCTAAGCCCAAGACGCGTCTGATTTAGTTTAGGTTGCAATCCTCTACACTGTTACATTAAATTACTTAGTCTATAGACCAGATCCCATCAACCTCTGGTTGACTAAAGCCTTTAGGTTTAGAACTTCCTATCCCCTGCAATTAGGATTGCCTTTAGAAAAGTTGCAAAGAGGCGCTAAGGTAGAAACTTAGAGACTACTAATAACCTATTAGAATTAGAGGCAACCGCTGATGTCTAACTAACTACCCCCTAACTCTAGAGTTAAAGCACGCTCTAGGCGAGGCAAGCCCCTAGAGTTGATAAACAATCTATGTCAACAGCTGAACCTGCTTCGGCGGGACCTGAAGCTAGCCCCACCCGATTCGGACTCGAGCCACAGCAACATGTCCCGATAGACCTCAATTAACCACCAAATCACCCCCGACAATGCCTTAAATCATCCCCGCTACCTTAATAGCAAGAGACCCTTAAGGCACCCCTGACAACGCCTGATTGTCACCGCACTAAACGCACGTCTAAGATTAATAACCGCACAGATAGTAAGGAACAATTAGCAAGCCTTAATCATTGACAGGCTGCGCATCTATACAGAGCACTATCAGAGCAGGCACGCACGCATGGCGTTTGGTTTGGAGGACATCGCTGGCAGTGCGGAGGAATAATTGGCAAGGACACCTAGCCGAATCAGACCAGTTTCAGTTCAAGGAGGCAGAGGACATGACAGTGATACTTCGTACTATGATTACTACTAATAGGGACTATTAGTCTACAGAGGGGGGGGTAGTGTAACGATCCTCATGAATCGTTCCATCTCAGATGGCCCGGAAGGCCCCCGTATCGGCCCCGACCTCGACCTGGCCCTGACCCCTGCTGTTACCCCTATTCCCTCATGTATTTAGTCGCACCTCGCCCTGTAGCTAGCTCGGTAGTTTTCTGATATCCTTTCGTACAAGGCCTATAGGTGTCAATGGCATTCCCAGGTTCTGAGTCCCCACGCACTCCCATATGCCTCTGAGTGGATTCATACCGCATTCGGACCCATTGTCTTGCCTGCGCCGTTACATCTAAGAGGAAAATCCTTGCGCATATAGCTTAAGTATAGTCTTACTAATTATTTACTTCTTCTTATTGCCTAGCCTTTATAAGTTAGCTATAGAATTAGCTTGTAAAGGTTGTCTAGCGCTGTAGTTATTTATTGTTTTTTAAAAGACTCTGTATATAGCTATAGCATGTTTCTTTAAAAGTTTTATGTCTTATTTAAAAGCTTAGAGCGTAAGCTGTATCTAACATTCTTTTAGCACGTCTAAGTAGTGTTGTTAGGAATGCATTAGTGTAGGAAAAGTAGTTTAGTAGGGTCTTAGCAAAAGTAAGCAACTTAGGTGTGTAAGCAACTTGCCTGTAAAGTATGTTAAGTTTTAAAGTAATTACAGTCTAATTTATATTAGATACTTTATAATATTAAATACTTAATAAAGTAGATATAATTAATTTTACTTAAAATAATAATATTATCTTTGCTATAGATACTACTAAGTATCTTTGTTATAACTCTACTACATTAGCTCTTTAGGGTTAAAAGAAGCAGTTAAACTTTTTTATATTATTTACTTCTTCTTCTAAAGTTATAAAGAGCCCCTTAAAGAAACAGTATACTGTCTAGCTTTTATTTAATTAATGTTTATAACTAATTTACTCTTGTAATAGCTTTACTATATCTTTAAAAGTTACACTAGCAGCACTAAAGTATGCGCTTTACCTTATATACTTCTAATAGCTATTCTAACGCAATAAGTTCTTCTCTATTAATAGATATAAATGTTGCTTAGTAAGAAAAAATTATTACTTTTTTAGTATAAAAAGTAGACTTATGTTAGCAACTTTAAGATCTTTTATAAGAAAAAAGTTAGGCATTATTAAGTAAGGACTAGCAGTAGATAGGTAAATGTTACTCTTAATAGTGCTTTAATAGTGTTGCATTAGTGTTTAGCAGAAGTAAGACAGGTGCAGGACTAGTCCTAGACTTAATAATTATAAAAGGTTGTGTAATATTTAATTTAAAACTATATAGGGAGCTTTTGTACACTAACTCTGGTTGTTCTTGGGCTGAGATGCACCAGTCACGACTTAAGCAGGGGGCATCGGAGTTCGTCGGGCTGGTGCAATGCCGAGCCTCCGATGGTGCACCTTTGGCGTTTTATCCGTGCGCGAACATCTAGATATCCCCCTTTTCCTCCGTACGGAGGAAAGACAAGAGCAATAGAACCAGAAACATGTTGCCCTCACCTTACCTACCTCGTACGCTGTGCACACCGTACACCACTCTTACTCTTGCTACTTAAGTGCTCATACCATAAGCAGCTAGCTGTCAGAGCCCATTCAACAGTAATAATGTTTACTACAGCAACTATTTTTACGCTTGTACTAATCTTAACACTTAAAACGGTCTTATCTAAGCTTTAGAGCGTTAACTAATACGATGCTAGCAACGTCGTTATTCGCTTTTTTTCTGCTGTGGCGCGCAAATTCATACAAGGTCGCAACGCAGATCAGTACCTCTAATCAAAGCGATTACTGGTTTAGACTCATATAGAATAACCCCGCCTTACAGAATCATTTATCACGATGTAATTTGTTTCAAATGGTTGTTGGGCCTTCGGCCGCGCGGAGTCTTCGCAAAGCTGGCCAGCTTTTTACTAGGAGCGAGCCTTGCGACTCAACTCTGGCCATATCTCTGGTCAACGAACTCAACTCTCTGAGAACACCAATCGCCTCCTCACAAGGCTGTGGCTAGAAGCAGTTCGGTAATCGTCCTGCTAGTCTGGGTGAGTTTACAGTATTTATGTGAAAGCTGGAGGGCTCTACGATGGGCTGCCCAATTAACCTTGGATTTGGCATCCCGCAATACTGTATAAATTACATAGCTCCTCGAACCCTCAGTCTACAATACATGACTCCTCTCGTAACTTGAGCCCCAACAAGGTTCCATTATGTTTTCAAAATCTGCAGTAAATACCGATAAATATGCATGTAGAAAGGGATCTTCGATTCACCTTAGGCATTAGTCTTAGCAATAAACTTTACAAAGAACAGTTGAACATGATGTATACAGAGACACAAGTTTAACTTGGTCACGTAAACGACAACACTACGCCTCAAGTTAAGATAATTGAGCTTTCATGGAGGCGATTAGTTTTCTTCTGTTAAAATTAAACAAGTTAGACAAGAGAGTTACAAATGGAATTTAACGTGGCGGTTTAGCTTCGGCTGCGCTGCATTTGTTTTGCGGGCTGGATCAGCCCGCAAAAGCTGAATTAGTCGCGATGCCTCCACCTCATTACGCTCCCCTTTTCCTTCTTGTCACCCTTTTATAGCTCATTCTATGTTCCTTAACGGAATCTGAATCCTCTGCCCTTTGAAACGTACTGAGCGCTTTGAACTGTTTGCGCGAGGCTACCAGACTTCGCCAAGAATCACTCACAGTGAAACCGCGTCCATTCTCCACCCAAATCTGAAGTCGGCGCCCCATCGTTCTCCGCCAAAAAGCATGCCGGATCAGGAAAGCTACACCATCGGCTGGATCTGTGCCATAAAGACCGAGCTGGTTGCTGCGCGAGCCTTTCTCGACGAAGTGTACGAAAGGCCCGAATATGTGTCCCCCAAAGATGATAACGACTACACACTGGGCAAGATTGGGGGGCATAATGTCGTCATTGCTGTCTTGCCTAGCGGCGAGTACGGTATAGCCTCTGTGACAGGCGCCGCGAAAGATATGCTGCACAGCTTTCCCAGTATTAGACTCGGTCTGATGGTCGGCATCGGTGGTGGTGCGCCAAGCAAAAAGCACGATATCCGTCTAGGTGACATTGTTGTTAGCAATCCAAATGACGGGAACGGTGGCGTATTCCAATATGACTTTGGCAAGACGATACAAGACCAAAGTTTCCAAACAACAGGATTCTTAAACCAGCCACCAAGAGTCCTGCGGACGGCGGTGAGTGGACTTCAGGCGCAATATGAGGCAGATGGTCATCAGCTTGAAAATGCCATCAACGGCATTCTCGAGAAAAAGCCAAAACTCCGGAAGAAGTACATGCGGCCGAGCCTATGCACCGACAGATTGTATCAAAGCGAAGTCGTTCATCCCCAAAATAACGACAACGGTTGTGCGGAAACTTGTGGCGATAACCCGAAAGACTTGGTACCACGAGTTGAACGGACCGAAGAGGAGGATAACCCAGCGATTCACTACGGCCTAATTGCTTCAGCGAACCAGCTGATGGAGAATGCTTTATTCAGAGATAGACTCGCAGCGGAAAAGAACGTTTTGTGCTTCGAAATGGAAGCGGCAGGCTTAATGAACAGTTTCCCCTGTTTGGTTATTCGCGGTATATGTGATTACTCAGACTCGCATAACAACAAGGAGTGGCAAGGGTACGCAGCGATGACTGCGACTGCGTATGCGAAAGATCTTCTATGTAGGATTGCCCCAAACCAAGTTAAGGCCGAGAAGAAAATTGACGTTCCATCTGGTCAGTCTAAGGGCCCCCTGGAGTCATTCAATTCATAAATATCTAATTATACAATTATGACAGGCATCCAAGAAACTGCAGGAGAGCATCGGGACATTGCGTGTAAGCTGCTTAAGATCGAGCAAGACAGAGGTGAGCAGAAGCTGTCCGACAAGGAGAAACAGTGTCTTCAGCTGTTCCGTTTCACTATGAGCACCAACCGTGACTGACGACATCCCACTCCAGCAAGACCAGAGACACCGCCGAGCCCGCCCTGCTCTATCCCCTTCCACCGTGACCCAGACTTCGTTGACCGCGGGACGCTACTCGATCAGATACGCGAGAAATGCTCTGCGCCAGCATCGCGAATAGCTCTAGTGGGTCTGGGTGGTGTGGGGCAAGTTGAAGGCATCCTCCTAGTCAAGTGCCCAGACCTGACGCTAAGAACAGGAAGTCGCAGCTTGCCATCGAACACTGTCATCGCACCGCCGAACGATCGCCAGAGCAGTGGGTGTTCTGGGTGCACGCTAGTAATATAGCCCGCCTTGAGCAGGGCTACCGAGACATCGCGGACAAAGTCAAGCTGGCTGGCCGCGAAGACCCACAAGCAGATGTGTTCAAGCTCGTTCACAACTGGCTTCAGAACGAGAAGAACGGAAAGTGGCTACTTGTCCTCGACAACGCTGATGATGGTGCTACTCTCTCTCTACCAGTGAACAATAGCCAGGAGACACGGACAGGCGGCAGAAATAGCGCTTACCCACGTTCCCTCTCATCGTATTTACCCCAGAGCAAGAACGGCGCGGTTCTAGTCACTAGTCGGACGAGGAGCGCGGCACTGCGTCTGGTGGAGGCGAGCAATATCATCCCTATCGAGCCCATGAACGACGTGAACGCGCAAGAGCTTCTGCAAAAGAAGTTAGGGGAGGAGGTGGACAGGGACAGCACTGCTGAGTTAGCGAGAGCCCTCGAATTCATGCCACTCGCCCTCGTACAGGCGGCCGCGTACATCCGCGAACGAGCACCAAGAAGTTCGGTGCAGCGATATCTAGAGGCGTTCTACAAGAGCGATAAGAAAAGGACAAGCCTGTTAGATTGCAATGGAGGCCAGCTCCGGAGAGACAACGAAGCTAAGAACTCTATTCTTATAACATGGCAAATATCGTTTGATGCTATACTAGAGGAAAGGCGGTCAGCGGCAGACCTGTTATCATTAATGAGCTTCTTTGACCGGCAGGGGATTCCTGAAGCGCTCGTTCGTAACCAATGCGGGACGGAGAATAAGCACGGTGGCGTAAAAGCCATTAATGCAGACAGCGACGATAGTGAATCGGAAGCTAGCGTTGATGATGGGTTTGAAGAGGATATTCTTATGCTAAGGAACTACTCGTTCATCGCGCTTACCACTAATCAGACTACATTTGACATGCATGGGCTTGTGCAGCTAGCCACACGGAAGTGGTTGGAAGAACAGGGCCAGCTAGAAATATGGAAGCAGCAGTACATCAACAACCTTTGCACGGCATTTCCGACAGGGGAACACAAGAACTGGGCCCAATGTCAGGCACTATTTCCGCATGCTAAGTTGGCGCTGGAGCAGCAGCCTAAGTCTAAGGAATCTCTTAGTCAGTGGGCTCTGTTGTTGTACAAGGCGGCGTCGTATGCGTGGCGAAAAGGAAACCTAAGTGATTCTCATAAACTGTCTATGAGGTCAATGAAGACTAGGGCAAAGTTACTTGGTAAAGAGCACGCAGACACACTAAGCAGTATGGAGATGGTAGGGCTAGCAACAGAGCTTGCGGGACGGTGGAAGGAGGCCGAAGAGCTGTTTGTGCAAGTGATGGAGACGTTCAAGAGGGTGCTTGGGGAGGAGCATCC
>NW_022985166.1:1365274-1809160 GCF_010093535.1 Lindgomyces ingoldianus | reverse complement strand
GGCGGTGGAAGGAGGCCGAAGAGCTGGAGGTGCAAGTGATTGAGACGTTCAAGAGGGTGCTTGGGGAGGAGCATCCAGACACGCTGACCAGCATGAACAATCTTGCATTTACGTTGAAGGGCCAAGGTTATCAGGGCAAGGCCATATCATTAATGGAGGGCTGCTTCCAGCTGCGAGAAAAGGTTCTTGGCCCCCAGCATCCGTATACAGCATCATCGCTTTCATGTCTAAACGAGTGGCGGCTGGAGGCGATGAATATCGCCAGTTAAATAGCTTCCACTTGTATGCTATATGCTGAGAGATGTGCTGGAACTCCTCCGGAGAAATGTATTTGTTAAGGGCTAAAGAAGACTTTCGTAAATGAGTTTTTCCGTAATTGAAACGGCAATACTAGGGAAGCGCAACTGCAGAACAGTGGGGTATAAAAAGACTTGCTTCTAAATAATACTTAATGGTAGTCCTAGCGATTCGGCACTAAATATCGCCACCACCAGCAGGGAGAATGGCCGACCAACTCCGACCACACCCCTGCGAGTTTGGACTGTGATAATGAAGTACCGTTTTGTGTTGTAATTCACGTGTACAGAGTGGTGACGCTAATGTGCCAAGCCTGATGGTTGAAGCGAAGTCGGCTTTGCTTACGGCGGACAATTAAAGGGTAAAATGACAAAACTCTACTAAGAAAAATTTCCCGCACCTCTATACACATCGCGTTGAGTAACAGCTAGCAACATTGCTCGAGCACGTTGGGACCGGTCGAGTACTCTCACATAGCCTATCAAGGTTGTGCGCCCCATTCACCAAATTGCGGGTCAGCGTTGTGGGGCTTCCGGCACGCAGGGCATGTTCCATCACCCAGGATATGTCAGGGCTCCCAACGGGGCGTACTTCTGTCCGTTCAAAGTGAGCCGTACTAGTCACGTGTTCAGCACGAACGTACCCGGTTTGTGAGCCGCAACATACGTTTAATGAACGTTACCATCCATACGATATTTTTTTGAGAGAAACCCCCCCCCCTCTCTCCTAGAGAACCGGGGGAGCGCCCAAAATGGCAGCAGGAGCAAATTCGAATATATTTGAGACTCTATCGTCACTTGCATCACCTCCATCGAGCCGACCTACCTCGCCGCCGCCATTAAACACGTATACACACTAAACTGCTTCACTGTCACTGTCTTACCTATGCTAAACTAATTCACTATTATTATCTAACGCGTTGTAATCCTTCTAAATAATTTAGTTACATCACACTACATTCCTATCTACATAGAAATGCGTAGCTGCATCCCTAACGCAGCTAGCAACATGCGGCTTTATATACGCAGAAGAGAATAAGGATTAAGAATATATATGTACCTACTTAATTTATAAAATAGAGATTATGTTACTCTATAAAGCTGTAAAACTAAGCAACAAAAATCTACTTAAGTTTTATAAGCAAGACTGTCTATTAGCAGATATAATACTAGATTTTCTTAGCTACTAAGACATTAACACTGCCCCTACTGCTACTCTTTAAAGCCCTTAAATAACACTAACAGCTAGACTACTGTCTACTTTTTTTTTTAACTTATCTTTATTTTAGCAGTCTAAGTTATGTCTACTAACACACTTATTACTACTTTACTTACTATTACTGCGCTTATTATTACTACACTAACTACTACTACGCCTATTACTATTCTACTTACTGCTATTACGCATACCTTCTTAGCAGTTATATGCAAGTGTGGCTGCTAGTACGCTATCTAGCCCTAGTAAAAACACCTTACTGCTACTATTCTTTTTACACTTATATTACCCTTTCTAACTCTTAGCATCTAAACTACTAGCCCCTACTTTAAAAGCTAGAACATTAAGCCTAAAAACTACGCTGCTTTACTATAGCTTGCTACATTAATTATTGCCTGTCCTCTTTATCTATAACTTAGAACTTTAGTTCTAGAGCAACTAGAACCCTTTTTAAAACCTACACTATTGTTACTTATTATAAATAAGGCCTACTGCTGCTGTTGCACAGCTGCTGCACATAATTACAGAACTTCTAGGATCTTACAACTTTAAGAATAATCCTACACTATACTAACACTTATATGCTAGTAGGTTCTGCTTTATTTGCTAATAAAAGGACACTAAACACTTAAAGAAGAGAGCCTTAAGAATACTTACTACTTACTAAATATAAGAGGTATAAGAGAGTTTACTAGGAAAATATAGAGAGATAGATATTTTACATGTATAAGCTATTAGGAGGTATGCTATTACTAAGAAATTGCTTATGTAATAAACTACTAGTGCCCTCTAGGCTAGAGCCGGGCGTAATAAAGACATCCATCCATCCATCCATCCATCTATACGTTTAATGAAGCCCCAGGTACGGTAAGTAGCACGGATCGAATTACCCTTTTAGGAGGGTTGTGTCGCGATTCTAGGGGCGTAAGAGAGCTCTTCTGCAGCCTAGGTAAGAGACTGCGTAAAACGGATAGCAGAGGTACCGAATTAATTATATAAGGCTTGTAAGTATCTGAGTTGTTTCGACTTAAGTACGGCGTGCTTCAACAGTGCTGGCGGGAATCGGTCCGAATCGATTATCCGGAATCACGTGGCGCTATCCTGGATCTGGATCGGATCCATGAATCAATCCAGCGCTAAGGCTAAATAGGCAACTATTTTAAACAATTAGTCTTTTACTTAATTTTTTGTGCTATTATACTCTTAATAACGTACTTCATGGGCGAGTTACTCACACACCTGAGTTGCTTACTTTTGCCAAGACCCCACTAAACCACCCTTCCTACACTAATGCATTCCCCACAACACTACTTAGACGCGCTAAAAAAATATTAGATACAGCTTACGCTCTAAGCTTTTAAATAAAACATAAAACTCTTAAAGAAATGTGCTGTAGCTATATGCAAAGTCCTGTAAAAGACAATAAATAACTATAGCGCTAGACAACCTTTATAAGCTAATTCTACAGCTAAATTATAAAGGCTAGGCAATAAAAAGGAGCAGGTGATTATTAAGACTATACTTAAGCTATATGCGCGAGGAATTTCCCCTTAGATAGCATTTATGGCTAATATAGCTAATTCTTTGCGCGCTAAGCGTAATCTAGGCTATGTTTGCATAAACTAGCCTAGTACGTTTGTAAAGCGTTATTTAGAGCTTAAAGTAAAGTTTTAAGCGCAAGTATAGTTAAGAGATATCTAGCTAATTATAAACCCTGTTTTGCTAAAGTTGTACGTGTTATTATCCTAGATGCTATACTTAGCTTTAATATTCTCCACAAGGCTAAACCTGCTCTAAATTACTCTAGGACTCTTGTAGAGGGCTCTCTTATAGTTGTACTTACGCTTAACTGTTACTTTAAGCTCTAAATAACGCTTTACAAACGTACTAGGCCAGTTTATGCAAACATGGCCTAGATTATGCTTAGCGCGCAAAGAATTAGCTATATTAGCTATAAATGCTATCTAAGGGGAAATTTCTCGCGCATATAGCTTAAGTATAGTCTTAACAATTACCTACTCCTTTTTATTACCTAGCCTCTGTAATTTAGCTGTAGAATTAGCTTGTAAAGGTTGTCTAGCGCTGTAGTTATTTGTTGTCTTTTATAGGACTTTGTATATAGCTACAGCACATTTTTTTAAGAGTTTTATGTCTTATTTAAAAGCTTAGAGCGCAAGCTGTATCTAACATTCTTTTAGCGCGTCTA
The DNA here is from genome assembly GCF_010093535.1 of Lindgomyces ingoldianus. Classification (NCBI taxonomy): domain Eukaryota; kingdom Fungi; phylum Ascomycota; class Dothideomycetes; order Pleosporales; family Lindgomycetaceae; genus Lindgomyces; species Lindgomyces ingoldianus. The sequence goes on along the minus strand of NW_022985166.1, from coordinate 1,805,442 downwards.
AGTAGTGTTGTGGGGAATGCATTAGTGTAGGAAGGGTGGTTTAGTGGGGTCTTGGCAAAAGTGAGCGACTCGGGTGTGTGAGCAACTCGCCCATGAAGTACGTTAGGTTATATAATAAACATTTAATAAAAATTTAGCTTAAGATAATAGAATTCTATTTATAATAAAAGTAGCTAATAGCTTAAAATCTAAATAATAAAGAAAAAAATGTATATTAAGCCCTACTTTATATAACAAGCATTATAGAAAGTATCTTCTTTTTATCTTATTATATAAAAACATAGACATTGCAATTTAGAATGCTAAAAAGAATAATAAAAATAGCTAGAAGCAGCATAGCAATAATAGCTGCAAAAGATGCATCTAGGTTTTTCTTGCTGCCTCTAACCTAAACGTATAAGCAGCTCTAGGAGTTGTAGCGCATACTGTAAGTTACTCCCCTTATTATATAATAAGCTAATAATTTTAGATCTAGTAGAAACAGGTTCTCTCTGCACCCTATAATAATGTTAAATACTACAGCAGCACTTTTTATGCCTTTTAATTAAATACTTACTACTTATTATATATTAATGCAGTGTTAATTTAGACTTATAGTACTATTAACATAGAACCTTACTATATACTTTTTATTTTACATGTTATATAATAACTAACTTACATAGTAAAGTGTGCTAGCTATTTTTACTATAGTTTATTTTTAAAGTGTGTTTTACTTTTATCTAAGTAAGTAGCTGCTTACGCTAATTATAAATTTAAAGATTAAGCTACTTATTACAGTTACTATAATAGCTCTTAACCTAATTAGTATTATCTAATACTTAATAATAGTATAGGTTTCTTAGCAACTTTGTCTTCTAGTATAAATAATATTGTTATAGATTAACGTACTTCATGGGCGAGTTGCTCACACACCCGAGTCGCTCACTTTTGCCAAGACCCCACCCCAACAAACTCTATTATAGCCTATAACAACCCGCTCTGGCACTATATAGTACAGTACAGCCTAGAATATTATTTAGATACTACTTCTGCTTCTTGCTTACACGTTTGCGTGTTATACCTAGTCTAATTGCACTATCTGCAGCGCCTTTAGAATGGCTTACCTACTTTAGCTTACACCTGCTTCTTTGCCTTCTTCCTATTACTGCGCGCTTTAAACTTCTTTAGAGCTGTTAAGCGTAGGCTTTTCTAAATTATTAAGGTCTTTTCTGCCTTAATCTGCTTTTTTTTATATAATTTATGTTACATAGTAGCCTTATTAGCTACTTAAAGCTTAGTAATTTTTTATTATACTAACACTAGCTTATACGCAATTATTACTGCCTTTTTTAAGACCTTTTTAAACACTTTAACTATAGAAGTTAGTAAACTATTTATATACTTCTAAATTTTTATTTTTATAAGCATTAATTATAACTTAAGTTTTAGAGTATTACTTAAGGTTTATAACTGCTAAGGCTTGCTATATATAAGTAGTAGTAGTAATAAAGTGCGTAACTTTATATTAAGGCCTATTATAACTTATTATAGGTTAAAAGGAACTAATCTAGCGCCTTAGAACCCTTTTTAGATATTACTAAAAGTAATTATAGCATAATAAGCTACTTTAAAGCATAGCAGGAACTTTATCTTTATAGTATAAGTAATTTAGTTATATATAAGGTTTTTAGCTTAGCGCCTATACACTTTTTTTAAAGAAGTAAAATAACCTATATTAAGTAGCTATTAAAAGTGTAATAAGTAAAAAAGCATGTAAATAGTAATAATCTTATTATCTTTATAGTATTACTAGAAATAAAGTAAGTTATAGCTTTTATAGCTGTTAATAACTAGTAAATAGTAGCTGCTAATAGTACACTTTTTTATATACACATTAAAGTGCTTTAACTAGTCTAGACTAAGCTAATTAGTAGTCTAGCTACACTTAGAGATTATAATAACTTAATTTTAAAGTAGATTTTCTTTTTTATACTAGTTTAAAAGGTAGTTGCTACTCTAGAAAATAATAAAAAGTAAAATAGCCTACTTTTTAGTATTAATGCCCTAGATAGCTATTATCTACTCCTAGTTACCTAGCTAGACTGCTTTTAGCTGTCTTTATCTCTCTAAACCTGTAACAACTGCTCTAGTAGATATCTAGCTTATTATAAACTCTGTCTTATTAAAGTTATACATGTTATTATTCTAGATACTATACTTAGCTTTAATATTTTTTATAAAGTTAAACTAGCCTTAAATTACTATAAGATTTTTATAAAAAGCTCTCTTATAGTTATACTTATGCTTAAACTTTACTTTAAGCTTTAAGTAACACTTAATAAATATATTAAGCTAGTTTATGCTAATATAGCCTATATTACACTTAGCGTGTAAAAAATTAGCTATATTAGCTATAGCTGCTAGCTAGAGGGGAAATCCTTGCGCATCTAGCTTAAGTATGTGCTAAATAATTACCTGCTTTTTATTATTATCTAGCTTTTATAAGTTAGCTGTATAATTAGCTTAAAAAGGTTATCTAGCGTGTTAGTTACTTATTATCTTTTAAAAAAACTCTATAGATAGCTGTAGTGTGTTACTTAGAAAGTGTTATATTTTATTTAAAAGCTTAAAGTGTAAGCTACATCTAACGTTTTTTTAACATGTTTAAGTAGTGTTATTAGAAATGCATTAGTGTAGAAAAAGTAGTGTAGTAGGGTCTTAGCAAAAGTAAGCAACTTAGGTGTGTGAGCAACTCGCCTATGAAGTACATTACCTGTATAAGATTAAGAAGCTAAAAAGTAATAATAAAAATAGGCGCTAGAATATTATATAATAAATTACTTAAAATTAACAGTCTTTTTATAAGTAAAGAATAAAATAGAAAATAAAGATTTTTACTTTTTTAAATAGTCTACTTATTTTTAACTTAACTAGTAATTTAAAAATTTAATTACTTTAATAATATTAAGATTTAATAATGCTTAAGTCTAAAAAATTATATAACATGCTTTAAAAAAAATACATTCTAGTTTATTACTTATAAGTAGTATAAAGTAGATCTTAAGTGTAAGATAAGTAAAAAAAGGCTACTAAGATTATTATATATTATTCTGCTACTATTTTAACACATTTTTAACTCTTTTTATTGCTAGCTTTTCTGTATACTCTGCCTACTTATCTAGATTCTCTACTAAAGCCTAATTACTAAGAATTTGCTTAGTTATAGCTTTAATTAAATAATTTTAGACTTTAAAAATAATCTATGCTGTTATATAATAAGTAGCTTATTATCTTTTTTACTCTTACACTTTACTTTAAAGAGGTGTTAATAATAAATTTTAATATTTAGATTAAAAATTAAGCTAGAATTATTTTAGCTAAGCTTTTTATACTTTTTAGTTTTTAGTAAAGAACTCTAAGGCAAGCATTACTTTATTAGCCTAGTTTATATAATAATAAAAATGCAAAACTATTATAATTTAGTAAAAAAGATACTTTTAAAGTAAGTCCTACTATTTTTACTATGCTATAAGTGCTTAAGTAGCTTATATAATATAATCTTTATTAAATTATATATATATTTTTTTATGTTTTACTAGGAAAGCTATTATGTAAGTCTATAAGATCTATAAAGAAAAAAGAGCCTGTCTAAGGCATTTTACATCTTTTTTATTTTAGAGAATTACATTCTTAAAAATTTATAAAAATGTTTTTATTATATAAAGCATTTTCTAATCTTTTATCTTTAAAGTATTATGTTTAAGATTAGGTTAGTTTTTAATATAAAAATTTATATACATTTTAAGCTTAATTACTATATTAATTATATAATACTAGCTGTTCTATCTTATATAATTATCTAAGAGTATTATCTGTTTAGCTTATAAAATAAACTTATTTATATAAAGCCCTAAACTATAAATATAGACTATAATGTTATAAAGTTTACTAAGAGAACTAATAGCTCTAATTATATTTTATTATATAAAATTAAAGAGTAATTTATTTACCTTTTTAAAGTCTACAGCTTTAAAATTTTTAAGATAACTTTTATATAAACTTAAAAATAAAAATGCTTATATAATAAAATTAATAATATAACTAAAATAGTAAACTTTTTTATTTTTAAAATTTTAATATAGATTAAGTTTATTAGAATACTACTTACTAATTATATAATAAAAAGTGTTATTAGTGCTAGTATTATCTTTAATAACTGCTTTTAGATTTCTAGTAATCTTATACTTTTTAAGTACTATATAAAGTATAGAGAACTGTTCTTTACTAGAATAGCCTAAAACTAGTTATAAAGTAAAAAGGTGTTTAGTAATAGTATTATCTAAGCTTTATATAAAGTGTTTAGTAATTATAATAAATAAAATTTAGTTTAAAAAAGTCTAAAGATTAAGCATAATATTAATTTTTAAAGTTACTATTTAAATCTTACGCTAAAAAATAAGCTTCTTTTTATACTAATAGCTTTAAATTACTATATAAATAGTAAAGTGTAAAACTAAAATAGCCTTTCTAGTAATAGAATTTAATGCTTATATAAAAGCTTAAAAGAATAATAATTTAATAACTAAAAAAGTAAAATGCTGTTAAATAATTAGTTATATAAAAACCTTTTAAATAATATTTTTATCTAGATAGGCTCTAAACACAGCATTCTATATATCTTCTTTTATGTAAGGTTCTGCGCAGTTTTATAGCTCTTAGAGTTTAATAGCACTTGCTTATTATATAAAAGAAAAAGTACCCTTTACTAAAACTTAGTAGTTAGATTTTAAGTGCTTTTAAAAGTTTATAATAACTTTTAAAGTGTAGTTATAATTATAAAAATTATAGTATTAAAGAAGATAGCTATTTTGTTTAGTAAGTTTATTAGACATTAGTAGTTATACAAAGTTTTTAATGTTACTGCCCTTATTTTTAGGCACTAGAGTTAAGCTTAATTTATAGAATTCTATTATATAAGACTTTTAAAGTTGTTTTATTAATAGGGAAGCAAATTTTTAGCTAAGACTATAAATTAATTTAAGGATCTAATCCAGATTCAGGATAGCGTGGATTCGGATCGATCCACGAATCAGATCGATCTATCGCCAGCACTGTGCTTCAATCGAATCGTACTACTCGTACAGATCACGTGAGGCGTAACAGTTACGATACGTACACCAACCTCTCATCCTCCCTGCCGTACAGGCACCAAAATCGCCCAGTCGTACAGCACTACGGCTCGTTGGAAGCGCTGGGATAGGTTCTATCATTAGACTAGCAAATTGCGTAAACTTTGCATTGTGAAATAAAATAAATTCGCTGTATTAACTTACCGTAAGATACTTACCTGAGGACCGCGAAATGCGACGAACTACTGAATGTGTTCGAAACTTTATCTCCCGGTACCAACTTGCATGACGAATTGGCCTCACGGCACACCACGTTGATGGCAGCTTCTTAGCACCGTAGTACAATTTCTCGACTTGGGTGAACCCCTTTCATAATTTTCAATACGCGATAAAAGGACGATGATGTCGTTGCGGTGAAGAACTCGGGCACGGCACCAACTGTTGCAAGTGGTAGAAGGTTGACCTTCTCCTATGCACAGCGGAAGAATATATAGCCGGAAGAAATGTACGTACGACATCAACGTGCACTTTGCGTAAATTGAGCTATAGGACCACCATACCTAGATTTTTAGTTAGGAAGGATTCTGAATATGAAGCACTATCTACAGGGCAAATTGAGCCTAGTTTTATTAAAACAAAAAACCAGAGACAATCTGTGCAAGCATTCAAAGATGCTTCAAAAGTCAAAGTACCAGAGTATTGGTTCGGCACACAAGGCGTTTCGTGAAATCGGGGAGAAGGTTAAAAGTGCCTACATTCAACGAGTGTTGGGGTGAGCTGTGTGCATACGGAAGGAGCGAGCAATTTTGTGACCCACACCGTCAACCAAACGGGTAGTCGCAGAGGAGACCAGACTTTGGAGACGTGAGAGTAAAACTCCCGGTTCGGGTGCATTTCAATGACAGATCCTTACACCTTCTATCCGGGATCTTGCATAGTTTCTTGATATGTAGTGGATGGGAGGACAAGCCAATGAAAAATGCAGAAGAATGCGTTCAGTTATATGCAGCATAAGAAATGACACCACCCTTTAAATTTCACGCATATCCGTGAGTAGATAGATCTTTCTCTGATCTTGTTAGCTCCCAAGGTTGATGTAAACATTGGAATAAGAGAGGTGTGAATACGGGTAAACCTCCGGGCCACGTGAAGCGGGCCTAACACAGTCGTCTTAGCAGACAAGGCGGTAGCCATCTGGGGCCCGTTCGAGATGTTTGAAAGCTCAGTATATTATCGATCTTAGAGCAGGATTTTCATCCAGTTATTCGCGGGCTTAGTCATCATATTTTCTCTTGATAACTCTCCGCGGGCCTTGAAACCTGCGTACATCCTGGAGTAGTGTCAGCAAACAAGATGGCAAAGCTCATGCGCGTAGTGCGCAGACAAAATAGCAAAAGAGAAAAGAATCGCCACGAAGTGGAACCCAGCTCGCAGATCAGGAAAAACGGAATATATTCACACTTGTACACATCTCGCGCAAAGAACCACCAATCTAGGCCACACACGCTGACACCATTCGCCTTTATATTGGCATAGTATTGTGTACGTTCAACGCTTCTCCTTGAAGCCCCCATACAAGGATAAACCATGAAAATGTGCAACACTTAAAAACTTTACGCCGACACCCAATCCCTGTGATGGAAACAAGGGACGGCCCGAGGCGAGCATATCCATCAAGATGTGCTCTAACTGACTCATAGGTACACTCCCAACGCTTCATTGTCCCCTGAGGAGATAGCTGTCAGCGGAGATAAGAACCTCAGCCAGTTTGGGAACCAGAAGCGCGGTAATTTCTGCCTAAAGCAATATTTTCGGCTCTGAGAAGATATGCGAGTACAGACCGACATGCACCTGAGGAGACCATAGAAAGAGGGGATGCGCGCAATAAAGATATTGATCTAGGCGAGCAGCGCGAAGCGAGGCGAGCAAAGACATCCTATTCAGCGAGTTAATGAGAGCCTAGATAGGAATAGTGAGGACAATTGCGTCGAAAAAGCGACAACCGGTGAGCGTTAGCGAGGCTGCAGAGCCGCTTCGCCAGTGGTTAGCTTGGCACTTAGGAGCAGAAATTGCAATCGAGATGAATTGTGATAAATAGCAAAAACTATTTGCGGGAAAATAGCAAAACAGGGGTATATCGAGTACGAGACATCAAACCTCCTTCCGACGAGGTCCGTCGGCCCAAACAAGCGGAGATATTGCGACAAGTACGCATCCATATTCCTTTTTTCCAAAGGCTTGAAAAACTCTAAAACACCGTAATCATGGTTCATACCAGTTATTCGTAATGGCAGTTCGTGGCCCGTGCTTTCTAATGCGGTCTAAGAACAGCCACGATGTAGGATCGAATTGTGGCCTAGGCCGACGCAGATGGGTACTTTTTCCGTGTGCTTTCTTTTGCGCCATCGCATGACGTGTTATTGAAATAAACCTCCGCCTCGCTTCTTGGTGGTCAATCGCGTTAGCAAACGCCGATTCAATTCCCATATTCCTTCAGGTTCAATCGGGTCCGTGGGGGCGTCGATGCATGGATAATTAATACGAAATGATGTGCCACTCCATCCATAAACCGAGTTCGCCGAGCCTCGAATGCACCTTCCTATTTCTCTTGGCGAGGAAGAGAGAAGTGCCCAGACTTTGCGACTCTCCCTAATGATCGAGCTGCGTATCCGGACGTCACTTCTCTGAGGTAGACTGTCTCTGGTTTGGTAGTTTGTCCATTTTTTCCCCTCCAATACTAGTGGTGGCTTGCTCGAGTCGAGCTGTGTATGTCGTATTCGGTCCAGTTGAAGGACGCTAATAGCCTCATCTGAACCAAAAGACAAGAGAGGAGCCATCTGTGCTAAGGATCCGCCTCCTAGTGTCACCGGGCATGGCTTGCTTCCGCCCAAAGGGGTCAGCGAGGAGCACAGATAGTTTCTCTGAAATTGGTCCCATTTCTTCTTTGGAGACCGGAATCGGAGGACTCAGTTGGGCCGGATTGGTAGACTGGAGAAGCGAGAATATGCTGGTTTTGGCCCTCCCCAACATTCGTTGGTGTATATCCCGGAGACTGTCGTACAAGGGCCACAGGATCTCCAAATATCGCTCTGCAACTGGTTCGTAGTTTCGGCATGGCTCCAGCATGTCGAGACAACCTTTGGCATATGTAAGATCTTCGTCAACCCCGTCAGGCTGCCCATCGAGGAGCCTGGTAGCTGCGGCAAAAAGTAGAACGATGCAGGCGGTAAAGGCCCAGTAACTGCCCATTCGCATCAGCATGCAGCTCTGTTAGTTGCCGTTTCATGAACTTACATAATCAGCCAACATCGCCTTGTGAAAGTGCCATCAAAAGAGATGAGACTCAAAATGCGTGCCATCTGTTGAGCGGCCATAGCACACTCATTTCTATACCTGGCCACTTCATCAACGCTTAGATCAAAGTTCCACAAAGCGCCATCAGTGAGTTGGGTCTGGGCTGCGGCAATAAGTAGTTGGCGATGGAGCAGCAAAACAGCGCCGAGATACATGATCTACATTGTCCGTCAGTTTTTCCATAGATTCAGAAGCTGGATGACTGCATACATGGACCATAAGAATAGCCCGCCTCTGGTACAACGTCAGCTCCGGAGGATTATCAGACGTCATAACTGATATTTGCAGCATTGTAGGGACTTCCATGCGCCAAACTTCCAACTTGCGATTGAGCATGTCAATGTTCTCGCGCGTGGCCAGCTCGGCCGATACCAAAGTCTTCGCAATTTCGGCCGCAATCAGGCCAATCTTACTAGTCTGGATGTGAATCAATTCGTCCATAGTTGCTATGTCGGGTTGCCGAGAGGTGCAAGCAACCTGGTGTCATTAGGTTTAAATTGTCGAAGTGGACATAATTGGTAGGCTTACAGCAATATCATCAGGAACCACCTCTGACACGTAGCCAAGGGTGTATGAGAGCCAAGAGTCCATGAAGATCAGGCTGCGGAAAATTCGCCTCCAGCTCTCGTTCGCCGTATCAAGAGCTGACTGTTGCGGTGGAGGGCACTTCCAACGAGCAATCTGTAAGCCGGCGGCTAACGGTAATTAGTTCGAGACCAGATCGACATCATAAATTTCCTATTGAGAACTCACCAACTAGGTACCTAGCACTCATGTGCTTCTCCAATAGGGCATAAAATGACATGGATAACAGCAGCCGCATAGTTCGCAGATAATCAATACGGGCCGTCTTCTCGTGGAAGTGGAGAGTTCCTGATGCATATAGCGCGCGTCTTATCCGATCCGGGAAACAATCAAGATCGTAGTGCGCGCCCATGGCCGCCACAGTGAAACATTCCGCAAACGTCATGGCATCCACTGGCTTCTCGGGTCTGTATATCCGATCGAGGATTTCATCTACTTGTGTGTAGGTCCACATATATAACAGCGATCCTGTACCCCGCACAAAGGCATACATGGCACGGCGTGTCAATTCTTCAGCTGGGAGATGTTGTTCGTCGTATGGGCGAACCCCTTGGCCTAAGATTTCGCCCCTCAATGATACCAACTCACTCAATGCAAGGGTGAGTGACCCATGGCAAAGCTCTGCTTCTGTCCTGGTCGAGCCAGAGGAAGGGATCGAAACCGGGCTATCGGATGAACTTGAACTGGCACGTGAGTACCCGTTACGCGCCAAGCTGTTAGCCACCATGCCATTCACACGTTTCCCGTTTTTCGCCTGTGCCTGTTGCGCTTTGAACTCTTCCAGGTAAGCATGGTACTTGCGCCAGAGATCCGTTTTCTTATATTCGTCCATCTGCGCCTCGTACTCTTGCATGGCTCGCGCCGCCTGGCTCTCCCACATGCGTTTCTTGTCAGCCGGCAGGTGTTGCCATCGCCGACCGACTTCTTTGGCGATGTCTACAAAGGAAAGGGAGCTAATTGCGGGATCGGTCCGCAGATGATCGGCAAAGTTCACGTCTACGCGCTTATTAGCGCCAAGGTATAGTTAAGGAAGGAGCATGTGACATACAAGCTGTCTTTGGTTTTTTGGGTGCATTGTTGTCTGGACGGGGGTGTCGCCGATACCTCCTTTTTTCTCTGCTGGGCGCACTCGTACTCCGTGACAGGGTCTCCAAAGCGGAGGTTGAGAGGGACGACGGGCCAGTCGAAGTGCCATCTGTTTCCAACGACAAAGAAGACGGAATTCCTCGAAAAGAGGCGATTTCACGCTGAAGCGTTCGTCGGTGGCCCAGCTTAAAATTTAGGGCGGTCAAGTCGTCTTCGGTAATGTCAAGCACAGTTTCCCAGGTGCTGAATCCGTTGTCGGTCAGAGTGCCGAGGTATTCGCTCAGGCCTAAGCGCTCAAGAGCCTCAGCGAGGCTGGGAGGGGTCACGTTGAGAGGCGAAGAGGGCGTATCGGCGCAGGGTGAGAACATGTTGACAACGGGAGCATGGGGATCTGAAGCTGGGACACTGGACATACTTGAGCAAGGCAGATGACAGGCTTGAAGACGGCATTCCTAAGTGGCGCATCCTGTGAGACTCGAGAGGGGGTAAGACCGTGAGCTCAGCCGGGGTCGGTGAGTCTGGCATCATGAGAGTGGTCTGATGTTGCAGGTGAAATGAAAAGGATAAGTCCGCGAGAGACGCCTTGGCATGGCGGGTGCAAAGGGGCCTAGAACGCGACAGTTTTGATTAAGCTTGCCGCTAGCCACAGAAGCCTTAGTCTCGCCAAGACGAAGCTTGTTTCCGCCGAGCACCATTGCACTCGTCTCACACTGGGCATCAGTCAGAGCACTGAGCGTTGCTCGCTTTCGGGTGACATGCCACTGGCCCCGAGGTGACTCTGAACCTTCTCCACCCTCCGCTCGCCAGCAGTTCGCTGGGGTGCTTTGGGCATCTTGATGAAACGTTCTTCCGCATTTCGCATCTGCCCGTGCGTGCCGGCGGCCCAAAAGCCCACTCACCAACTACTGGTCATCGGCTTCTACTTTGCCGTAATCTGCCTCTCCACCTTCCTTTTTGCCAGCTGCTTGGGGCATGTGGCCGAGACCAGGGCAGAACGCCGCTGTGGATGCAACAGCCGCAGTCGCAGCATGGGGGGACCAGGGTCTGTCCAGCCGCCAAGGCCCACGAGGCCTCCTTCCAAGCAGCTGGTCGAAGTGTAAACGTCACCGGCTCGCCGAGGGTGGTAGCACTCACCCGCTGGAGTGTCTTCTCGACCCTCAAATGAAATCAGCACTGGTCGACTGTTTTCCGCGGCTCTTGATCTGGAGGGCTGAAGCCTGCCTGGCCGGCCTCGCCAATCTCAGGGTGTGGCCCCTGTTGCAGGATCTCGTGTTCTCTCCATTTTGGTTTGCCTGCAATATCGTATCACTTTCTGCGAGTTTCTGATGCCCATCTGCAAAGCCTGACAGCTCGGAATCCCCCGATCAGACACTCCGGAATTTCTCTTTCCACGCTAGGGCATATGCGGTTGGTATGGGACTTCAGGAATCGCTCCGCCAATCTGCTCTCTGTTGTCTCCTTCGCGATGGGCGGCTTGGTTAAGCACTATTGGCTTCGCCATTTCCACTCTTGTCAGTTCTTGGCGCCCGCATTACCTTTCTTGCGCCCACGCTAGCTCCAGAAGGGCCTCAACTTGCTCAAGTGTCGAAGTGACATGCAATTGACAGGCGCATCGTCCCTAAGCCCCCTGACAGCTCGTTCGCTGCACTCTAGTGCGCTGCAATCTAGAGCTGGCCGTGTCCCGAATCACACCATGTTCCACCGCCATCACGATCCAAAGAGACCTCAAGGATTCGTCCTTCTTTCCAATGTCCCCAAACCGTGCCAAGTCCGCCGGACTACTGTGCATGTGAGGCCAACATCGATTCCTGATAGCTTACCGATTATCGGAGACCCTGAAATCGCGGGGGTTGGATAAGCTCGTGTCGAGAAAGCCTATCGGGTTGCTGCCATTTCTGCTGAGGGCCACTCTTTAGGAGTGACGTGTTCCAGAACCTTTCCGATGGAGAGGTAAAGGCTTGGGAGAAATTGTATTGGAGCCTTTAATTCGCATCACGCTCCCATCGGCTGAGGAAAATTCCATGGCACCTCTGCGATTATCGCCAGATAATCTCGCGTCTGCCAAGCCCTCCACTCTGATCGGTGGAAACCTCGGCATAGTTGTATTTCTTGTCACGTCAGCCCTATGAGCAGCCTCGTAGGTCTCGACGCATCCACCCGCGGAGATGCACCTTTCTACGCCTTGTGCAAGCCTTCTCGGAACTTGATCGCTGGTGGTTGCTTATGCATGATTTTACCATGTGCTGAAACACATGCTATCCAAGCGCTAGCGCTGCGCCTCTAAACGGAGGTATCTTTCGGCTAATGGCGGGCTAGGAAAACGAGAATTTAACAAAAATCCACCGCAAATTTCTCAATGCCTGTCAACTCGTACCGCTGTCTGGAACTGCGCTAAAAACGGAAACTCTCACGACGGAGTAGCTATAGGTGTCAGATCGAAATATCAGGATACCAGTGAAGGACAAAATACACCCCTACACCTTTGAGACTCTAAAAGAATACCACTACATCCTCGATGCTAGCAACCTCGGATTTTCGACCCAAATCGGTATCTAACTAGGAGTTTTCACAGGTGGGTGAGCAGGGCTTTCAAGTCGAGAGATCAGAAATCGAAGGGTGTGGCTCCTTCCAGAACCTGGGCCGTCATCTGAGGCCAACCATTTCCAAGGTTGTTCGTTTTGCGATACGCCCTTCGAAGCCCCCACAGGTCTTATATCAGTTGCTGAAGGCAGCAATTGAAACTTGCATACTCTAACGCCTTGATAACACATGCTTCCGGTTTCGCTTTGTCCGCGGAGGTAGCGGATCTACGAAACCACCAGGCTTGAGCCCATGTGGCCTCCCCCTCCATTGAAAACATGGGGAGCCCTTCGGCTACCTAATAGATCAATCATCGAGGTAGTTTTCGGTGTTTTTGGCATGTGCATCCACCGACCTCCGATCCCAAGACTTGGGACGGTGGGACCAACATCCGAGCTCCTTGACCCCGTAACTTTAATTACGCCTTTTCACGCCGAGGCTTTCTCAAGGTTTCCTCACATCAGTTCGCACAAGCGACCCTAATCCTCGTGAACCCATTCCCTATTTCGCGATACTTTCCTCGTTTTCAAGCCCGCTCGTGAACACATGTAACGCCGAAATCTCTGATTAATACCTTTCTGACAGCGCCATAAATACGATTGGCCTGGCGCAAACCGGTTCCAAGTCTGGATTTGACTTTTCATCCCGGCATTGCAGCTGAAACCAACTGAATTCGGTCCCGACGCCACATCTAAGTCGATTTAGGAAGTCGAGCTCTTTTAGGAAGAAATCTGATGACAATGTAACCCATTCATATAAACCGTTTTCGGGGCGTTTGGCGTGCGGATTGTCATCTCAGGCAGAAATTCAGCCTCATCGCCGACCAAAATGCCATGCTCAACATATCCCTGTATTCAACGACCCCTGGGCCCATTCACCGACATTTCTCTGGCCGCATCCCTGTACCCCGCGAATCTGGGTATTGCATGAAGAATGTAATCGAAGGATACGACGTTGAGAGATGCGGTATCGAAGCGCGTTGCATGCCGTAACATCAAAGTAAGACAGACTTGTTGCCAGCAAGGATTCGTCTTGTGGAAGGCCTGACTTCGCCGTTTACGCGAAACGTCATCTACTGACGCAGAGATTGCTTTAGGCAAGCATCTCCCTCCGGCCTGGCTTTCTAGAAGCACTCCCGAACAAGCTCTCCGGAATCCGCATACCGAGCCGCAGGCACCAGGAACAATAGTGACAATCAATCCTGCAGACCCCACAATATCTCAGAGACCCCTCAGCTGATCCTCACACGGCGAGCGGGTCCCGGAGAGTTTTGCTCACTCGCGCCAACGAACCAGCCCCCGGACGAAAAAAAATGCGATTTCGATTGGTTCACGAATACGATTATTACCCCATAAGGCAAAGTGGATTCCCATACTAACGCATCCGCATTCTTCGTTTGCAAAAAAGTGAAGGATCCTAGTATGTGAAAAACTCTGACGTGGTCGGCTGTTCAACGACACGTCTATCCATCCGACATCGGAAAGTGCAAGCAAGACAGTCGGGGTCCTTATTTCTCCTCGAGCACGCTATACCCCATAATATTGTCAGTGATGTTATCAGTTTTCTCAGCCTTATACGGCTCTCTTGAAATGGTAGAGCCATGCAGCCAGAATGGTAAGTAAGGTTAATTCAATCTGCTGAGGAGCCATCAGCACCCTCTTAGGCGTCAAGCCCTAATCCAATACCACCCTCTCCGGCCACAGCATTCGAATTCTGATCGCAGTCTCAAACAAACGTTACCCATACCCTACCTATCTCAATAGCGAAACTTCTATCCAACTAGCCACGGATCCTCAGACACCTGATGTGAAACGCCAACACACTCTCTATCCACACCCACGGTAATCCCTTCTGCATAATCCACCGCCAGCAAAGCAGCCATCGTGTTAAACATCCGAGGGACCATTAAACCGGTACCAAACCCCCGGTACACCACCGTTGCCCTCGGAAGCTGCGCCTTCTCGCGGTCGTACGACTTCGGGACCCCGTGCGGGGCTATTTGCGCAAAATCATTGAACATGGAGCACAATTCCTCGTGTAGCGCGTCAAGCTTGAAACCGTGATTTTCGCCATCGTAGGGCTAGCCGAGTTAGGGGTTGTCGGGCAGAGGGATGGTAAGGCCGAGGTGAAGTTTGCGGGGGCGGAAGGAGCCGGCGGGTGGAGGGATTTCACAACGTCGTGATTTTTACGGAGAAATGTGGAGGGTTGGGGGCTCGGAGAATATTCCTTGAGTAGTTCCGTGGTGGTGTTAGTGTTCTCGAGTGATGATGTTGTGGTCTTGTTGGTACGGATGTTGGTGCCGGGCTAACTGCATTAGTTCCGAAACTCTAAATACGGCTCATGAACCTCCTACTTCCGACCATTACGGCAATCCTTGTGTTCTTCCTGACACGGAAAGAGAATTATACGGAGCACCAGGGTGAGAGACATTTTTCGATTTTTCGATTACTGGGTCATAATTCTCGCCTTGAATACGAAATATGGATAAGTAGAGTCAAAATGAATTCAAGCTAACTCGTAGCCGAAGCATTTGCGAGTCAGGAACTAATTCTCGTGCATTGAAGAACTGTCAGCATCTTACTATGAATGGTATCGAAGTAATTCAGGCTTACCACCCCCAAACCCTGATGCTATCTCAGCGTCTTAGCTCCGATGCCAAACGTGAGATGATACTGTCCCATATCTTCAAAGCTTCAAGATTTTCTTGAACCACCCTCCATTATTCCTATCAATGTTGAGAAACTCAACCTTAACTATCTGTTCGCTATTTGAAAAAACCAAGTGCCGCAGAGAGCAAGTTCCACAATCCACCAATACCATCTCTATCCAAATCACGATATGAACCATGTTCGTATGCTCGGATAAGGAATCTGACTTTGCTTTGCAGTGACTTATCCCCCACAAAAGCCTAAGCACTTCGTCTCCAATATATGTTTTAGAATCCCTTCGAGAGAACGATTTTAGAAAGATGATCGCTCGAATTAGCGCCGTGGATGTACTGAACATTATTTCTTCTAAAGGTCTTGTGTACGCCTTATTGCGCGATGTTGATCCCAAAAACCACTTTACTTTGTATCGCACGTGACTTTTCACGTGACCTTGCGTCGAGGTTGAATTTGGGTCCTTGAGTAACCAATGTAGGACTAGCGCGATATTGTACGCCATCAGCTCTAATCGTACCATATTTTGGATGGCGTTGGATGTCGCTGGATGGCGAAGACTCACAAATGACTGATTGCACCTAGAGTAAGATTCTGGAGAGAGTGGGGATGCTACTCGAGAATCTTATGCTAACCCTAAAACGTTACTGAGAAAGGAGAGCAGCTGTGCAGCAGCCGACAAAGCTATCAATTGTCGATGAACTAGCTAATTCATAATCAAAGCACTATTGCAATGACTTCTTATATTTCTCCGGGATTGCCGTAAGAGTTTAAAGTGGTGAGACTGAAACTTAGTGCGAACACGATTAGTCTAGGAATCGACCTAATTAGGAGCAAGGAGACTGGAGAAATGATTAGGCGTGATGGTTGCAGTCCTCTCGGAAGTGAACAGCGAATTTCAGCATGGTGTCTAAAGAATTAGTGTAGATAAAATCTTTCAGAAGGGAAACAAACATAGGGTGGAATAATCTCAAGCAAGCCCCGCATTTCCACTCATCTTTTTCTTCCATTAATTTCTTGTTCTAACTCATGCGTCCTTCCTACTCATTTCCACCTTTCCATTCGCTTCATTAGCCCCTTCCATTTTGCTCTCCCCATTCACTTCGTCTTCCAACTCATTTCCTCCAGCTAACCCCCCAACAAAGACCCTCTCCCTACTTAAAGCCTTCCCGCACCCAACCCTAAACCCCCATCTACCCCAACAGCCACTCCTGTAACAAAACTCGCCCCTGGCCCGCAAAGAAACACCACTACGCTCGCAACCTCATCCGGTCCCGCCATACGTCCCCCTAGTGGCACGCCCTTCTCCACCATCTCGATCTTCTCTGGAGTCTCTGTAAGCGCATCCCGCATCATCGGCGTATCCACTGGACCCGGACATACAGCGTTGACACGGATACCGTCGCGTGCGTGGTCCAGGGCTGCGGATTTGGTCGCACCGATGACACCGTGTTTGGCGGTTGTGTAGGCGAGGGTGCCGAAGGTGGCGACGTGGGAGGCAATGGAGCCGATAGTTATGATTATGCCGCGGGGGAGGGGGCGGGGGGGATATTTTTGGAGTTGGAGTTGGAGGCGGGGGGTTGTGGAAGGGGGTAAAGGGAGAGGGAGGGGGGGTTGGGTCAACATGGCCCGTGTGACGGAGTGGATACAGTGGATTATTCCTTTGAGGTTAATATCCAGCATGCGGTTGGTTTCAGCCATGCTTGTCTGTGCGACCGGGACGAATGTGCTGTTACCAATCTACATCCCCATATCAGCGACCATCTCTTCATACTTTCCTGTCCCCCCACTTTCACCCCAAAACTTGATCAGTGAAATTCAACTCACCCCAGCAGCACAAACACAATAATCGACCCTCCCAAACACCTCAACTGTCTCATCTACCAAATGCTGCACACTCTTGTCGTCCGCAACATCTACTTTGATAGCTATGGCACGATAACCGTCTCTAGTTGCACATTCTTTACTTTCTTTTGCGGCAGCGACTGCGGCTTCGTAGTTTAGATCGGAGAAGACAACGGCAGTACAGCCAGCTTCGGCGAATTGAAGGGCGGTTTCTTTGCCAATCCCTGACGCGGCCTAGTTATGCTTAGATTAGCGGTTGTTGGATTTGTATATTTAGGAGACTTACGCCGGTGACTAGCGCAACACCAGTTAATGAGGGCATAATAGCCTTGCAAGCTTTCCTCCACTCCTGTTGATATTAATAAAGTGATGGAATTGATGTTTTGCACGGTTCCTCCAAGCTTGTTTAAATAAACTTCGAATGAACTTATATCATTCCACAACAATACCATTGTGGTCCGTGCCATGCTAGGTTCTCCAGTCGCTGCGCCGCGAAACCTTTTTTCGTGTCTCCATAGTTACGTATGTATTGTATTGTCTTGTGTTCCATCCTATGGACATTAGGGGCAGAAGGCGATAGTGGGTGGGGATTAGTTGTTGCGTTTTGCACACTGTGGGCAACGAAACTAGTTCCACCTCAGGAAGAACCAAGGGGCGCTCTGGCTAGATTAGCGGTCCATTTGGACGCAAGTTTCTACAGTACACATCGCACATGGCCTTAAAGAGAGATGAAATGAATTCGCGAATGACAGAAACTGGGTGATGGAAAGGAGATTGCGTGGAGTCCAATTCCCCGCACACGTGATCAGATGCTCTCATGCTAACCCTAAATAGATTTGGCATGTTCAATGGAGGTGCATATCTCTCTGTGTTGCTGTCAAAATGTAATGTCTTCGATTGAAGGGTATAAACTCCATTACCATGCATGTGAGTATCCATCAGCGCTATGCCCACCATGCTCCAAAAAAGCCGACGTTTCCCAAACAAATCCACCACTCAAGCACTTTAACCATTCACAACCATCACCAGAACCCCTTAAACCCAAAATACCCGCATCTATAGAGCATCCCAGCCCTCCTCAAACATAGTATTCTTCCGCCAAAAAGCTTGTGGATACTTCTCCCACCCTAAATCCGCGAAAACGCCAACCGCACCAGTTCCCACGCCCATAACCTGCCCCATGATAATGCACTCGCTAACCCCTGTCACGTCATCCTTCTTGCCCTTTGCTGCCGCTTCGAAAAGGTGGTCGGGAGTCTTTTCGAAGCTAGCGTTTTGTAACACTGAATCTCGCATCTTGGTCATGCCAAAACGAGTGATACCAAGCACGTCGCCTTTGAATGTCATGACGTCGGCGAGAAGCTGCATGTGGCGGGGATCAATGTCCATTTGGCCCATGACGGAACCGATTTCTGAGATAATGGTGCTGCGAGCGGCTTCGATGCCAAGGATGGAGTTCACTTCCATCACAGAGTTGGATGATGATCGGTAGGGCTCTATACCTGGGGTGGTCATGCAGTTTTTGAGGCCGTAGCCTTCGACGAGAAGTTGGATTTCGTAATCACCTTTGGCGTTGGGAGTAGTATTTTTCTTGATGATGGCGCGTTGACAGTCCAGGAAGCCTTTGACAACGACATCGGGGATGAGCGCTTTCACTTGGTGCACCCGCTCGAAATAGCCCTTCTGGTTTTTCTGGGCCTTTGCAGAGGATCGTTTCTTGGTGTTCGAGAGATCTGGAACTGACACCCGCATTACACTGCCTATCATTTTGATGAACGGCTTGTACTTCCCCCATTTTAATGGCTTGAATTGTTCAATAGCGGTGGCGATTTCTTCGGTCGTGATATCGATGAACAACTTGTTAACAGTGTCCCAGTCGATGCGCATCTGAACGTATGCACCTTCTGGGTGCCACACATCTTCTACATACGAAATTATATCGCGAAGAAAAGTCTTCTCAACGCGTGCTTTAACAATACGGGCCGCTTCGTCGGACACGTTATTAGAGAGCTCGCATAAGATGACAGGGGTAGAGATGTTGGTCGAAGCGTTGATAATTTCCTTAATACGTGGGACACCTTGGGTAATGGACATACCTGCGACACCAGCAAAATGGAAGGTCTTGAGCGTCATTTGCGTTCCGGGCTCACCAATCGACTGTGCACCAACAGCACCAACAGCGCTACCAGGTTCGACTTTTGATCGCCAATACTTGGTTAGACAGAGTGAGATAAAGGTTTCCAGAGCGGGCTTAGAGATCTTGGCGATGCCGTCTGCAAGTGGGGAGAATTTTTCAGCTTGCTTAGCAGGGATTTGTTTCTTCATAGTGGTAGGATTAACAATTCCTAGATAGACGAGAGTCGACTCGAGCTTCCTTGCTTTCTTGAAGATGAAGTCCTGGACGGTGTCAAGGAAGTCGCGTATAGATTCATACTGGTCGATGCCCTCAATACTTTTGTCGTTGTAATCGAGCTTGGTGACTCCATCCAGCTTGTACCGAGCGTACTTAGTGCGTTTCGTGTCAAGTGCCGTCTTAGTGTGACTCCGCACTTCTTCGGGTTCCATGCTAGGATCATTATTGTTCCATGTTGATGTGACAGCGTGTGCAAATGTTCGATCGAAATTCACCGGCTTCGCCTTGCCTTCCATGTCAACAGGGTCCAGATTGTCATCTCCGTATTGAAACTGCACTACACCTTGCCCAGCGGTTCGGACAGTCTCATCGTACTGCGATGATAGATCTTCCAGTGACTTCATCAAACGTCTGCTCATATATCCAGTCTCGGCGGTCTTGACGGCGGTATCAACCAGACCTTCACGGCCACTCATAGCGTGGAATATGAATTCGGACGGCGTCAAGCCAGAATAGAAACTGTTGCTTACGAACCCTTTTGAGGCGGGTTGTCGGGCGGCTTTCGGGAAATGAGGCAGTGTCCGATCCTGGAAACCGTCTGCGACACGGGCGCCACCAATCATCTGCTGTCCGACGGATGCAACCATTTGAGAGACGTTGATATTAGATCCTTTTGACCCACACTTCGCCATTATTAGAGGCGCATTCCATTTGCTGAGTTCCTCGAAACAAATATCACCCGCAGCTTGACGGACTCCAGACAGGATACCACCAATCTTGTTCTCCATTGTTTGTTCCTCGTCGCATCCAGCGTCGCGCTGCAATTTGTTCTCCTTGAAATCTTTAATAAGCTTGTCGCATTTTGCATAGGCCTCCTCGATCAGAGCCTGTTTCTTGCGAACGAGTACGTCGCCGGGCGTTACGTCGCTAATGCCAATGGAGAAGCCGTTGTTGGTGAGCCAGCGCGCCGAGAGTTTAGCTAGCCTATTCATACCCTGGACGGCATGGTCTGGCCCAAAATCACGCATCATGACATAGAAAACAGAATCCTTTTTACCATCACCAACGGTAGCCTTGTCCATGACACCACACATAACTTCTGAGTTCCGAATGACCAGATAGGAATCATTTTCATCCAGGTCAGGGGCCTGGCCAGCTGTGGGCTTGAACTGTTTTCCGGCTGCCTCTAGATTAACCAATACTTTGGACTTCATGTTTGGTCTCATGAGCACATTGAAGACTTGCTTCCCTGTCCAAAGTCGTTCGGGCTTGACCACGGCAGGCGGGGGCAGATCGATATTCAAGCGGTCGCCGGTGTCAGGATCGACGACCGAATCGCCGTTGAACATATAAGAGCAGATTTGGCAGAAGGTCCTTCGATCGTAAAAGTTGTTTTTGCTGCTCAGGAGATATGCCGCTGTGATGAAGTCTTGGATAGCAGCGATAATTGGTGTCCCGTTCTTTGGCGTTGCCAAATTGTACTTAACACCCATTAGCTCGATGGCTTCTGTTCGAGCTTCCTCGGTCTGAGGCACATGCAAGTTCATTTCGTCTCCATCGAAATCAGCGTTGTACGGGTTGCAGACGCATTCGTTGAGTCGGAATGTTCTCCAGGGCCGGATCTTAGCTCGGTGGGCTAAGATACTCAGTTTGTGAAGAGAAGGCTGCCGGTTGAACAGCACGATATCTCCGTCCTCAAGGTGTCGCTCAACTATGTCCCCATCTACAAGGTTCTGCGCTCGTCTGTCAAGTCCCGATTGGCCCTCTTGCCCTTTGCTCGACAGAAAAATTAGACTGACGAGTTTGCCATCTCTCGTTCTGACGTAGTTCGCTCCGGGATGGCGGAGAGCACCTCGTCGCACTAATTTCCTCAGTTTTTCAATGTTTCGCGAATTAACTTTTTCGGGATATGTTAGGTTCTTTGCCACCCGCTCCGGCACCGCGACTTCGTCGATTCCTAGATTAGGGTCCGGCCCAATAACGGTGCGGCCAGAGAAGTCAACCCGTTTCCCAGAGAGATTCTGCCGGAAGCGGCCACCTTTGCCCTTGAGCCTCTGGCAAAAGCCGCGCATATGTTTGGTGAGGCCTTGTTGTGACAAACCAGGTGCATCACTATTGATGTACATGGCAATTTGAAGCTGCATAAAATCCCACTGCTCCATGATTGTCTGGAGGGGGTACCCACGCTGGAGGCCTGCCCGGATGATGCTGCTGACGTGGGCAATGTCGCCGATCTTATTGGTAAGGTCATCCTCCGTGGTTCCGCTGTCCTGCTTTACAGTAGGTCGAAGAGCGACTGGTGGCACGGGGACGTATTCCCATATCAACATTTCCGGTCGGCCATCTTCGGGAACCATGCCAAGGAGCTCACAGTCAGGAGGTGATATTTTCTTAAAGAGATTAAGGACCCGAAGCGGATGCATGTCGTCGGCAGCCTTCTTCAGGTGCCTTTCCATGTCAGGGTGCGTAGCCTTGACCGTTTCGAAAGATTCGTCGAACTCCTCTTTGCCCGGCGGCGGCTTCTTAGACTTAGCCGTGGATCTGTTGTAGGCATCGTACCTGTTATGGACGATCTTAAGCGGGTGACCCGGCACCTTGCGAATGGTACCGTTGACAGCGCCACAGTGGGGACATAGCTTCTTCTTCCTGCACTCCTCAGTGACTTTTTTGGAGATGTTGAGCCGCTGCAGGTTGTCCATGCCCGGGCGGCGCAGGCTGCGCAGGTATTTCCGTCTGTCCTCCTCCTCCAGCATGACGCGGGCGCAGTCCTTGCATATGCAGTGTAGCACTTCGATTATCATTCTGAGGAAGCCAACATGGAAAGCGGGGAGGGCAAGCTTGATGTGACCAAAGTGGCCGTTGCAGGTCTGGAGATCCGACTGGCACGTCTTGCACGTTTGACTGCCGCCTTTTGATATGCCCATCAGCTCGTCCATAGGGCCGTTAGCCGTGAGGATGCGGTTCGCTCCAGAGGAGCCAAGTTCATAGACATTACGGTCAGAGACTTCGAGGACAGCCTGCTTGACGAGTTCTTGATGAGAGAAGATTCCGAACTGAACGTGTTTGATGCGCTTGGGCACCGTGTCTACGACCTGGGCCTTGACATCAGCCCCGGCAACCATGGTGGTCCGTTGGTTGACTGCCCGGGATGGCAGGGAGACGTTGCGACAAAAGGAGGCCACGATGAGTGGAGAAGTGCTATGGGCGGCAGTCGCAGGGGGAGGGCGAAGAGAGGGCGTTGCCGTTTTGGTGAGTCATGGCCAGACAGGAAGGTGCAATTACCAGGTGAAGCAGCCGCGATGCAAAAGTTCAGCAGCTTCGACTTGTAGCGCGGTGGGGTCCCACGCCAAGTCACTAAGACGTATTCAGATGCGGGGCTTACAGGACCAAAAGCTCGTCCGTCCATTGGTGAATTTTGTAATATTGGTTTCCATTCACAAATTCAGTCTACCAATGTTCCGTCCGAGGCCTATGATGGGGCGTTTTGCAGGCAGAAACGCCGCCACGGTGCAAAGAGGGCAGTCGTGCGTCACTGCGTGGCCCGTCTCCCGTTTAAATAGTGACGAGAGACGTAAATCTGGTGCAAGAAGTCTGCTGAGTAACGAGTCTTGAAGCATTCCATTACGGGGACAGTGCAGAACCGCCCGCGACAGGGCCGCTCCGATAACTGCGCGATAAAGGAAAGCACGGACGCTCAAGGCAGCTGCCACCGTGATCACCTCTCCCTGCCCCGCCCGTAGCCTCCTCTGCCAGCTACTGCACACCCTCTTCAGCCTGCTGCTCCTGCTCTGGCTGCCTTCCTCTCGCTCTTTATACATACCAGCCCTCTCCCCTTCGTGCCTTCCCCGCGCACAATAACCCTCTTTTCTCCTCGACTGCTCCTACCACAGCTCCGAAGGTCCGGCCCCGCCAGCTGTTCCAGAAGCGGTTTCACCTCGCTGACCACGTAACTGTGACGGCTGCACTCGACTGCCCGCTACACCCAGCCCTAGAGGCATCTTTGTCCTCGACCATGGCTGCTACCGATCGTGAGTTCATCACTGCGGACGGTGACACCCCAGTGCCGCTAACTGAAGACACAGCTGTCGTTGAGGTGATACTCCGGTCCGTGGACGGCTGTGACGAGTTCCCCGAACGGAAGCTCTTGTTGAGCCCAACCACGAGGGTCCCGATCGGACGCTGCTCCAAATCCGCACACAAGCAACTCTTCGCTGCCGCTGACAATCTCTACATCGACAGCCCCGTCATCTCCCGGGACCACGCTGTCCTCACGGCGAACACGGCTCTGGGCATTCCGTCCGTCTACATCAAGGACAACGGCTCGATGCACGGTACAGTGGTCAACGGCGACCTTTTGCCCGGCGAAAAAGAACATAAGCTGAACAACGGGGACACGCTTCGGTTCGGCCAGGACGTCACCCGCGAGTCTGGTATGTCGCACCCTGCTCCTTTGTCCCGAGGCAAGCCAGCCTCGCACTCTACGCTCTTCATGGCTCTCGAGGCTGACACCGCCACGGGCGCAGATGCATTCCACGCCAAAAAGTACACGTTCGAATCCCGCTTAGCCCCCGTCAAATCCGATCGCCCCTACTCGGTCGGATTCAGCGTCCCCGAGACCACTTCGTCAGACGAAGAAGAAGAGGAAGAAGAAGAAGAAGAAGAAGAAGAAGACATGGATGATGGAGCCAGCAGTATCATGTCCCTTCCACGTCCTCGGTACGGAAGTCAGTCGAATCCTGTCAATGTTGATGACTTCGAAGACATTCCAACTGACTTCATCGACTTTGAAGAGGACGATGAGGATTTAGCTCCTTCACAAACCCCCGCCAGCAAGTCCCACAATGACGCCACCATGGAGAAGCCAAAAGAAGGCGCCCAATCTCCGCTAGTCTATGCCAGTTTCGTGCCCATGACTGCTCCCCATGAGTCACACCAGTCCGGCCCAACCCCCACCTTAACCAGACGAACTTCGCTTGATGGGCATAGCTCCGACGACGAAGGAGATCTCATAGTTGAGCTTGGGGGGACTGCAACGCCGATCCATTCTAGTGAAGCCGATGATTCTGAAGACCACTTAAGTGAGGATGGGTCAGATTTAGCATCTGATGATGGTTCCGAGCACTCCGTTAATAGCGTCAAAGAGGACCTGGATACAATCCAGCGACTCAAGATGAGAGCCATGCTTAACCATGAGCAGGAGAAACCCATCCCCATGGACCAATCTTCACAAACCATGCGTAGTACATCCTCCCAGGCCTCTCCAGCAGTCAATGTTCCCGCGCGCTATTCCAGCCCTCCATTTTCATTTGGCATGAAAGCGTTCCCGAAGGCGGCCGAGGCAGAAAAAGCGAAAACTGTGGGAACAGAAGGCGTCACCATGTTTGATGTGTTCAACAACGGACCATTCTCCGATACTACGAGCCCAGCGCCGCCAGTCCCACCCCGCCCATCTGCCCCGGGGCCAATAATGTGGTCAGTTCCGGCTTCTGACTTCGGACCGCTCAGTAATCATGCCCCTTGGTTCGAAGAATCGCCCACCCTTCAAGGCGCATATACGCTACCAAACCCCCCTGAAGGCTTCCCCACGTTTGGTCGCGTAGATGGCTTCTCAAACGCGAATTATTTCAGCCCTCATAGGCCATTTGCGCCGCAAATGACCTCGACATTCTCGGAAAGCAAAATCTTGAATCTTTCCAAGTCGGGTGATGTACAGATAGTCCGACCCCAGACTCCAGATCCACCGAAGACGGCGGCTGTTCCAACTCCGCCTAAAGCTACCAATGATGAGCAAAGCCCTACTTCTCCCCCTCCAGCGCGCAGGGGTTTCTCCATACCAGAAATTGTCGAGGACAATCCTGAAGACCGTCTTGAGCAACCACCGACGCCGACTTCGCTGACGAGCCACAAACGTAAAGCGGATGAGCTAGACGCCGAAGAGCTGGCGACCGAGGCACTTTCCCAAGACCTAGCTGCAACTCTGTCCGAAGCTTTGGTTACCCCCGGGGCTGCTGCTGTCGCTGAAGCTACTCCGCCAGCGACTGAGCGCCCCAAGAAGAGGATGAGGACTGCCCTTGCTCATGTAGGCTATTTGGCGACAGGTATTGCTATTGGTGCCCTCGGTGCCTTCGGGGCGTTGCTTGCCGTACCTGACAGCTACCTTCAATAAATTTGTGGAAAGAGCTTCGATGACCAAACAGTAAGGTAACATGCAATTTTGGCGTTCGGGGCATGGGACAAGGCCACGCTCACGGGGATCTAGGGTGAATGCAATAAGCGGGTCACGGGGCGTTCGAGGACAATGAACAATGCTGCCCGAAGGCACCCTCGGTGAGAACGGAGCTGATATGGGGTTACTTTTGTTTCTTTTTCCGGCGTTGATGGCTGTTGACGCCTGTACATGCATCTCATGACCACCTTGGGACATTTGCCTTTTATAATAAAGCTTGCTTATTAAGTTTCATCTTTCAACGTGTCTGCTTGGTGCTGCATCTTTTGTCACGTGTACCGTCGCCGTTACGCAAATAAAAGCGGGATCCATGATCGACTTGTGCGGAATGACATCACTCTCAAGATGGGAAAGACCACGAATATAGCGTTTCTCACTCCGCTGTCCTTTCACTCCCACCTTTCTTCCCACGCCACCTCTTCAATCTATCCGTCCTGCTATATTGTTTCGCTACACAATGTCTATTTCATCCTAGTCCATTTGCAATTGCGACTTGGCGCATACACGACACAGTCCTCTTGGAATTGACTGGGGTTTCTCGTCGCAATAGTGGATATTGTAGTCGCCATCCGGTCCTCGTCCAATCTCTGTCCAACTGATTTCCAGAATTAGCATTCAAGCTCGAGGTCCGTCGTACAGGAGCGGCCTGTCCGTAGCCATTATGCGAAAAGGATGTGGTGAAAGAACGCAGCTGCCAAATTAGCGCATGACCACGATGAAGAGTTCTCAGTGTGAGTGGGCGGGGAAGTGGTACATCCAATGTCTAGGTGGCATGGCAAGGCTGTAGAGGAAAAGGTCAGGGACGACCAAGGAGGCGTGCCCAGATTGGGAGGGAGGACTAGTAAAAGAGGTATGACCCTCGGAATAGGACTAACAGGACCACAGTCTTTGGATTCCAGCTATGGTACCATGCAGAAGCAAAGTCGGATGGAACCCCAAATGAAGTATAGGACAGTGGGAACATAGATCTGTGAACACGAAAACAGGCACTGCCCTTCAGAATTCGGCTATTATATCCTCTGAATTTGGGACTCAGAAGGTCGGGAATACCTGGTAGGATTGTATTACAGCCACGCAACCTCGTTAACCGCATGGAATGGTCCTTAGCTGTAGAAGCTTACTTTACGATTCTAGATACCCATAAAAAGAAGACACTGCTTCGAAGTCACCTCAAGGTCACGCAACCATGCACCGAAAAAGCCACTCGCGTTCGTTGTGCGGGTCCACCGTGTACTACCTGGCGGCACACGCGACTAGAGAATTCCACTGAGTCCAGTCGTAATGGTGCCCGAAAGCCAGTTGTCTCTACGCCATATTGACCTACCACCAGCACCACAACGTGAAATGGTGGTGACTATCCCAATAGCGTTGCTCCATGCCTTTCGAGGAGATGAGAGTTTCTCCTGGTGCTCGGTGTTGGCAGTGGGACGAAGTGAGATGCGCGAGCGTAACCTAGGCCGTGCAGTGCCTTTCGCCCGCGGATAGCTTCTACTCTCATATTTGCACGGCGATTCTATGAAGAGAAACGGGTTCGTACGCATTACTCGAATGTCCATAAGACTTGTGGGGGTCTCTATTGTTACAAAATTGCTCGTGGCTCAAAAAAGGAGCACGACCACGAAACATGATCACTCAGCTACCCGTCTCCTTGCCAAGGCAAAACCATACACGTGGAACTGCATTGGAAACAGCCCAATCCAAAGACCACCGATCAGCATTTCGATAAGCGGCTATCCCAGCAAGGATGCTCCCCACCTGTTTCAGACGTTGACTGCACGAGAGCGGAAGAGCGATATGCAGGTTACAACGCATGCAGTGGCATCTGTTCGCCCTGTATCACAGAACGGGCTGGGAGGTATGCAAATATCGATCTGATAGCACCTCTATCAAGGACTTCGCCGCAAAGTGAGTGATTTCAATTATCTTCGTGAGGCCTTTACAATTATTGCGCGACACGGCTGTGCCGAAACACACCCATACCACGCTGTAAATGGTCAGTGTCCGCATGACCATCGCGAACACCTTCCGATGAGAGCAGCTTCCGTTCCTGAGTGAGCTGAGCAAAGGCTTCGTGGAATTCTCGTGAAATGGTGGGACAGTGAAAGAGCTAGGTATCGCCGTTACGTGGTGGGTAAGCTCTTGCGTCGATCGTCGGCAATCCCTTTCAATGTTTAAAAGCCCTCCTCCAGAGCACATTTGGAGCCATTTCTCAATAATTATAATTTGTTACTTGATCCTCCTCAATCTAAATTCGACAATCCTAATCGCCTTTTCCGGTGTTACACACGACGATCATCCAATCACTCCTCGTTCGTCCAAAATCTCAACAATGGCCGTCACAGACATCCAGCATTGTGGTTCCTGTGTGAACGGGTTTCAGATTGGCAATTGCCCTGACTGCGCCGGGGCTCCGTTAGAGTGAGTACACTTGTTTAGATTAGTCTTGTGTTGCTCAAATTTCTGCCCAAATTTCTCTCGAATTACTGAATCTCCACACCTACATCAAACCGCTCGGTTTCAAAGCAGGCTTATCACTGAGGTTTCTCGTTCTCCTGCTATTCAAATGTCATACTCGCCCCTTCTCACACAATATTTACGCATCGAGCGCGGGCGAGGGACATGTTGATAATTTCTTCCCAGGTATCGTGGCCGTAATTGCCTCACTTGCAACGACTCGGGTTACGTTCAAAAGCCCTGCTCCTGCCATCCGAACTATCACCAGTACCAGCTGGCAGTGAAGAAGGCCGCAGCATCTACCACTTCGCCTGACAAGCGCTAAATGCACCAACGCACACATCTACCGAATATCAGAGATTCTGTGTTTCATGGAAATATTCGCTGTAGCGGCGGGTGAAAGGAGACGACTACGACGCAAGATCGGAGTGAATGATCTCCCCACTTCTTTACGCTCTTTAGTGGACTGAATACTCAGCGCATCTATTCATGGCTTCTTCCCGAGCTCGATATCTTTAAATCAATATTTGCTACCTATTTGTACCCTTGGAGAAGATGAAGAGGAAGCGGTGTGGACGACTAAATTTCACGACGCTCCTCAACAGAACCGACTTGGCAATATTTTTAAATTGATATTGGGTATCGGATACCCTGTGGATGATATTACTTGTGAGTCTTTGGAAATAGTGTTATAGAATAGCAAATGGGACCACTTTCTCTTCCAAGGAGTTCCTTAGGTTAAAGGCATGTGACTTTGACCGTTTTTTCTTTTTTCGACACTATCATGAAACCTTGGGGCTCACAACTGTTACGTATGGCCTCTGAATGAATTGGAGCATCTTCTTGAGCCCTTGCCAATCTTTAGCTACGGTCCTGAATATAATGGCATGTGAACCTGCAGTCAGAATTCTGCATCCCATCTCGTGCAACCAAACAGACGATTTGGCAAGCGTGCATGAAGATTGCTTCACCGGTCCCGTTCCACAAACTACTGGCATGTGCCGAATATAATATCTGCATCCCTGATTCCCCCATTTACCTACAAGCTAGAAAGTAGACACATATCCAAGAACTCCCCAATGAATTCATTTTCAGACTACAACACACCAAGCCTCTAGCTCCCGGCTTCAGCTTTAGTTTTGAAATCCCGACACTAAGTCCAACGCAGAGCGTCTGTAGGGCGTAGACAAGCGGTGTTGCTTGCGCCACGCCCGACTGTACTACTTGGCCCAGGAGTGGTGTACGACAGAACCGTCGTGTGGGAAGCTGCAGCTGCAGCTGTAGCTTCATGAGTGCAAGGGAATCGAAACATCCCTACGTTACCGAGGACATGTCGCAGGCTTGGGGTTTGTGCGCCTGTCTTAAATGTGTAGCGAAACTTCTTTTTGGGGTAGGCTTCGCGGAGGAGATGAAAGGGAGGGGGGTCAGTGTGACGTATGGAAGGAAGTGGGTTGGTATGAAGGCCCGGGTGTATTATTTTGCGGTTTGGGTAGTGCTTGGATTGAGTCGGGTTTGAGGGGAGGGACTTTGGAATAGATCGATTTGGGTTTTTGCGAGGCGCGCTGGAGACTTGAATGCATAATTTATATGCATAAGATGTGGTGTTGTGCTTATGCAACACCGGTACAAGGGTACGAGCTAGTCTATGGTAATTGGATCATGCTTCCCACCTCCTCCTCCACCACTTACACCACTACTGCTCCTACCCCCATCTCCTTTTCTCACTTCCATCATCGCCCTACACCACCCCCCCAAAGCCCGAAACATATGTACATCTCCTCTATCCTCCGCCTCGCAATACTCTACCATACTCTCATACCATTTATCAACCCCAGTCCCAGTCACTCTTCTCACTTTCTCAAGATCCACGGGACAGAGGTATGGTGCTTGTCTAGGGTCTTCACGGATGGAGGCGGAGGCATTCATATTGCAGGCGTAATAGACGCAATGGTCGAATCCGAAGCAATGACCTAGTTCGTGGGACGCAGTGCGGCAGACGCGGGAGAGCCAGAGGTTTGTTATGGAGGTTGGAGAGGAGGCTGCAGAGATTGGTGGGAGAGAGATGTGCGTTTGCACTGCGGCATTTAGGGGTCTTTCGTGTAGAGTGGGGAGGTTTTCACAAGTCGTGGTATCCGAGTTATGGGGTATGTGTTTGACCTGTGTCCTCGCCTTCTTCTGCTTCTTCACCGGCCGCACTTCCTCGCCGCCCTCATCCTCACAGCAGCCATTCACGTAGCTGAGACAGTGGCTTGCAGGCCAAGCATGTTCCCTCTCGACTTGCATCACTCCATCCAGGTCTGGATTATACCGTGCCATGCTAACAACACACACTCTACTCCCTCCAATCGCCATCCCACAAACAAACTCATCATCTGCGCTCTGGTATAGATCCTGACTTACTAACATCAATACCGCGTAAGCATCCGGGGGCACCATTTCGATTGCTGCGTCAAGCAGGTCGTCAAGATTAAGCTGGTGGATGGAGTTTTTGGAGCGGGTGCGGATTCTTGTTAAGGAGGATTTGTGGCGGAGAGCGATAGCCGAACCGTCGCATTTTCCTCGTCTCCTAGGGCGCTTTTGAGATGAGTTTGAGCTGGAGCCAGAGTTCCAGGTTGTGAATTCTGCATCTTCTTGTGGAAACAATTTCACCGGTAACCCGTGGTAAAACGCTTGCAGATATTGAACAACATCCTCCGCCCCTGGCTCTTTCACATCTCGAAGTTTCTTTCCCTTCCCCTCCGCCTGCCCAGTCAGTTGTTCGACCAGACTCTCCATCCCTATCCTCATCCCTATCTCCCCAAGCCCCTCCTCTATCCTCGGCGGCGAAATGACATACAACGTCCTTCTCTTATCCGTAACTTCATTTCGCCATTTCCCTCGCATCCAGGATGTAAGGCTTTGTGGCGGATATGTAGGATCGTCTGCGAGATCATCATCTGGTAGGATTAAGGGCGCTGGAAAACATTGGATCCCGGGATAATCATTGAGGCCTTTGAGATGGGGGTCTGAGTTAGAGCCTGGGGTCGATAGCGCGCTAGAGCGTTGACGCGGTGTCGGGCCTTTGTAATTGATTGTTGTGGCGTGAGGAGAGGGGTGGAGGGTTAGGATTGTGTGGGGGCAGGTGGAGACGGGTTGGTGGTGGAATTTGGAGGGATGTTTGCGTTTGGGTGGCATTGCAGGAATGACAGATGTACTAGCGAAGAACTTTTATTCAAGGACATGAGAAATATTAATGTAGGCGTTTCTTAGATTTTCAGGTTCAGGTTCAAAAGCAATAACTGTGTTGCCTGGATGCACAGGACCATTCGCGCACAGCCTTGTTGTGGCTGGTTGAAATTGTGGCACCGCCTCATCTCTTCCACAGGTTCCAATCCTGTTGACTTACCCCACCCTTGTAGATGTTGAAAACAAAGCGAATAAGGAGTGTTCGTGTTGAGTCCCAAATCTCGGTTGGAGGTGAACACGAGTCGTGAGTGTGCCAGACGAGCGCTAACGGCGTTAAGTTTAGCGCAAAATGTTCAGTGGAAAGCCGAGACCTTTCACAACACTTCAACCTCAGACTCGGAGGAAGTGCGTGAATGATTCTCATCGCCACAGATGCTCTGCATTATCCGCACAGAATCTCGGACGTCCTCGAAATTCTGTCGGACGGTTTCGCGTCAATCATTCCCTCCGCCGACCGTTGTGCGGAGAGCCCGAGTCCGGGGTTTTTTTTAAGAGGACGCGTGGAGTAATGCGCTGGCCGACTCATTGAGCAGCAGCATGTCCACAATTTAAATTATATCTGACCACATCCTGCCACACACGTCTCTGACATGAATGTGTTCAAAAATCGTCACCATTGAAGTTATTAGGAAGAGAAAGAGCAAGTTAAATGGTCCTAAGGTAAGCTATAGCAAGAGAGACATCGTGACTCTGGGCTTCTTAATCTAATAGCGAAGCATCGTCAGACGTACGAGCAAGAGGCCATATGAACCTAGGCTTCTTTAGACTAACCCGATTTTTGGATTGACCTCTTCCCTGACTTAAGGATTCAACTCCAAATGGATCTCGGATCGGATTATCAGACCATCGCGACTCTTGCACAATAAAATTGCATCCTTCAAATAAGCTTTCATCATCTACCTTCATATATCCCCGATTGAGCTTATGTGGTCCTTTCTTCCGGTGCCACCTCACCGACGGCAAACCGGGCGAAAATGTATTGCTCATGATGCAGGATCCAAATTTCATGAACTGCAAACAAGGTCCCTCCTATCGTTCGTTCAAAATCAGACGATCTGCATCAGTTGTTGCTCGCTTGGGTTAACGTCGTACAGCGGTTAATATATGCCGGTCCGATGCTACGGCTCTTCAAGGGCACGCAATCTGCCGACAAGAATCCCGGTCGCCTTCCCCACAAGACATTGGCTGGTGGGGATAGGGCTGCCACCGAATTGCGAATTGGTCCATTTGGGATTGCAGACGCAATTTGTAAGAACTGAGACCCCGGTGAGTTCGTCCAAAGATCTGGGCGGGCGGTTGGGGAGGTCGTATGTGGGGCTTGGCTAGAGCATACTTCAATACGGAGACCCACGTCACTTTCTGTTCAAAGCTGCCCTTCGCTCACTATTTTCATAATGGCTCCACATACGCAGCATCTGGTGCATAGGTAGGTCCCTGTTGAAGGTGTCTTGTTTTGGTGGAGTTTTACTGACTTTGTACCCCGCACACCAGTCATGCACACGAAGAAGATCTTCCTGGGACTGTTAATTTACAAGTTGCGGGTCAGTACGAGTCTGAAGGACTATCCGAATCTCAAGGATCTGATTTGAAGTAGAGGGCGATGACACGGCGTACGGCCAGGCACTGTTTCCAGTACCCGCAGAAGATCCGAACGATCCTCTCCAGGTCCGTCCAATCAAGTCTCTACACTCGATACGATATCTCTGACTTTTGTGCCAGTGGTCCAACACGAAGAAATCGCTGATTCTAGCGGTCTGCTCCTTGTACTCCTTCCTCGGGAATTCCGCTCTCCTGGGACCGTCCGTCTACATTAGCTTATACTCGGAGCTCTTCAGTATCACTCCAACGAAAGCCTCCGATCTGGTTTCGTACCCCAATCTTGCGTTTGGCTTCGGTATGTTCCTGTCCTATCGTTTCAGATACATGGCCTGACATTCTAGGATCGTTGATTCTCGTACCGTTGTACTTGAAGATTGGCCGGCGACCCGTCATGTTGGGATCGATGATTCTGGTTTGTACACCTCAATGATGTACGTGTAAGACGTTATAGGCTGATAAAGAGCAGTTTGCAGCAGGCTTGATTGGAGCTTCTCAGGCAACTACTTTCTCTGGTCTGATGGCTGCTAGAGTCATCCACGGTTTTGGTTCCGGAGTGTGCGAAGCCCTCCCCGTGCAACTTGTGAACGACATTTTCTTTCTTCACGAGCGCGGAAAGAGAATTGGATACTACACAGGTAGGTTGATCATCGTTCTATTGTATGCTCTGGGGCTAATTGGCGTTGAAGTGTGTCTTTGCTTCGGTTCCACGGGCCCACTTTATGCAGGTTACATGCTAGCAGGAGGCTACTCCTGGCGTCTGTTCTTCTACGTTGAATTTGCGTTCGCCATGGCACTGCTCATATTCGCCTTCTTCGTCGTCGAGGAAACGTCATACAAGAGAAATAAGGTCCCGTCGGCTCCAGTTTCTAGTGCGAACTCGGACAAGGGCATGGAAGCTACTCACGAAGAAGTCGCTCCGATCATTCCTCCGCGGAAGTCATATCTTAGTACCCTAAAGCCGTGGAGCAGTATCGATTATGAGTCCGACTTTTGGATTATGATTCCAAGATCGTTTACGTACTTTTTGGTCCCGCAGGTGCTGTGGGTAATTACCAGTTTTGGTATTTACATTGGGCTCGGCGCGCTTGCGTTCAATTATACCTTTCCGATCAAAATTACAGCACCGCCTTACAACTGGAGTCCCGTAAGTAGAATTGTACCCAGTATTGTACCAACACATTGGCTAACATTTCTCAGACAAACTCTGGCCTCATCACAATCGTACTAATTCCCTCTCCTTCTTCCGCTATAGCAATTTCTAACGAATCATACAGGCCTCATTTCTAGGTTACCTATTCGCCATCCCCTTCACCCCTTCCTCTGATCGTCTCGCCGCCCATCTCACCCGCAAAAACAACGGCATCCGCGAAGCAGAAATGCGCCTCGGTGTCATCCTCCCCGCCATGATAATCGCCCCCTGCGGCATCATCCTCTACGGCCTCGCAGCCGAGCACAATCTGCCATGGATCGCCTACTTTTTCGGCGTCGGGATGGACCAATGGGGCTCGCTATTTTACTTCACCTTTACCTTAGCCTATGCAGTGGATAGCTACCAGGCTAACACAAGTGAGATGTTGATTGCGATGAATTTGGGTAAACAAGCGATTAGTTTTGGTATGGGTATTTATCTGTTGGACTGGATCCTGGAGCGGGGATATGCGGTTACGATTTCCGGGATTTTTGCGGCCGTGTTATTGGCGAATAATTTGTGTTTGCTGATCTTTATGTTCTGGGGGAAGAAGATTCGGATCTTTATGAGTAAGACTTGGTTGGCGAGGCTGCATAAGACGACGATTAAGACTGTTGGAGAAGTCGCTTGAGGGATGGGGTGAAAAGATTGTAGATAGGCGCACCATGCAAGATTTCGCCGGCTACGTTTCGAGGCCAGCTTCAAGAATGAATTAAGGACTAAGCCGATCGGACTCCGTGCCCTGATTCTCACGTGAAAGAAATATTTAGTCGAGAATGCAGGATTTAAGTTCGCACCGCCACCATGCAAGGACCATCCCAGGATTCATTGAAACAAGTATCGGTAACAAACAGAGGTCTGAACAACCTGCAATATGGTTCGTATTTTAACCCCTCATGCAAATCTTAGTCCAACATCCTTCGAACCCACTATTCACCAATTGCAATCGTTCATTTCTCCAAATTGCCCTTTTCAGATTTCGTAACTGCGGGACGCACGAACCTCATATCTTCCTTGAGGACTTGAGATAAACGAAGTAGGCCTGTAAGGTCGAATGATGTCCGCGCAGAGGTCGGGGAACGCGGAACGGAAATTCGGACATGTCTTTGCTTGGCGGATAATTGCATCGGCGTATATAAGCCTGGTTTGATTGCGCTACCTATAGTCATGTCCTCCACGTTGGGAAATATTTTAACATCCACTGTAACCGCCCATTTCGCTCCACCGTCCACGAAAAACAACTTATTCCGTTCACAATGGCGATCAGCCACCTCCTCGCACTTACTCTCCTCTCCTTCGCAACCTCAGCAATCGCCACTCCAACTCCGCAAGACCCTGGTCCAGCACCCGGTTGTCTACCTCCCTACGTCGAAGGCGTCGGAAGTTGTTGCTGGCCAGGCGATGTAGCTTTCACCAACACTACGACGGGTTGCCAGTTATGGCAGTGCAAAGATGCTACGAAAGGGTACACGGTGCCTTTGAGCGCTTGTTCGACATGCTGCGATACGTTGCCAAATTATACTGGGCTTGCTAAGCCGGTTAGTTTTGTTTGCTGCACGTGAGGAGGTTAGCCGGTGTGTAGGGGTGGAAAAGGGGTGTTTTGGTGGTTTGGTGTTAGAGAATGGTTCTGTTCGTGTTCGTGTCGATATAGAATGAGGTTTAGAGTGGAGTGGACAAGTGAAGTGATGTGAAGAGCTGCGGTGGTTCAAAGATCCCACTCTCAACCATGGAGTGATTGTCTCAATGAACTTCAGTATCATCTCTATCGATAGACCTTGATATAAAATGATGTTCATATTCGTTACTCCTCACATCTTACACAAATATCTCTTCTCGAGAACCTACTCCAAGCTCCCGCGCCATCACCACCTCCACACCTATGGTGGAAACTATATTCACTCCCTCAGGGCTCTTTCTTGACGAAGAGCTCGCAGATTTTGAATTCGACTACATGGCAGAGGAGTTGTGCAAACTCCCTTCTCCCTCGATGATACTGAAATATGTTCTAGTACGAACTCTCCTGAATCTGGTTTCGAATGCAATTATATGCTTGGCGTCCGATCGTTTAGATCTGAATATCAAATATGATAAATTCGAATTGGGAGGAGGCGAAGAGGAAGCTGGAAAGGTTGAATGAAGGGAACACCGGACGTGCATCAGACCAGAATACGGACATAGGTTAGGAAGGGCTGGAAGCATAGCAAAACTAGGGATCAAGTTACGGAGATGATACCGAAGTATGTGACAAAAGGAAGATTGCCGGGACTCATCGATTTCGGTGCATCTTTAGAGAAGGCGTTATTTGTGCGTCAGTTGCCATTGCATGTCTTTCCGCTTTGTCCCGAAATGAAACCACCAGTTCTGCTACATATGTACCTTCTTCAGTTACCAAATTTTTAAATCTCGAGCATATATATGTTCTTACCCGATCGCTCCAATAAACACTTCATACTTCTTTGCCCTTGCCAGCGCAAGCACGGTAGCCACTAAGATGGTGAAGAGCTTAATGAAACCTAATCTTACACTCTCTCCTTTGCCATATTCCGGATGAAACGCAACAACGGCAGCGATTGTAAGAAGTACGACCCAGATCACAGCTACTGCAGTGATAATAGCGTCAATAGTCGAAGATACGTAAAATATGAACACTGATTTGCTGCATGACGATGTCACTCTTATTTTGTTAACAGCCTAGCCTACAGCCTAAGACATTACAGGGCTTGCTTACAATAAAGAAAAACTTAAGCCATGAATGTCGCAAGTAGTTTCTAAACTAGCTGTCGGCATGCTGGTTGAGGGAACGAAGTTCGGCATTATTATTTGTAGTGATCGAAACCCGATAAATCCACGCCTCTCTCTAGGGCAAATTACTTAAGTCTCAGATATCTCCAGCGACACGACTTGCACCTCCTCCCCGACCCTACGCTCCTTCCAAACTTCCAATTAGCGCCGCCTCGTCCATGCCGGTATAAAACTGCCAATCTTCCTTTGATTTAGAGCAACTGTGCTCAGGTGCTTGACAAGGGAGCCTAGAAGCCAGCAATTTGCATGCTTGCTGACACTGGACGTTGATTCTGGTCCAAGGAAGGGCATATCTGGCAAGCTAAACACTGGTCTCTTCCACTCCACCATATACGAATTCCAAGTGAGTCTCCACCATAGCACCATCACTACTAACAGCTCCTCGCAAAGAGCAACGTTATCTTGCTACTCAGCAAACATCTTCACCTATATCACATTTTCTACATTTTAGCATAGCCCTGTGTACAGGAAGAAAATCCCATTCCCTGTATGAAACTACTAACTACACCGCTACCTAATCCCTTACACATCGCCCCACATCTATCGCACATCACCACACCTAACTCAACAGAGCCGAATTCGCACCATCGAAGAAAATGTTGTCATTTTCGTCAAAGCCTTCCTGATGCCAGTCTGCACCTCCCTCTTCGTGCTGTTGTAGCTCTTCTGCATCATAAAATTCATCATACCCGTGACCTTCTTCATCTACCTCGGCCTCTGACTCTCTGTCTGAGTCGTCCTCAAGATCGGTAACCTTGTGGTGTGGCCTGGCAGGCTCGTTAAGGTCCATTTCACGATTGATTGATGGAGACATGAAGAAAGGATGATCCCGAGACAGCGGCTTTCCCGTAGTGACGAAGCCCATGGGTGTGTGCTCGAAATCCTGCCCTTTACGCCTGACAGCAAGCCACTCCTGAAGGAACGTGAGGGGTTTCTCTGTAAACACTCCTTGTCTGGCAGTCTGTATATTTTCGCCTGAAACAGGGCCACTGTTAATACCAAGGTATGCGAGCATCTCATGATACTCGTTCCACTCGAAGTAGAGACGTCCAGAGAAGATGCCCAACTGAATCTTGACCCAGACTGGGATCTTGAAGTTTGGTGGCAATGGAGGCGTCGCATGGTAGTCAAGATTGTTGAAGTGCAGCATACGACGCGTAACCGGGGCTGCGTAGATAATCAAATGGGCTCTAGCAGGAAGAATCTTGGAGCTCCCGCGAAGAATGGGGATCAGGAGGTTAGCTTCCTCCGGGCTGACTATTAAAGCCACTTCAGCTGAATGACTCCAAAGAATCCACTGGCACGGGCGAAGGAAGTTGTCGTTCGGCTCCGGGACTTTGACTGTGCGGCAGAATTGTGTTGAAACAAAAAGTCCAGAAACCATTGAAGTAGCGGTGATGTTGGAACCCTGCTTCTTGCCTAGTGCGGTTTGTTGTAGAGCAAAAAAGGCTGGCTTGAAGGCTTCACTGCTAGCAAGCATCCTTCCCGTGATCGCAAAATCCTCGATATCTTGGTGAAGCTTCGGGAATTTCAGCGCTGTGAAGTGCACTGGAACCTGAATTTCACGCACACTCTCGACCTCGAACTCTACCTCGCGCTCTTGCTCTACTTCCTCCAACGCAGAACTGTGGACGGCGATGCCGCGGTCTTGGAAGTTTTTGCGACGAGTATGAAGCTCCTCAGCATATCCGCGGAGAGCTTGTGGAAAGCTTGAAGGTTTGCACTCCGCTCCGCGTTTGGGGTGTTTAGGTTCATAGAGCTCCTTCAGCGTTTGCAACTCTTTCGACTGTATGACTGATAGATACTCCTTCCGCTGAGACGCGTTCTGAAGATAGTCTGGATTACAGAGCTTAGAATTGACGCGTTGAAGGTAGCTAGCTCCTTGGTTGAAGTACAGGGGTTCCAGTTGCTCTATTCCGTTGCAGGTTTGCTCTAGCAACCAGTAAATGACGTCTGATGAATCAATAATTTGATCGTCGCGTTTATTCCGGAGATCTAGAATACTCTGGTGCACTTCTGGCGGTGAGAAGAATGTCACAGACTGTGTTTTCCCAAGTAGGCGTAACCGCATGGCAGCTTGAGCCAAAGCGTC
The DNA here is from genome assembly GCF_010093535.1 of Lindgomyces ingoldianus. NCBI lineage: Eukaryota > Fungi > Ascomycota > Dothideomycetes > Pleosporales > Lindgomycetaceae > Lindgomyces > Lindgomyces ingoldianus. The sequence goes on along the minus strand of NW_022985166.1, from coordinate 1,766,281 downwards.
CTTCGTTAGATGCGGTCCCAGGGTTAACGCTGCCCTTGCATTTGGAGGAAGCTTGAGATCAGTTCCCCTGCAGTGGCTCTCATCTAGATAGACAAGACAGTTCTCAAGGGTCTCTGCGAATGGAGATGCGACCAATGGCACCTGCATTCCTTTCCGATACAAAACCCAAGGCCGATGATCAGACTCAAAATACACTGCCGCTGCCGCTTCATGATCAATCTTGAGCCATGCTGCTGCCAGGCCACGGTTGTCATGTTCAAGGATCTGCGCTCCGGCGTCGATCAAGATCCTAATTCTATCCTCCCGGTAAACTAGACTGATTTGGTACCTCTTGCCGAAAGGATTCAGGAATTTCTCTAGCAACGCATTCTCGCCCAGTCGTGCATTGTTCGCGTCGACAGCAAGGACATAGTGTCGGTTCCGAGCTTCAAGCAGGTACGATAGAACTTCGGCATTTGTATGTAAGAGCTTCGGAAGATCGTTCTGCTTGATCGTCATGGGCAGTTGATGTCGGGCGTCGTTCGTTCCGGAGAACCCAGTTGTCTGGCAGGCTGACTTCGTGCTCGGGTTGAAGAGAACTAGGTCCCAACCTGAAGCTTGCAGTTTGCTCTACTATCGGTCAGCGCTTGAGAACGAGACACAAGAGGGGTTATTGTAGAAAACTTACCTTAAATTGCGTTGCATGTCTTGGGAAAACAAAATGATTCAGGTAGAACTCGAGGAGGTATACGTTAAAGCGGACATGTTGGTGAAGGCCCCGTAATTGAGAGCTGTCATCCACATTTATAGCGTTGCAGTCACGCATGCCTTCAGGTAGTGCCTTAGTAGCCCATTTTTCGTATTCAATACTTGGCTCGTCAGACTTCAGGAGTTGCTCTAGGGCTTGCTTGAACTGATTGACATTGAGGCCTTGATAGTAGAATGAGAGACAAGTTAGGATGATAGCGACATCCGGGTGACCCCATTCAGCCGAGGGTGATGGCACACCCTTCGCGTGATATGGGACCGCGATCGGATCTCGCGACGGGTGAAGACCAAATTGAATACTCCATCGTTTCTTCAATGCCGAGAGCAGGATTCGATGAACAAAGAGCCCACGGAGGAGGAACATGACCTTCATCAAATTCAGGTTGTCTTTGAAGACCTCATTAACCCGCCTCACTAAATCAGTATTGACTTTAGCGGATGAAATAAATTCTTTTATGTCCGCCTTTGCACCCGCCGAGTATTCCGTGCAAGGCATGATCGTGGTTTGCCCTCTACAAATAGCATCAACCATCTCGGCCACAAGGTAGTTTTCAACGTCTTTGCGGAGAAAGTAAATGAGTGGGTAACTGCCCTGGGTTCGCTGAACGACCTCAATACTCCGAGGGAATCTATGGACTAGATCTGGGAGATAGGACCAAATAAGGCGAAGGACGGCCTGGACCGCTTGCCACCTAAAAGGATGTCCATCGAATGTCATCTGCGATCCAGAGGGATAGATAAGCTGTGTCCGAATCGCGAGCGACACGTCACACTCATCTAAAACATCTCTGGAGTGCTTGTCCAGCCATTCTTGGGTTTTTATCATCAGCATTGCCTCTCTAGTCTCGCCATCTACTAATCGTTGCAATCCACTCAGTTTGAATGAGAGGAGGCATTCCGGGAGTGCTAAGATGATTCCGCTACCATGTTGGATCTGTACATGTAGCTGACTAAATGCTCGAATGTGCCCGGTTTTGGTTGGGGTTCTTCGAGAGAATGGAATGTGAATGACCTGACGATTTACGAGACCTCCTAATTTAGATTGCATGATCTGGGCGGATTGTAGGAGAAGGGGTCTGGGCACAACTATTCGTAGCAATCGTTTCCTATCTGCAAGAATAGACGCCACCATTGCTGTACTTAATTAGCATCTCAACATGTCTAGAATTAGAGCGTGAAAGCGTACGCAGAATGCAAGATGTTTTCCCTCTACCCATTAGCAGCTGCAGGACAGAATTTTCTCCAGATTTTGGTGATATTGTAGCCAATGCCACCTCAACTTGTTCTGGTCGAATCAAGATGTTCCCTTCCACTTCCAAAAGTAGCCAGTCAACGTACTCCAATGGCGACCAGTTCTGATGGCCAGTATTAATTCTCTCGTCAAGTAGTTGCTGTTCCCTTCGCTTACGATACGCATCCTCGATCCTCAATAGGCGCTGATATGATGTAATCGCTAAACCCATATTGACGAGGATTTCCTTCATTCCCTTCCCGAACGCTATTTCCGATGTGGACCGCAGCTCAGAGAGTAGAGTAACAAAAGTAATGCTCGGCCAAAGCCCACCATATCTCATCCATTTGGCTCGTGGATCATCCTGCTGCAGCGCTGTCCGAATATGCTCGAGCACCTTACGCGCCTTGATTTTCGCTTCATTAATCTGGTTGAAGAATCCCGTTGGATTGAATGACTCGCATGAGGTTTGCGGTCTAGATTCTTGGCAACGTAGAGCGCTGATACTTTGTTCTAGTTCTCGCCCATACTGCCTCTGTACCATAGAAGTTGATTTACCTAGGCTCGCCACGATACTTTCGAGCTCTTGAATTCGCGGCGACGGGAAAGCCGCTGGTGTGGTGCTTCCTACGAATTTCCCCAGCGGACGGCTCGAGCCGGTAGCACTGTCGCAAACGGCGGATTTTTTGGATACCCAAGCGAGTGAGAAATCGGTTCCTTTACTTAACAGTTCTGGCAAACTAGGAACCTCTCTTCCCATCATTGACTTTACATAAAGGCGAGGGGGGGTAGAAGGTTCAACAGCCACGAAACTAGCAGTATCTGTACTGTCTAACATAGGGCCACTATTTTTATCTAGAACAAGCTGCACTTGTTCTAGGTATTTTGCAAGCTCAAAATTTTGCGTGAGACGTAACCATTCTGGTTGGACTCGCTCAAGAGCCTCATCGACGTCTAAGTGCGCATTGCTGACGTTGTACGCCGAAGGTATCTTCAGCTGAAGTTTCTCACTGGGCCATTGGGATCGAATAAATCGTGCGAGAGCAGTACAGCTTCGCTGTGCTTCTTTATCATACTCAATCCTCTTCAGAGCAAGTTGACCTGGCCGCGCGCCACTTGTCTGCTCGCCTGCGATGTACGGTAATTTCGCCTCCTTCATCAAATCCGCAAGATATTCGACTGTTGGTACTTCCGTGCCATTATATCGAATATAGGAAGGACAAGTTGGGGGGTGGAGTGAACTGAGACCTGGAAGGAGTATGTAGGCAACTATCACCCGGATTAGATCCATTCTAGCCCGAGAGGAGAATGCCATTGGTGCTAGCAAGAAAATTAGTCGATATTTGTCCTGGCCGCTTGAATTCAGAATGGTGCGAACTAGGGCGCCCCAGTCTACTCCAAAGTTGACGGACAGGAGGTCCGAGATCTGTACTTTGTCAAACGGTCGAACGAATCCCCCAATGACAGGGAACTCTTCTAGCAGCGAACTCAGATCTTTTGTATTCGAGAGAATAGAAGGAGGCCTGAGCAGTAGGTTCGTTACAACGGCAACATTCAGCCGACAATCGGTTTGAAAGCGGCCATCCCTGGGATGATAAAGAACATCTTCCCCAGGCGGTTGGCCATATATCCTCGCTATAGCTCGGCATTCCAGATGCTCATTCCCAGATGGAAATTTATGAGTGCTTTGATCATATCCGTCTGAAAAGAGTGCCAGATTCGAAGATCTCTCGCATATTTTCTCCGTAAGAAGCCGATATCTATCATCTTGAATTGTGGTGGTCAGCTCTGGATTCCAGGAAACCGCCTCCATATATTTGAGGTTGCTAGGATAGTATCCGCGACCTGGAGAGAGTTCTGCAATATGTCGCAAGATTTCAAGGTTCTTGGCATCGAGGGGACTCCAAGGCTGATATGAGCCCGTCTGGAGGCAATAGAGAGCTTCGTCAACTCCTATTCGTTCAGTGAGCGGATCTGGAAGAAAGTGGGATGTATAGGCATGCCACAACGCCTTTGTGTAAAGTAATCGCGGCTCCGCTGGGCACTCCACTCGCCCCAGCACTTCATTGATCCCAAACATCAAGTAGTTGCCTTGGTTCTGAATCTCAATCAAGACGTGCTGTTTATGGCGTTGGACATTAAACGGCCCCATAGGAACAAGGATGCTTCGTTGACGCCAGTTCTTGACGGATTGAATAACTAACTTGCTCTGCAGTCCATACCATGTTCCAGGGTCCTGGCGCCTGGATTCCACAATCTCAGCACCGAGTTGACGACACTGCAGCAGCCCCTTGGTATTAACACGAAAGGTTAATTCAAGGCGCTTCAATTCGACCGCCAAGGATCCCTTTCCTGGTTGATATATGGTGACGTGGTGAGGATGCTCGAACAAGTGAAAGTTTTGCATGACTAATTTTGCAAGGTCACTGTTGGGATCTATAAGTTTTGATGCCCTCCTCGTGGCACGGCGAGTTGGGACATGGATGAGCCAATTCCCAATTTTTGACTTCCACAAGTGTTCTTGCCGAATCTCCAAAACTCCAGTTTGGAGGTTGAGCCAATGATGACAGTTCAAAACGAGCGATGCAGGCAAGTCGAACTGGGCAGGATTTCTAAATATATCCCGAGGAATGTATTCAAGCACCGATCCGTTATGTTCTGCCCTTAAGATTAAGTGCTGTCCATTGCGGAAACCAAGGTGAACCCAACACCCATTTGGCATGCAACGGTCAATCATAAGAGACATCCCTGGCATAGAAGACGGGCGCACTCGAAGGATTTGCGTTCCAAACAAGTTCTGTATCGTTGGCGTCTGGCGATATTCAGAAGGGAGAACTCCCAACTGCTTCCCATTGATCAAAAGACGCCCGTAGACGAAGTCGTAGTGAACATTATGGCTAGTCTCTTCATCGGTTGACGTAAAGCTCAACCGAATCCACCATGAACCCGCATTAGGTTCCAGATTGACTGAATGACTGTTGCAGCCCTCTGGAACAGGCCATTTCTTGGATAGCACATCAACCATCGCCTTAGGATTGGATAATATAGCATCACGGAGGCGAGAACGAATACCGAAAGTGAAAACCAAGTCGTTTATGATTGCACTTCGCAAAGAAAAAGGAAATTCGTCGAAAGATCCGATGAGATTGTCCTGCAGAGAGATTGATGCCTCAATTAAGTGTTGCAACGCTTCATGATCCAACTGGGGCTCGAGTTGTGGGTATAGCTGGAAAGTGCGTTTGCACAGAACGGACGCCCAAATTCCGAAATTTGACGTCTCTGTTGAAGTTTCGTTGGCTAATGCAAGAATGTCGGCACACCAACCAGAGGTTATGCTGCGAATGGAGTGGAGTAGTCTGACTGCCTCACTCCGTATCGGTGTCGCCGAAGTAAAGAAACTAATCTTGAGGAGCATTGAAATGAGCGTATCCATCTGAATTGGTTCCCTATAATTGCGACGTATCGCTTCGAGGCGTTGACTAATCTGTTCGAGGAGTTTGCAGCAAAAAGATTCGTCATTGAGGGCCGCGTGAACGTCTCTGAAGGGGTTATTGGTAGACGCTGGGCCGGCATGGAGTATTAATCGTGATACAATACCCCATGTGGACTCTGTTGAGAAGTTCAAATTGGTCGAGCCCAGCTCACGCAGCAGAGATAGCCATCGCAAATGAGTGTTTGCCAACAAGCCTTGCCAAGCCATAAATTCGTGCACATTGAGATCTCCTGGGCACTGTGTCTGACTAGCCAAGATCTCGTTGGAGGAAGGCCATGTATGGTGCAGGTGCGATAGCTGAAGAGAACGATAAGGTGAATTGGGCGGGATTTTGAGAGGGAAGTAGAACGAGAACGAAGGCGCACCTTCTCGAGACGTCCATGTGCCGCTGCGGCTGTCATAATAGTTCAGTTTCAGGCCACAAGGACGACAGATCGCCCGCAACGAAACCGGAAAGGATGATACTGCGTAATGGCAGTCTAAGTGAGACTTGGCTGAAGACCCCAGAGAAACATGTGGGCCGCGTCGATTTGCATAGCGCGCAAGCTCAGAATAGTTTCGAAGAAGGGGCACGTTGTCGACTGGATCCACTTTAGGATAGGCCAGGGTAGAAAGAACCAGCCAAGTTGCATCTCGGTACGCCGCAAATGCTCCTGGGATAGCTAGCTCGAAGAGTGCAGCCTTCGCCGCTGGCTCATACATTGGTAGAGGATGTTCAAAAATCTTGATTTTGACCTGTTTCGCCTCCCATTTCAATCGATGCTTGTAACAACCCTTCTTGTGCTCACGGATAACCTCACCGTCAAATGCTGTGTAGGTAGTATAGACACAGGAGGCTTCTGCAATCTGCTTCATCAAGGATTCGTGATGGCGACTCATTTCCTCCCATTCTGCCTCTTTCTCTGTGCGGTCACGCTCGGCCCGATCTTCAATTGTGCGACGGAGTTTCCTGAGATGGGAAGAATTCTCGTAGAAGCGGGCCGCGAACGAGTCCTCTGCAGGATCATCGAAAATGGTCTTGGAACCAGTGCCATTCCAAGCCCGCGTGCGCCTTAAAAGGTAACTCTGAACACTCTGTACACGTTTCATGTCGTCAAGTGACAAGAGGTGGAGGTCGTTCAGGATCGCGGCGTCGAAACCCGGGTGGTAGAGACTTAAGAGTTCATAGCACCCAAGAGCGTTTTGATCCATTACAACCCATAATTCCATAATGTTCAAGAGGGTCTTGCTCTTTAGTTCTGGGAATTCGTCGAAGGAATCGCCAACCTCAATCAAGTAGGCTTCGATGGTTTCCGCTAGGTCGATGCAGCGAGCCTCGCAGTCTGATGTAGAGCTGGCGTAAATATCCACAGAACTCATGGTTTTCTCTTCGAATTCGGATAGCTCAAGATAGCGACGAGCAATAACTGTAAAAGGCTTTTTAGTGGCGACGGAGGATTCGTACCTCTTGACAAGTTCGTACGGTGCCCCACCGTGACTTGGAATACTAGCTAGCCTCTTCCACAGTATGTCATCAAGGAACTGGCCGCTCAGAGGTAATTTCAACGTTTGAGAGGCAGGATTTGCATATTGGGGTAGAGGATGGATGATTCGCTGGGTCCTCCTCTTAAATGTCTCCCACTGCGCCTCAAGATAGTTCTTGGCCGATATCAGCGATTTCTCCAAGTTCTCTCGAATGTGTTGCAAGATCCAATCATAAGCATCCCTAGCCGGGCCAACCGTGTTCTTTCGGTGGACTTCAAGCTTTGCGAGCCGGACACAGAGTTTCTGGATCAAGGTATGGCTCGCTTCAGGTGCCATGTAGGCCAAGGCAGAATCCAAGAATCGCGACATGAAGATACACATCAGAACCTTATAATACATCCGGCCGGCATAGTCTCCTAGCATCTTAGACAAATGCCGTTGGATAGCGACGCGAAGTGTTAGATAAAAAGGTGATCTCCGCCATGGTTTGTGTGCTTTATCCCAGCAAATCGTATCCCGAACCCGTTTCCGCAGAGTTGGAGGAAAGGACGCCGTACCATTTGCCTCTAGAATCGTCATCAACAGGCCACTAACGAGATCAGGGTTGGCAGCATCGCGAATCTCAGGAAGAGGGGCCTGGGCTTTGTGCGTGATAGCAGAGAATTGCTTGACCGACTCGATACTGGCCTGTTCAATAAACGCAGACAGACTGTCCTGGAAAGCTGGGTTGCAGAAGTCTTGGTATGGAATGGAAACGGCTTGGCCTGGGAAATCCCATTGCAATGCGCCCTTAGAAGCTAAAATATTCGAAGCAGGTGCGGCAGTTTCGAAGGCCTCGAACACAACGGCGTCATTGTCACTGGATCCACGCTCCTGTCGGTAAATGAGAAGAGCCGCGTTCTGTTCAGTCACATAGAGGATAAGAGCGTTTGTCTTGCCAAGACTCCCAAACTCCTTCAGGAGCAGGGTCTTGTCGACTTTGCCATCTATGTTGAGCATTTTGCAGGTGGTGAGAGCCAGTCGAACGGCATCCACGGCTTGAAAATGAGAGGGAAGTACGATGGGAGCAAGCACTTTCACAGCATCAAGCAGGCGATCGAGGAGCGCCGCTTCGATTTTGTGAAGGTCGCCGTCCTCTTTCCCAGGGGTCTGTCGGGGCAGAACAACATGGTGGTATAGCGACGTGAGAAAGGAACCGCGGGCCGAAGCGGCCATGGCGATGGGAGTATTGTAATGAGACTACGATAGGGTTACAAGGGTAACATGCCCGGTCGTAAGAAAGGTGTAAGGTAGGAAGGTAGGTAGGACGAGATGGTCGAAGGAAGTTGTAGTGGGTGAAAGAGAGGGGCCAGAAGGCGTAGGTCAAACGGTGTCATGGCGAAACATTGATCCGATGGGAGGGTTTGTTTTGGACAATAGTGACACTTTCACCTACTTTCAGGGTGATAGGCAACCAAACGAAGTGGGGACTTCGCTGGAGCATCTGAGCAAGAGTGTAGTCTAGCTATTCAAAAGCACTACATGTTGAAAGACGGAAGTTCTGATGGGGAGGAACAGGATGAGATCGAGTGTTAAAAGATGATTAAAAGGAGCTAGCTCACCGACTATGAGCTGCCACAAATAAATTCGAGTCGGCCGTAGTATTTACTGCTTCCTTTCTCTAACTCCTACCGCATTACCCTCCACCTGCAACTGATAGAAGGGTAGTCATCTTCAAGGTGGAGGGGAATTAATTCTCGCCTCATGAGTCAGACTCGGACATTTTCTGGTATGCTATGCCTGCACAAAGTATCCTCGAAATCAAGTGTCTAAAACCTGAGCAAATAGCCAGGTATTCTATGCTTAACTGATTCATGTTTGATCCTACTCAATGAAGTGCATTCCAAGGTTGGTTGTGCAGTGTGTTATCACAGAACACGTAAGATGACCAGGACAGAGTCAATATGTTACACCTCTTGCTAGAATCAGAAGGAACGCCCTAAGATGCAAGGCTATGTCCTGAACTACTCTCCTGTTCCGTTCCACGATTGCGGATGAGATCTGGGCCGACCATCGCGTACGTCTTTCCGTATCCCGTCAGCTTCTAGGCACTTTTACGCTGTATGTGTGTCTCCAGGATTAGAGGTGCAAGCTACACAGGTCGTGGACAAAACAATATATGGACAGTTTTGCATTGCGTTTTGCTTAGTGTTGAGGGTGCTTATATGGAAGAAGATGTTAGCACACTCTAGGTCACGTTAGCGAAAGGTTCAATTCAAGGGGGGCATCCTATCCTACTCATGGTCCTTACCTCGAGATATGATACAAGTTAAGACACGTTAAAGGATTCTAAGGAGTCGTTAAACTAGACACCCAAAGAGCAGCCGAGAGTTTATCCGTCCGTAACCGAGGTCTGCACACGAAGCCGTCCATTACATAAGCACTCAAGTTTTCATTGGACAATGAACGCGCAATTTTCTTTTCCCATTATCCTGACAATTCAAGGCCAATGAACAAGTGAGTCATCTTCAAAGAGCTGAAGTTTCTGCATGCATTTCCCACACCTGTGGCCTGACCGCCCAACCTCGGGTCAGCCTCCTCTTCGAGCCACAGCGGACGGTTCTTCGGCACACGAACTCCCTCCCGCCGCACCTCTACATGCCAATCAACCACGTTGGCATGGACCATGATCAACGCGGAAAGGCGCCGCTACGAGCAGGATCTACCGTTATCGATGGCTAAGTACGAACCTTTCCTTCGTGTTGCATCATGCATTTTCTTGTTTCTTGAGTCTTTCTTGTTCTCTTGCTTTCCTTGCCGCTAAGTTCGTCTCAATTTCATGAAGGATGTCTCTGAACGAGAAGGAAATCGACCCCGCTTCTTCTACTAGGGAGAAGGTCTCTTCGGACCTTGGTGAGGAGGAAGTTGATCGGTCTTCCATTTCCACAAACTCAACCAACTCTATCGATTCGGCGGAAGACCAGCTGTCCATCCACCAATCACTGAGCCGCAATGCAGGACTGGAAGAACCCGACAAAGAGCTCGCCCGTATTACCAGTGTCGCGACGAACGTGACTTCTGATCCGCAATTTGAAGTTGACTTCGGCGACAATGTAGAAAACCCGCAGGACTGGGGTATGGCCAAGAAGAGCATGATCATCGGATTCATGTCTTTCTCTACCCTTGTCGTCGTCATGTACTCAACTAGCTACACAAGTGGTATTCCTGGCATGATGGAAACATTTGGAATTAGGTCAAAGACTCTGATTGTTCTCGGCATCACTACGTATCTGGCTGGACTAGCACTTGGCTCGGTTCTTCTAGCACCTCTGAGTGAAATGTACGGTCGGCGGCCAGTATATCTCATTGCGGTCTTCATGTTTGTGGCGTTGATCATTCCATGCGGGCTGGCGGAGAACCTTGCAGCTATTCTCATCACGCGATTTTTTGGTGCAATTGCTGGCTCAGCTATGATCTCGAACGCGCCAGGGACTGTCAGCGATATTGTGAGCGATGACTACCGTGCTTTGGCATTTTCAATATGGAGCATAGGACCAATGAATGGCCCCGTTATTGGGTGAGTTTTTTCTCTTCCTACTCCTCCATCTTCAGGCATAATTGACCCCATAACAGTCCTCTTATCGGAGGCTTCGTTTTCCAATTCATGGGGTGGCGCTGGACGAATTGGGTTGTAATGATTGGGTCAGGGGTTTCCTTTGTCATGGTCCTCATTGTCAAGGAGACGTATGCACCGGCCATCTTGCGAGCGAAAGCAGCAGCGAAGCGAAAAGAGACGGGAGACGAGCGGTGGTACTCGCGATACGACGACAAGAAGAAGTTCTGGCCTCTCCTGCGAGAGAACCTTGTTCGTCCGCTCTCTATGAGTGTCAAGGAACCGATATGGTAGATATCAGGCCTCGATGCACTTTGATTCCATATGCTAACACTAGAAACAGCATCTTCTGGAATGTATACATCGCCCTTGTTTATGGTGTCATGTATCTTTGCTTCGTATCCTACCCGATCGTCTTCACTGAATTACGAGGTTGGAGTCCCGGGCTAACAGGCCTTGCTTACGTAGGCATTGGCATCGGAGGTAAGACTTAAATCCTCTACCTCCTCTTTCTTTGCTTCTTTGAGCTGACAATACGCAGGTCTTGTGACCATCTCGTGTGAACCACTCATACGCCAATGGATCAATTCTCACAAAACAGATCTAGCTACAGGAAAGCCCCCACCAGAAAGCATGATTAGTATTGTCTGTGTAGCTGCAGTAGCTGTACCAGTCGGAGAATTGATGTTCGCCTGGACCTGTACCCCGAATGTCCACTGGATCGCTCCGATCATCGCAGGTGTCCCATTCGGCGCTGGAAATTGTGCTGTGTTCATTTACGCTTCAAATTACCTCGTTCATTCCTACGGTATCTACGCTGCGTCCGCATTGGCTGGCAATGCTGTACTAAGAAGCGCGATGGGTGGTGCTCTCCCGCTTGCTGGTCCCAAGATGTATTCGACTTTGGGTCCCCATTGGTCTGGAACTATGCTCGGCCTCATCGAACTCGCTATGATACCAATCCCTTTTGTGTTCTATCGATACGGCCACAAAATTCGAGAGAAATCCACCCTCATTAGCCGCATGCGTGAAGATCGGGAGAAATTGGAGAACAAGAGGAAGGCCTCTGAAAGGGAAGAAATGTTGAAGATAGGAGGAGCTGGGGCGCGTGTTGAACAGGACCGAGGGAAAGAGAAGGAAGATTTTGAAGTCTGATCCATGCTAATAGTAATCTATAAGCCCACGTCCGTTAATAGCGGTTCCTCTAGCAGCGTTAGCAACCTGTGGGTTAGAGACATGGGAAACGTTTACCAGAGATGTAAACTAGGTTGGAATAGGAGCTGGATCCTATTTGATCGACAAGGTCCATTGATTGTCAGGTTATGATGGCATCTGGGTCAACGGAGAGAAAAATGGTAAGGGAGGGGGTGCCCCACATAACTGCAGTTTTTTATCCTTCGCGGTGTCCTGAGGGTCGGCTGCAGCCATCCTGCTAGTTGCAAGGATGGGTGGCAGCCGTTCGGTTGAGAAACCGCCCCTCGTTTTCATCACAAATCCTCTGTAGGGGCGTTATAATTGGAGGGCCGGAAAGCTTGCACACCAGCAATTGACTCTCAAATCGCGGCCAATTGTAGTTGAGCGATGTTGATGAGTGAAGGTGTTGTGGCAGTAGGTTCGCTTCCAAACGAAAATATCGATAACAATATGCACCCACTACCATCTCGATCAACTCGAATTCTGCCGGCACGCCCCTCTTCAGTTCAGGAATGAATTGGCATTCTCTTGACAGCTTTCTGCCTTGCAAATCAATTGCTTCGGACCCCTAGAAGACAACAATGTGGCGTCCTCAATCCATGTCGTATTGGGGAGGCACAGCTCATCATAACAGCCCCGTGAATGCATGCAGGCATGTGGCGTAGATAATTGGCAGATTTTGCGGCATTTTTGAAGTCGTAGAGAAATCTAGTATGCATATCTCGCGAGTCTTTTTCAAGAAGCCCCCTGCTGCTTCCGATACCAGAATCGAACACACATTTTCCAGTTCCTCCTTATTCACATTTTCCCTTTCCACCCCACATGACACCACCACCACGGATGGATTTCATAGGTCTGGGAAATGACATACACCATCTCATCCTAACTGATTTCGCCATACCTCTCCCAGCTTTCTCCTCTCCTTGACCTGTGTGTCAAAGCTTCTCAATGCCTTGGTGACACCGCACATATTCCGCACTGTAGTGTTATCTAGCGCAATCGCTTCGAGTCCAACAAAGAGAGCCCAGAGTAATATTTCGTACAGTAGACTGGTCACATATCTGTGTTCTAGAGTTCCACCAAGACTACACCGAACATCCGTTCGATGTGCTTATTGGACTCACCCCCAGTCTCTAATCCCTGAGAATCTGCCTGTCGAAATCGAGACATCTCTTCGCAATCGATCCAGCGATGTTGTTATTCGATTCTCTAAATTGTCTCAAATCATTAGATATTGCAAATATTGGAATTACATTGACAAATTGTAGCCAGCCATCAAGAAGCATAGGCATACGTTGGAGACATTAATGCTAAGACAGACGTTATATTCCGCAGGATATCGCAACTATCTAGGCCATACGTACTTATTGGGCATCTCCCGAGATTTTCCTAAGTTAAAGCATGTGGGGTTCGACATACCTTTTCTACCGGCTAAGAAAAAGGTCGAGATCAACCGAAGCTATATGTTTCCCTCTGCTCTTTCGTTCTTCATTTCTATGAAAATAATTTTTGGGTTAATGTAGCCTATTCTTTACAGCGGTATCCGGAATACATGTCTCTCCTCACAAGAGTGCAGCTCAACACCTTAGAGCTCTTTTTACATCTCCCAGACCGAAACCCTCTTCGCCCCCGGCACTATCAAGACGTCATGGGCGGTGTTTCGTTTCCAGTAATCAACCTTACAGGCTGTCGGCGATATGCAATTGACCTTGCAGACACCATATCAACGGTTCAAAAAGAGTCCTTGCGAAACCTCAACATCCACTTTTCAAGAACCAGATCCTCTGACAGGTTTCAGTCGTTCTGCTGCGAAGTGATTATGCAATTGAGTCGGAGAGGAAGGGATGACACGGATATATTGGAGAATGCAAAGTATAATGTTGTTGGACCAGGAGATTGGAATGGTCCTAATTCGTAAGGGGGAAGTGGGAAATACTACTACTATTATTGTGAGACGTGAGCAGCTGGTGTCAAGTGTTGTGGCCTCAAAGGTGTGCGAAAGGGCGGTCGAGAAGGGCGGCGTTCATCCATAGCTAAGCCCAGGTATCGCGAATCACCGCTCACAGCTTTCGCTTTAGCTAGCACTAGTATGATTTAGAAGGTATTATTTGAAACATCAAGCCCTATCTAGAAGCGTGCATGATACTACGACTTGTGAACTCCTCTTGAGACATCAGGGCCAGTGTTTAATTGGACAGCCCGAACGCTTGTCAAGCTTTGACGTCAAGGCCACAGGCACTGTAAGATTTGGATTGAGTGATGGACCTGACTATATGCCTGGCTGTCTACAGCATGTTATCACATTACGTGCAAACACAACGATGGAAACGTCTCTCTGTTTTACCTCTTGCTGGAATTAGGAAGAGCGCCAACGGGAAACTAATTTCTATCCTGAATTACACCCCTGTCATGTTCCACATTTGGTGGTATGATGTCGTTCTTTACCCTACATCGCCTTTCCGTGGTAGCTAACGAATTTATCTACCACGAACTCTTCCAACCCCCATTTCGCATTCTGTCTCCCAAAGCCACTGCCCTTCACCCCGCCTTGCGAAGCAGTCGGGGAGGTGTAAACACTTATGCTGTTTATATGTACTTGTCCGTACTCCAGCTCCCGTGCCATCCTTAACGCTCGCTCCATGTTAGTACTCCAGATCGTCGCATTGAGACCATATGCCGAGCGATTGGCGAGCTCGATGGCTGCTTCGTCATTTTGGACCACGTACAAGGAAGCGGACGGGCCGAATGTCTCTTCGTCTACGATTCGAGAGTCCTTGGGTTCCAGAACAATAGTCGGTTTGAGGGAAAGTGGTCCGTTGTGTTCTACACCACCGACGAGGAATTTATCTCCCTTTGCTTGAGAGTCTTTGAGCACATCTTCAGCATGCCTTGCTATTCCCTCCGTAACTGCCGCTCCAGCCTGGCCGCTAATGCCCTGCATAGCCTTGATCAACAGTTCTTGAAACTGCTCCGCCACAGCCCGATGAACGATAATTCGCTCCGTAGAAAAGCAAATCTGGCCATGATGCAAAACCGCACCTAATGCACACAACTTTGCCGCTTCCTCAAGCTCTGCATCATCGAGGACAATAGCAGGACACTTCCCCCCTAACTCCATCAACACAGGCTTCAGATACTTCGCACACAGCTGTCCAATAACCCTCCCTACAGCCGCAGACCCAATGAATTCGACTTTCCGAATTGCTTCATTAGCAATCAACGTCTCCGTAACTTCCGCAGCATCTTCCCGTCTTACCTGAATCTGATTCAGCACACCAGGGGGAACGCCGGCTTCCGTAAATGCCTCTGTAATCGCAAAATGCGTGCGGGGAGACAGTTCACTCGCTTTAAAAACCACCGTACAGCCCGCCGCGATTGCACTCGCAACTCCCCGCGTTGCTAAAATCAGCGCAGCGTTCCAAGGCGCGATACATAAGACTGGTCCAATTGGCTCTCTGAATACAAAACCCATGGTGTGCGGTTTCTCAATTTGGGGGATCACGCCTGTGATGCTAGAGATGCAGGACGCGATTTCTTTTAGGTACCGGATAGAGAGGTCAACGTTTAGACGCGCCCAGGCTTCGTCGCAGGATGTTTCAGAGATTTGGTGTTGGATGAAAGAGGGGGTGTGAGCTTCGTAGTGGGCGGCGACGCGGAGGATGAGGTCGCGACGGATGGTGTGGGCTGTGTGTTTCCAGGGTTTGAAAGCAGTTTTTGCGGAGGAGACAGCGAGGAGGGCTTGGGTGGGTGATGCTGAGGTCGCATAATGCACGGTTTCGTCGGTGACGGATTTTATGACGGGGAACGAAGAGGTGGTGTGTGTGGGGAAGGGAGAACCATTGATCCAAAGGGGAACTGTGTAGGATGAAGGCATGATATGATGAAACAGAGGATAGATGTTTAATAGAGAAATCAGACAATGAGGAAGTTGATCTAGATTAGGTATACTCTCATTTGAATGATCTATGGTACATGGGTTTTCGTGTGGAGAATGACATGTCGGAAATATCACAGCGAAGTGTCATGTGGGGCACTGATTGGTCTCTTCTCTTCTCCCTCATGTCACCATCAGGACGGCTCTGGGAGTGACAGAAGAGATACGTCGGCAGTTGTTTAGCCTATGAAGCAGTTGTGGCTGATCCAAAAGCCCAAGCCACACCGCTGCACCGCCTCACGGATCATCGACATCCGCCCTTCGCTCAGCCTTCAGCCCTCATCCTTTCCCTAATCCTAATCTCGCACTACGACAAAGGGCACAGTCAGCGCGTGACTGGTGCATGGATTGCAATGTAGAGTCATATCCAGCTGTGCTCTTCAGGAGAAGGGTACAATACTCGTTTGTTCAAAGCGAATACCTCCATATCAATTTACAAATAGCACAGGTCATCCCAACCCAGGATCCCGAGCAACATATAGTCCTCTTCATTGAGTGCACTAATTTCCCTATCTACTTGCACACACCCTCTATAACATTCCAGCAAGCCGCTCTGAGAGCTAAGAGACTTATCATGGCACCCACCCCCAAACCTCACGACTCTGATCTCCATATCGCTCTCGAAATCCATGGCCTTCCATTCTCCACCATTCCCGCCAACGACCTATCCCCTAAGCACGCTTCCCACACCTCCGATCTCCGCGCCTCTAGCCGCATACAATCCCGCAACCGAGCGCGAATGGAGAAGTACTACCACTTCAAAGGCCTCTCTCCCTTCGACCTCCCCTCCCACCCCAACCAACAGTCCCACTACACGCCCCATTCGCACATCCCAGACTGCGACTCCAGCATGTACTTAACATCCTTCCCGGCTGACCTCTCCACGGCCATTATTCACAGATTCACGCCGCGCGAGGCGTATCGACAAGCGCAGCAATGGCCGCGTCCACCTAGCTACCACCACTCGCGGGAGAAGAAGTATTCTAATAAGTGGCAGAAACGGCAATTATCGAAGAAGGGGATGAGGAGGGAGATCAAGGAGGAGGAGTGGAGAGAGGATCTGGATATGATGGAGGATACAGAGAAGATGATTGAGCGTATGGATGCGTATGAGAGGTATTGTTATTTTGGAGATTATGCGGATGTTTTTGACGGTCCTGGGGAATCAAAGGTGCCAGTGCCACAGACTACCTCTCAACTTCAGGACATTTCCTCTCTATCGCAAGCAATTGAAGAGAACGTGGATGTGGATGAGGGATACATGAGCTATATCTCTGACGAGGACGATGGGGAAATCGAAGGGGAAGAGCAGTCTGAGGACGAAGACGACAACAATTGGCGCAACCTTGGCTGGTATCCATTCCGCTACCACTTCACCGCAACTGGGGGTGGGTGGCCATTCCGATGGCACAGAAACTTCACCGGATGTCACTTCATCGCCGTCTGGACCTCTTGCAGTGAACAGTTCTGCGCTTGTCATTTATATTGGCCCCGCGATCCAGAAGTTCCTCAGATGTTCTCGCTGGGAGAATGGGCGAGAGGAGCGCTGGGGGAAATGGAAGTGGGAAGGCCATGGGATGACGCCAAGAACGAGGTTTTTGGGGGTCCAGAGTGGGTGGATAGTTCCGGTGGAATGAGCGTCTACGGGCGGAGTGACTACGAGGACATGATCATGGATGTGGCGGAGCAGCTAGGGCGGGATTGGGATATCGTGTCTCTGGCTTCTGAGGCTTGGACTGAGGTCGAAGATGCCTTATCCGATATTGGATCTTGGTGAGCACATATCAATACTCTCTTCTGAATATTAATAGAGTCATTGATTGGCGAAATTTACCGCACTTTCTCATCTAACGTGGAATATGATCAATCCATCTATTAACCCTCTTACTGGAGTCAGCGAGAAAGTCAATAGGAAACAGATTCCCTGCCGTGTTCATCACTAGGTAATAGGATGCAGTGCAATAACACAGCTTATTAACTTCCTATGCTACGTTGCTATATATCTAGTTTAACTATGGTCAGACGTTGTATCCAGGGCCCCAAGAATTATATACTTTTGCTAGGAAGAAGACTCGTCAGAGAGCTAAATTCGCACAACTAAAAGCCGGTCTCGTACCTGCCGAATAATCATCAATAATCGCCTTCACCGCGGAATAAAATCCCGGACCAAGTATAAACAGCCCAACCGCCATAACAAAGACATGCACAACCGTCATAACCGACCTCCAGGTACCCGCAAACAATTTCCCACGGTAAAGATGCCAATACGCAACCGCGAAGTAGATGAATCCGAAGAATGAGTCGAATGCGGAACCAAGCAGGGAGAGGAAATCCCCCATGCTGGGAATCACCTCTGCGAATATGAAGCCGAGAATCCAAATCCCTGCCATGACTGCACACCAAATCCCCCAGCCAATCACGGTGTTACTATGCGCGTGACGAGATGTGCCCATGATGCGGAAGTAGATGTATTTGGCACTGACGTTGGCGTAGATGACGCCGATGATGAGCGTGGGCACAATGACAAACGCAAAGGATCCTTTCTTGTAGGCGTCGACACCCAGACTGCCAAATGCTGGGGCTGTGGAGTACTGGCCTAGATATCGGAATCCAATGGCTGGGGGAACAATGAATAAGAAGATGGAGATGCCAGTGAGAACAGTCAGGGATTTGGGGAAGTCTTGTGGTCGCTCCATCTCGGCGATAAAGGTGGGGAAGAGAATTTGCGGAACCCAGAGGAATGTGATGTTTAGCACGGCATTCATGCAGTTCACCCAGGTAGTGCCGGGGAGGGGGAAGGCATAGGTCCGAACTGGGCCGTCAGTGGGATAGTTGCCGTTGTAGCCATACAGGGGAGCATCCTCGATACCAGCAAAAATCAAGAAAAGGAGGACAGCAACTGCCATAAATGCAGCTGTCAAAACAGGCGTCAGTGAATAGTGCCGAAAGGTCATGAAAATGGGAATCGTGATCACTCACCTGAGAACATCGACATGAACGAAACGTGGCGTAAGGTCCTCGGTAGGGACAACACTATACCCATCAAGGTTGCAATGACAGAGAACACTACAGTGCAAAGGGAGTGATCTGATAGAGTGTTAAGGACCTTGGCACCAGTGAGGATGTGAAAGCCAATGAGGAGGATATTATTGGCGAGCAGCATGAATCCAGAGAACTCATAAGCAAACCTATTTCTCCCAAAAGCGTAGTATCCGAAATCACAGATATCTTTGATCTGAGGATACTTCATTATGTACTTCCACATGGTCATTGAAGTAATCCAGAAGAGGATACCAGCAGCCACCATAGTGATAATTCCTGGAACCCACCCTAGGACCCTGCGTGGAGATGCAATATTAGAGGCGGGCACCAAGATGACTGCAGCGACGGCAGGCTTACGAGAGCGACCATGTCTGAGCCATAATGGCAAGACAGACTTGGTCTCCGGCAAGCAACCACGCTGCCTTCTGCCATGACATAGTTCGCAGCTTGATCTCATGTTGGTGGTCTGCACATTATCAGAGCAAATTCTGGAGACAAAAACAGAATTTTGGAGAAATTAGGACTTACCTTCATGGACCAGCGCTTTGATGGTGTCGATACTGGATCCGTCGTACTGAGGCACATCGTCGCCGCTCTCAACGGCGGCTGGCCCTTTGATCTCGTCTGGATAAGGAGGCGTAGACATGATCAAGAGCTGTCTAGCTAGACGACTAGATACTGGAATTTATTGATTGAAACTTGAGATTGCGATAATGGCATCCTGGTGAAGAGGGGACAAACTTATAAAGGAACTTAGTGCATATTCGATTGCTGATGCCATTTTAGAGGCGATAGCGTGCGACATCATGAGAGGTCCAGATAAGACCCAGAGGCGCCACTCGGACGTTAAAAATGCTGAATACGATTAGTCATAAGTGGGCAAAAGAGCAAGTCACCGAAGCTATGGCGATCGGCAATGAATTTGTGAATAATATCCGCCAGAAAGGGTAGAGAGGATGGGGGTTGGGCTCTGCGACGTGAATGGCACGGAGCCGTATTCAGGCCGTGCGCTCATGTTCCGAGGTATCCAAAGATAATTAGGTATCCGCATCTCAAAATTTGTCCGTGTGAAGTAGGAAAGTGGTATTACAAAATGGCGAGATGAGGCTCCCTGACAAGCTTTGACAGTCCCACTGGAGCAATCTTGGCAGCGTTGATTTTCGCCTTTGACCTGGCTAGCACGTTGCTGTACTCGAACTCAAGTCCGGTAGCTAACGTCTCAGACCCAACGACGAGCCAGCTTCAAGAATACTCATCTTAATCATATTCCCCGGCACGCCCATTTACAAGCACTACCACACGATAAAAGCATACAAAATCTCATCTCCATTGACGAAATTAATTACTGGCACCTCCCTTCTCTCATCGCCGCTTGCATTCCCCGCAACTACAGGAATCCAAAAACCCACATACATAAACAAGACACACACAACTTATCCTAGTCATGGTCCAGGTATATTCATCCCTCCGAAAAGAAAATACATCCGACGCTTCGATAATACTGTAGAGGAGTCTGTATATGCATCGCAGAACGCACGAATCGGGCCGAGAAAAGTGGAATTGGGTTTGAGAACAAGCAAACTAGACATAATTATAAGCAGAGAGGGAAATAGAGAAACAGTGATAAGAGTATTGGTAGGGGAGAGAGTGGTATAAGCCAAGAAAGAGAGGAAAGAAGAAAGAGAAAGACCTTCATGAACCTGAACCTGAACCTGAACATGAGCAGAGCAGAGAAACGTCCAGATCCATTCCATTCCATTCCATGAGATTGAGATGCGCACAACTCGTCGAAACTTTATTGTGCAGAAATGCCGGCAAATTCGATTAGTCCACTACGGTTTGAATGAAGTGTATGGCACCGACACTATTTAGAAGTGCAGCTTGTCCTTGAGCTTGCCAAAGATGGATCGCCTCTTCTTCTTCTTGTCCTCGGTGGTGTTAGGCGTGCCCTTTGAAGAGGATGCTGTATCCTTCTTGGGCGTCTCTGGGGCTACTTCCGTAGCGGGCGTGGTCTTGGCCTCGGCTTTGCTAGTCTCGGCGCCGGTGGTGACGGTTGGCTGAGTCTGCTCGGCAGTGGTGGGCTGCTTTGACATCGGGGAGACGTCACGAGAGTCGGTAGCTGGCTTGACGGGTTCAGGCTCTGCTGGTTTGGAGGCTGCAGCATTCAAAGCATCAGGTTCACTAGATGACTTGAGAGGTTCAGTGTCAGCCAGAGCGTCGTCAGAGAGACCGGCGGCAGTGGGAGCTGGCTCGCCGGCCTCGTCGGTTTTCTGAACCTCCTTGAGCAGTTCAGTTTCCACCTCTTTCTTTTCTTCGACCGCCTCAGCATTAGCGGAAGCCTCGGGACTCACGTGCGCTTCCTTCTGGCTCTCGGTTACAACTTCGGGAACTTCGCTGGCTGTGGCCTGTCCATTCACTCCAATCGTCTCAGCGGCCTTGTCTTTTGCGGCATATGTTGCTGCGGCAAAGGCGGCAGTAGCAGCAGTGGCTCCAACAGCGGCCGTCGCGCCAACCTTCTCGGTGGTGGTGGAGCTCTCGGCTGCTGGTGGCTCCTCGGGAACCTTCGACTTCAGCTCCTCCTCGACTTCCTTCTTCTCTTCAACCGCCTCAGGGTTGGCGGATGCTTCTGGGGCAAAGTCTGCCACCTTTTGGCTCTCCGTGACAGCCTCTGGGACAATCTTCGGCTCCTTGGGGACTTCGGCGGCAAGCGCGACCGTCGTGCTGGTTGGTGCGGCGGACTGGATGGTGACGCCTGGATCTTTCTCGATCTCAACATTGGTATCTTTGGGAAGACTTGACTCTGGGATCAAACCGCTGGTGACAGGAGGCAGACTAAACATACCGCCCTTAGCCTCTCCTTCAGCTTCTGGGGTCACGGCAGGGCCAAGCTGAGGTGGAGCAGCATCTGAGTTCTCATACGACGCAGCATCTGTCTTAATCGTGCTCTCGATGGTGTTCGAGGTTAGAGTGCTTGGGTCAGGCACCTTCTCTCCTGGTGCGAGGTGGATCGGGTTGCCGGCTCCTGCCGTAGCTGGTATTGGGGCAACTTTAACCGTCTCCTCGGGCTCCTTATCGTCCTTCACAGTGGATTGTATCGTGTTGCTCGTGAGGGTGCTCGGGTCGGGGACTTTCTCACCAGGCTCAAGCTTGACAGGGTTGCCGGGGCCGTCCGTAGCCGGGATAGGGTTCACGGAGAACGATTGCGGTTCGGTGGCAGGCGTTTCGAAGGGAGTCTGGGGGAAGGCTCCAGGGACCGGTTCTTCCGATTTTGCCCTTTCCTCCTTCGGCACGGCTCCTGCCAAGGCTGCGGTTGTAGACTCGGGTGCAACCGAGGAAAGAATGCCCACAGGCTCGTCCTTGATATCTTCTGGTGTCAGGACATTGTTCTCGATGCCAGTGCTATCATTTTCTTTCGGCGCAGAGTTGTTTAAACACCAGTTACCATCGACGACAAACTGCAGGGGTAATCATTAGCACAATTGAATGTGTAGGCTACGACGAGTCGTGAAAATGTTGGTACAGGCGGGGGAGAACACTCACCTTGTACAGATGCTTGGACTTTGGCAGCTCGACTGTTTTCTTGAAGACGTCACCTTCCTTCTCTAGCTTGATGGTCTTTTGCCATGAGTCGAAGTCGCCTGTGACGAGGACTTCATTGGCGGCGTGTTCCCTGTGGAGAATCGGTGAGTCGATAGCAGGAGCCAAGCGGCGGCGCAACGTACCACGTAAAGGTGTATTTCCCCATCTTGATGGGCAGGAGAGAGATCGGATGAGCTAGTGAAGGGAATAAGGATCACAGTCAAGGGCTGAGACAGTGTCTTGTGGTTGCGAAAACGGAGGGCGGGAGGTGGTTGGGCGAGAGGCACTGGATCAGGAGCGGCAGACGCTGGAGACTGCAAACGGCAATAGGACGGCGCGCTAAGGCAGGAAATGGACGGCGATAAGAGCTGCAGGTGGCCAAAGAGGTGGTGATGAGAGGCTCTGCGAGACACAATGCGCTGCAGAGTCAGAGTATTACGAGGGGAGAGTGCTTGCAGAGGTTGGGGCAGTTTGCGCCTCAAGGGCTGTCGAGCTCAGGACTGGGACGGAGCCAAGACTTTTTCGCCGAGCTTAACGAACAGAGGCTAGACGGTGACAGACAGCGGGTAGACAGCGGGCAGACAGCAGACAGACAGCTCGTCCGGTGCCTATGACGACGGTGCAATACCCAAGCTCTTCAATTTCGCCCTCGAAGATATTGCAGTCAGGAACTCCCCGTCTAGTGCCTTTGATAGTCGCAATGGCCGTCTCTCCCAGCAGCCCCGCCATACGCACGCTGGTCGCACGTGCTCGTATTCACCTTGCGTCATGGGCGTTCGTCCCCATCTGGCCAATCATCCCAAGCGCCGTCTTTGAAGAGGGTTTCAACAGGAGAGTTCGTCCAGTACGCAATGCTTGCAACCTCCTGCTCTCGACTCTGGCCCAACCGTGACGGGACGACATGCTGTGAAGTTTCGCCATCTTCAGGTTTTCACCGCCAGTTTCTCGTCGAGTTTGAGGAAGGTCATGGGACCAGTCTTGCAGATGCCGTCCTGCGTCCAATCAGAGAAAAGCCTGTTAGAGGCGTCACATCCAAACCTCGTCCGTCCAAGTAGTCGTCCAGGGCTGGGAAGGCAAAATAATCTTACGGGCGGCGAGGTTTGACTAGAGAGACGATGTTCGGCAGCCTAGATGCAGAGGAAATCAGGGCGAACGTTGCAAGCAAGGAACTGCACCGTCCTGTTCTAGGTATCTTCAGACATGTGTCACGAGCCTCACGTCTATGCTTGGCCGCAGCCAGGCGTTCATGTTCCATGTAAAAATGCTGGAATGGTACACCGAAGCCTTTCATTCCTTGTTCCCGTGACCGGGAAGCTATCAGAGACGCTCCTGTCTCGCTATTGCCCAGAGCCCGCGATGACTCTCCACAGCCAGAGTCATCAATATTTCAAGCAATCGAGCTGATTGATGTTGAGGGAGTCTGGCTGCTGCCTTCACCGGAATCGTCGGCAGATGTGCAAGCTCCTTCAGCCCTTCTTAGTCGAGAATGTGGTATGATTCACCTATCCTTTGAGGGTGACGAGAGGACAAACAGGCGCTGCGGGAGTGCTTTGTTCCGTCAACCACCAGCTGCAGCAGCTCGGACACCTGCCTGCGAGCACCCCACTAGCGGCAGCGAAGCTTTGTGCCTTGCGGAGTCCGTGTGGCGGGAGCTAAATCGAGCTCTGGCGTCGCGTTTGAGATGTCTAATGTCTATCTTGATCTTTGTCTGACTCTGGCTAGCCGTCCCCCGCATCAGAGCACAATATGCTGCTGGAGCGAGGAAGGGACAGTATTGAGCAAGCCAGCCTCGCGCTGTGGCTCGCTGTGTCTCGCTGTGTCACTCCAGCCGCCAAGAGAGCTGCCTGGTTCCGTGGGCGCGTCTCAGTCAGGCTGGTTGCCTGCGGCGCATCGTCAGTGGGTGGCATGCGCTTCGATATGGCTTCTTTGGGGGTTCGATTGCTTCCATAGATGTTCTTTTTGCCTTCCACAGCTCCAACCCCACACCAGACACTTGCCAGGCCTACCAGGCTGCTCGCCCAGAGCTCGCCTCAGGACGCAGCTTCTTCCCCAAGTGCAGCGCGATTCTGGTCCCCCCCCTCATCGCCTGCCAATCGCACCCAGCTGCAGCCCCTCAGTTTCCTGGCGGCTCCCCCAGCGCTCCCTCGCATCTCTCTGGCTTATCCACTCATGCCATTGCCATCCTTCGTGCCTTGAATCGCCCTCCTGCATTGTTCTCTCACCTGCTCGCGCCGTCTGCTCGCTTCGACCCCAGTTCCACACTGCATCATCCCTGCGCCCCTCGCGAACCACACGTCAAAGAGCTGCGAGCGACAACCCCTCACCACGACCTCAATGTCGCTCCCTCCCGACTACTCTAATGAGATATCTGCCCTCAACCGCGAAGTCCTGAAAGCAAAGCCCCAAGACGTCCTCCAGTTCTGCGCAAACTTCTTTCTGCGCCGTCTAGAGTCGCAGCGTGCCGAGTTCCTGCTCTCCCAGCACCATTCCAGCCAGAAAGGCGGTGGCATGGCCGAGAGCACCTTTCCCGGCAACAACCCCTTTGGCACACCACCCAGCGCTGGCCTTGCAACTAGTGGCATGCACCGCCTCGAAGAAGAGGAAGAAAACGACACCATCGCTTCACCTACCGCAGCATCCTTCGCGCCTTCCGACATGGACAAGGCCCAATCAAGCACCAAGGGCGACAGCACCTTCGGCAACTTCGCGTTCGGCGGTTCTGCGAAGTCGTCCAGAGCGACGGCACCAACGGCCATCAGCGCTATGGACAATCAGAGCTTCCCCAGCAATTATAACATGAACAGGCGCACCTCCGTCTCCGCCGAGTCCCTCAACCCCGCCTCCTCCCTTAACGACAATTGGACCCCACCGTATCATCACAAGTCCGCAGATCAACAGAATCGCCTGAAAGCCGCAGTTGCCGGCAACTTCCTCTTCTCCCACCTCGACGACGAACAGTCGGCACAAGTCTTAGGTGCACTGCAGGAGAAGCCAATACCAACAAAGGGGATTAAAGTCATTCAGCAAGGCGACGTGGGGGACTACTTCTACGTGGTCGAGAATGGCTCCTTTGACATTTACATTAATAAGTCAGGAAAGCTGGAAGCTGGTCCCGACGGGCTCGGGACAAAAGTAGGCAGCGTTGGCCTAGGCGGTTCATTTGGTGAACTTGCCCTAATGTATAATGCCCCTCGCGCTGCGACGATTGTGTCGACCGAACAATCCACTCTGTGGGCCTTGGATCGTGTAACATTCCGCCGCATTCTTATGGACAGCGCCTTCCAGCGACGCCGGATGTACGAGGGCTTCCTCGAAGAAGTTCCTCTTCTCTCATCCTTGACACCATATGAACGCTCCAAAATCGCCGACGCTCTCGAAACCCGAAAGTATCCCGCAGGCACCACGATCATCAAAGAAGGCGACGTGGGCGAGTCTTTCTACATCCTCGAATCTGGAGAGGCCGAGGTCTATAAGCGTGGGGTAGACAAGGCTGTCAATCGATACAAGAAGGGAGACTATTTCGGTGAACTAGCATTGCTCAACGATGCTCCCCGCGCAGCTTCTGTTGTTAGTACTTCAGAAGTGAAGGTCGCGACCCTTGGAAAAGACGGCTTCCAACGACTCCTCGGGCCTGTGGAGGGTATCATGAGGCGGAACGATCCAAGCAAATCCGGCGTGGTGGGCGACGGTGATAGCGTCGATCCTCTAGCCAAGGGAGCATGAGGATCGCGGTAAAATACTGTTTCTGCAGACCGGGTTTTTGGTATGGTTGCTTCGGTGTGGGTAGAGTGTATGGTAACAGGCGGGTTTCATCAATTGGATAGGGCCTGGGTGAGAGACCTAGTGTGGTTTCGAATTGCTTGAGCGGAGGAACCCAAGATTCTCGTTGAATTCTTGCTCTCACTGTTCCTAGCGTTTCCGCATGTATTCCTACTCTTCCCTACTATCACTAAATATCGCTTATCGCAGGGAAAAGGAGGTAGGAGTGGATAATCTCGGGCAAGGCTGGGGTTTTCGTGGGCTGGTCAATTACCTATACTCCAATTTTGCATGACGTTCAAGACGATCCTCCGAGCTTACTACTGTATTTGTGAAGCTGATATCTGGGGCTGTCATTCGCCAATCACATCGCCGTTCTGGCCTGTCACGTGGTCCGATTCCGCAAAGGCATCAGGCAGCAGCTCCCATTGTGTCTTCTAACTTCGAGCAATAGGCCGACGTCACTTCAACAACCGCCACCTCGACGCGACGATGCCTCCTCCATGTATCGATTGACGTCTCCTGAGAACAAAGGGTGCTACAACCTGGTTAACCAAAGTCCTCACAAAGGTAAACAGTCTGGCGACAAGTGTCTCACTGTCACAATCCCTGGGCTTCCACCTCATCACTCCTCCCAGTGAGTCGAGAAAAGAAACACTGAAATATCTCCAGAGAGAGCACGCAGCTCTAACATAAGTTCACCAAAAGTCTCCAAAGCAAATCAGTGACAAGGGGCACAAGGCTAGTACCAAACCACTTTCCCGAAGTGTCCGCACTCTTTCTCATATTCCTGCAGCTCCTAAAATATATCGGCCATCTTCTTAGTCCCGGAGCTGGACTGTAACCGGCGACAAAGTTCGAAATCTCTGGAAGACGGGCCTAGTCCTCCGGCGTAGCGTCCAGTCAGTAATAGCTGCAGCGTGGGCGCAGGAACCCTTATTCTCATTGAATTGCGAAAGTGCTGTGGGCGCACGAAGTCCTCCAAGCGCAAGTCCAGCTCCGAGTGACCGCTTTGACCCAAAGGATTGTGCGTAACTCTAACGCCAGAATTGCAATGGGTCGATATTTCCATCTTCTTCTCCCATCTCTCTTCAAATCGAGTTAGACAAAGGGCGGAGCGATGCGGTTGCCTCGAGAGACTGGACAGATGCGATTCTAACTTAGCCGACTGAGTGGGGTACCTTTGTGTCGTGAAGCGTGGCATGGAGTGTTCGCGATATTGATATCACGGCATCTCCGTTACGGAGGGCTACACTTGCGCCGAAATCTGCCTCGTCTATGGAGCAAAACTTGAAGGCTGTCGTGTTATGGGGAATGACGCACACTAGAACGCAGGAACCGATGCCAACGCTGGCGCATGTCAAAACCCCAACTCAGCTGACGACAGGCCATGTCATGTATGAAGCACTCGCGGAGAGACTCACGGAAATTTTGAGATCCAATGAAGACCGAGGCTATGCTTTCCAGTCTTGCACTTGCACTCGCTTGCACCTGCATCATAGGCTGGGCTTATCTGCACGGGCAGGGATACGGCGGGAACTAGTTTCAAAACGGGAAAATGGGCACTACAAGGCATGTATCCTTCACCTGCTGTTGCATGACTGGGTGTGAATATTAACGGCGATGGCAGCTGAACTTCCAATATCCCGTCAGGCTCATCTTAAGACATACTCCAACGTTAAGGCTGCAACCCATGTCAAACGGCTCTTCGCCGAGGGACCCCGAGGCTTGATCAGTCAGCACCTTGGAGCACCATGTGGTGCTTCCTGAGGCAGACCTGCAGTGCACAAATGCCGAAACCAGAGTTAACTGCGGCCCCCACTCCAGCAAACCTTCATTATCAGGTCCAAATTTATGTCTGATCGTCTTCTCCAGCCACAGAGGCTCCAAGCCGCCCTACCAA
Source organism: Lindgomyces ingoldianus (assembly GCF_010093535.1). Classification (NCBI taxonomy): domain Eukaryota; kingdom Fungi; phylum Ascomycota; class Dothideomycetes; order Pleosporales; family Lindgomycetaceae; genus Lindgomyces; species Lindgomyces ingoldianus. Next base: position 1,738,343 of record NW_022985166.1, on the reverse strand, counting down.
GCTCTTTCTACGGACCACACACCGGACCAGCCCGAACGCATTTGCGTCAAGACGGTCGCCATTCTTCAGCTACGGTGGTGTTGTCATGAGCAGGCTACGATTTTCTTCACTGGGATACTTGACTTTCCCCGTAGATTCCTCTTTCCGGTGTCCAACAGCCGGTGTGCCCGACCGTAGTTCGGCCAATAATATTGTTAGCTGCGCTTGTTTGATGCTATCCACTCGCCAGCGTCAGTCGCATCATACCGCCCTACAGCCCAATCCTCCCTAAGTGTACAGCTACACCAGGGTCGCCCCGATTACAATACAATTCCTCGGTCTCCTCCCGAGAGATGGCTGTCAACCGCTGCCTGTGGCTTGTGGCGGGAGAGTCGACTCACTCTTCGTCATATAATTCTTTACCATCCAAATCGAGCTTATGGGGGCTTACATCATCTATCTAAACCTAAGTTCCTTATATATCATTCACCTCAACTTCCTTCAAACAGCACTCGTCACACAACCAAGCTGCGAGCAGCACAACACTTCTCTTCTATTTTTGTCATTTGCCTTCGCAAATCTCGATTTTCTCGTCATTGCCTAGAGGCTCCTTTTAATAATTATGACGTCGCCTAACGAACCGAAACCCTCTAAGAAAAGGGTTGGGAGGAAACGATTACCCCCCCTAGCCCCAGGACCCGCACTTCAATTCGTAGTTGCCAGCCATCCTGACCAGTTCAAAGAGGACAAAACTTTGAGGAATATTCGCTCCCACGTAATGTACAAGCATCGCGGAGAACAACGAGGGGGATCTCCCCGGGACAGGTCCAAGAGCAGGGAGCTTGATGCCAAACCTTCAGTTGGGACCCGGACACCAAGCCCGATGACAACCATCTCAGACGGCATACTGGAAGACAACAATCTTATGCTTTCTTCGCGGCGTCGCAGCACTATTTGGGATGGCGACTTCTACAAATTCATGTCGCGATCCCCCCAGACGGCTCCAATGCGGAGCCTAGCTGCAAGAATTATATCTGCTGCGACCACGACACCAGCACGCAGCGTCCCTGCAACATTCGATGAAGGCGCCGAATATCCTTTCCCGAGTAGCAGTTCATTTAGCCAAGAATCACTGGAGGAATTGAAGAATCTTTACCTCGATAACGGAAACTTCTGTCGGGGTATTGGATCCCCAATCCCTGAAGGCAATTACGAAAGAAAACTAACAAGAGGCAGATCGATCTTGGATGGAGGCTGTGTGTAGCAATCGCATGTCATTTCTCAGCCACGTCAGTGTCGCTTGTGTCTACCAAGACGTCGGGGAGTCCCTCTTGGAAGACAGTCCTCTCACCGTATACGCGAAGACCAAGGTACTCCAGATGATTAAAGATAGTCTACAGGGATTCGATACTCAAACGGATGATTTTACTATTCTCAGCATACTGCATCTTCTTATCAGCGAATGTGGTGGATTTGACGAGGACGTCTTCGATGTTCATCAAGAAGGATTGGTGCGTATTATTTACCAAAGAGGTGGTATTGGTAATCTCGGTATGAACGGGAAGATTGCGGCCTTCATGACTCTGTGAGTGTGGCTTTATCCGAAGTCGAGGCGCGTGGCAACTAACGAGATGCAAGCACGATTCTTAGTTTTACCATTCTCCGAGGCCTATCCGAACCCGCTATGCTTCACGGATTTGTCCCAAGTCAAAGGCCGTCGATAGTCTCTGAATATCCTCCTCCCATATCACCTCTATATGCCCCGAATGGTGATCTTTCTGCTATCTATGGCCACTGCTCCGATAGCACCTACGAGTTACTTTGCGACATGCATGATATCACGCGCACGTTTATAGCACGGTGGAACTACATTAGCGGCGCCTTCACTCCTAGATCGAGCTCCGAGCTTGCGTCATATGATACCCACATGGGGGAAATTTACACTCGCCTCTTATACCGACCTCGAACCGACGAAGACCTCACGCCAGACTACGTTTACGAATCTTGCCGCTTAGCAGGGCTGATATATTGCCGTTCCTTAGTGCAAGGACTACCACTCTCAGAATCAGGAAATGTCATGTATGCTCGGAGCTCCGGTGTGAACATTGGTGAAGGATACAGTTCCCGAAGTTCAAACACTACGATCATCTCGGCTCTTCACGATGCGCTGGATAGCACAGACAAGAGCGATAGTTGGTGCGCTATGTGTGGAGTCTTCATCTGGATCTGTTTCGTGGGTGGCGCGGCTTCATGGCCATCGACGCACTCGGTCTACGGCGAACGAGGAGATGTACAGGTACCAGCTGCCTGGGTCAGAAAATGCTTTGCTCTTTATACAGTGAAAGCAGGTCTTTCATTGGGGTTTGAGCGCGCTGCAGCTATTGCTGAAGCGCAGAGGACAATGTTGCAAGTTCAGAACTTGATCAACTTGAAGAGAGGGATTGCGTCTCAATAGACTAGACTTGATATTGTATTTTTGTGTAAAAGGAGATTTGGCAGTGCCTGAACTATCCTTTTGAGTACGTCTCTATTTCTTTCTATTTTCCTTCCTATACTTTTTTTTTTCTTTCAGCTTTCGCTCCCTTTTCCCTTCTCATTACGACTTCTTACGACTTCTACACTTTGTATTCTCTACTCAAGCTTTCCTTTACATTCCTTTGCATGGCTTTATTCCGCATTCACAAAAGCAATCATGTACTAAAGCTAGACGTACGAGGAAACCAAGAGCCAGGAGCGCCTCATGCGTGAAAGGAGTTGCATATCGCGGTTACAGGAGTTAGCGTAGGAGCATCTTTCCTGCTCATCACCTTGCATATTATTTCGAAGATATTAATAGCTATATAACCCTCAAAACACTTTAGTATTGGTACGGATGGTTTTTAGACCCCATAAGGCGGTGATAGCGACAGCTGAAACGCTCTCTCAGCACTTTGATCCAACGTCAACAGGAGACAGTGCTGAAACGCGAGCAAGTGTTGGCAGTTATGCCCATTGTCTGAATGAATACTAGATGGTTGGCTTCTCGACGAATGCTTACATTTACATGGGGCGGAATTCCGGAGATGGTTGATTGGCCGGCTTATTCTTGAACCTGCTGAGCCACACTTCCCGTTTCCGCCGTTTCTTACATTTCTTACAACCCGCAGAATGCATATTTGAGCAGAGGCACAAATGGAATGGTGTGGCTCGTGCGGTGGAATTGCAATGCACTGCGCATATGCGCAACTCGTACCGACAGGAAGACGCCACCACACGCCACTAATGCAACCCCGGAGGTCCGCACAGCCACTTACTCCGTCAAGTTCTCTGCACGGCTATTTCCTGCTTAGGTGCAATGCTTGCTTCCCCGACTTGCCATCCCGCACTCGTGATTCGGCACTGCCGAATCACTCATTTACTCCACTCCAGCTTGCAACGACGCCCAAGTCTCCCGTGTCCGTACCACGGCTGCTCCCAAGGCTTTCTTTGATGGGATGAGGTGTGGTCGGCAGACGAGTACGGATACCGTCATACCATATCCCGAGTCAAGTCAAACTTAGGAAAACCCGCTTTGGGAAAAGTTTAGCGGTTGTGGGAATTTGACCTTATTTCTAAGATACGGTAAGGGGATATTAGGGGACGAATTAGAGGGCAGAAGAGGGGAAGTGTGGTGTACACGTGAGGAAGCGATAACTAAACCCGAAACCTAGGAAAGAGAAGGGAAGAAAAGGGAAGGGATACAGATTAGAGAGAAAGCCAACCAGCCAACCAGCAACATTAGCAGCAGCCAGACCAGCTGTAGCGAGCGAAACTATGGATACAAGCCAAACCAACCCAGATCAGACAATGCCCGAGTCAAGCCGTAGTCGTCGCCGAACGGCGTTCATATCCGGCCCGGTGGACGCGTCTCCAGATTACTTCTCCACACACTACATCCCGCTCCTGTTCCCCGCCATCGCAGCCGGGGATGCATTCATCATGGGTCCAGTCCCCGGCATCGACACCCTGGCTCTGCATTTCCTGCTCTCGCAATCCGTGGACCCGGCACGTATCACTGTCTTCATGGCGCATTTTGAGTACGCGGATGAGCGGTGGCGGAAGAGGTATGAGGAGCTGGGAGTAGGTATTAGAGATGTAGAAGATGCGCAGACGACAGGAGAGAGGGATGCGGCTATGACGGCGAATAGTGACTATGATATCCTGAGATATCGGAATGAGGAGGAGGCTAAAGAGTGGTATGGTGAGATGTGGTGGCCCAGGGTTAGTAATACTGAGATGAATGAGAGAAGGAGAATGGGGGTGGTGAGTAAGGCGTATAATCTTAGGGGGAGTGTGGCGCAGGCACCGGTTGTCCAGAGGGAGGGAGAGGGGGACGAGAGGAAGGAGCAGAAGCGGAAAGAGAGGAAATCGATAGGGAAGTGGATGCTGGGTATGCTTGCCAAAAAGTGATACCAGCTTATGGATGCAAGGACGGCTCTGCTGCAATGTAGGTACGGAGTACACACATATATGTTCCGTATGGTCACGACACATTCAGCACAGTCAGCTGCAAAAAGATAATTAATCTTCTGGAGAATGTGGCCCTGTCCCTGATGATGAGAGGAAACCTCATAGATTGCAGTTACAGAAGCAGAATCATAGAGAGAAGTAGGAAGTTGATATAGAAGAGGATGTTGCATATGTTTGCTAAGAAGAAATTCCCGGTGTCCGGAACGACATCTATTCACCTCGATTGTGCTGCAACGGAATACACTTGTGGGTATTTTCTTGTATGGTACGAACGAATCCATTGGGACACGGACGTTGAGGATCCTTGCTAAGAAGCAATACCAGTCTGCAAGGGCGACTAATCGGCTACTCCCCTCAATTCAGCCCTAATGCAGTATACTCTTAGGTATTGTACAGCACAAGGAAGTCCATCGGGAAGCCAATGTTGTGTATGTTTGCCAAGCGGTGATACCGGCCTACAGATAAGGCGACTACTCTCCTCGAATCGGCCGTGCCGCATTGTTCACATAGGCAATACCGACCTCTGAACAGGCGAATACTCACCTTAATTCAGCTGCAACGCAACATACACAGACATAAAAGGTATTGCACAATGCCAAGGACCCAGCAGATCACCAAGAACAGCACAGTCAGCAACCGGAAGAGGGATAACTAATCTTCCTGCATCTGCACACCGACCTGCCTGCTTTCATCCCACCCGGTGTAGCGGATCTCACGTGTACCTACCACGTTATCCTCGCTTCCGATCCGATTGTTTTTGGCGGTCTGACTATTTCGTCGGGATTCTGAGTGTGCCGCATACAACTCCGTAGTGGTGGCGGTAGCGCGAGCTTATTGATACAAATGCGGGTAGCGCTAGGAACGAATTTAGATCGTTTTCTTCTCGCCCTGGAAATCTATATGCTACATTGTATAGTAAGTTAGCATGGGCAAGCGACTGCAAAAGACTGGGCAAGGATCTGAGTAGTATACGACCGGAACTAGTGAACTAGTGAGCATCCTCACAGTCTCCACTTTACCATACTATCAGCTTGGACGCGAACCACCTTTTCCTTCACAGCAAGGACTTGATACTGTGAGTGTAATATCTCCAACGCACGTACAATGTGGTCTTGTGGCTATGTCATATTATTAGAACAGTTGCGAGACTGCACTACAGCGCGAGGTCCTAAGTGACTTTCAAGGTGTGTCACTAGACCCATTAACTAGACCTGCGCTAGGTTTCTTACAATTTGGACTCTCTCCAACATTCATCCACCCTGCAAACATCAAAGTAACATCTAATTCCGTCTCACGGTCCTAAAATTTTTAGATCAGACTATGGATGTTTGAGAACTGTTTTAGCGTCATGTGGCAAGCCTAATGTATCGTGAAAGACCCCCGTGTCTAGGAAAAGAACATCTTAAACCCTTGTTTATTTTTAGACGTTGTATTTGAGTCGTAAAATATTAGATCCAGATCCAATCTTCTCCTCTCCTCAATTCCACAGCAATTTATCACCGCGCTTATATCGTCCCACCAATAGCTCTCTCATTGGCTTACACAAACATCGCTAGTAATCTACAAAATCCTTTCTTACATAACTACTCTACCACGAAGAGAAACCAAGTACGCATCTAGCATTAGCAAGGGTTCTCCTTCATCTATTCACGCCAGCTATGACGCTAGATATACCTGATTATATGGAGCAATCCCTACCTTTTTCATTCACTCCACTTCATTCATTCACCTCCATTTACTTAGCGAAGAAAAGTATGTCAATACCTAGTAAAATAAGAACATTTAACAGATTGACTCTGCACTTATATCACATTACATTACATCATAAGCATACCCTCACTTACCTTCGAAACTTAATTTTCTTAAAGCATTATATGACCACCCCAAACTCCTCCAACACCCATTACTCCTGTTATCCTTAACCCTACAGATGAAAACTAATATAAACAAAGATCCCTGCCAATTTACCCTTGCCTCTTCATGGGAATTGATGATCACTAAACATGAATAAAACAAAGAAAGAATCCCCCCAACATGGACGCCTACGAAATATCTTGGGTGTGAGAAGCTAAAGCGATGGAACCGGACCCACGGTTGTTTGGAAGATTCGATTGGTTGCTAACACTCGAGGGTTTCGTATGTGGAGGTTTCTAAGTCTGGGGTTGGCTGGCTGGAACGAAAGGCATGAGTTGGCCTGTTGAAGCTCGAAGTTGTCGTATGTAAATGGGGAGAACGAACTCTGCGACTGCTGATATATGTCGCATGTATCTTGGCGGATTGCGTGGTCTTGTGATAGAAGATTGGCGAACAGTCAGCGTCGGTATGGAACGATGAGCTGCGCCCGGGCAAGATATATTGACTTTCCTACAGCATTTGACGCAGGTCTCATATGCCGGCTCGTCATCATTGTTGATTGTTGCTGGATAAGTCGGCTGTTGTTCATCCTCATTACCAAGTGAACAGCATCAAATTAGGGTTGAGTACAATCGGCAATAAAAAATGGCACACAACCACACTAGCGAGCGGCCAGACAGGCGTAAAAAATGTGATCGTCCAAGTATGGGGCGCCCATGTAGCTAGGTATCCCATGCCCGACGCAACGCCTATGCACCAGGCAAACGTCCACTTGAATCTGCGAATGACGCGCGGAATCTCTTCGAAAAAGGTTATTTGTTCGACTTCTTTAGCCGTGGCGCCCCACGTCATGTCAACGCTGAAGAAGTGCCAGATGAGGGCCTGGGAGATATGGATTGAGACGCCGCCGAGAAAGATGACGAGGAGAGGGACCCAGCGGATGTTTTCCCATAAAGCGCCGCTGATGCTTCTGTCTCCGACGCGGTAGCGGAGCACAGCAAGGGAGAGGTTACCCAGACCTGTGAAGACGACGATGATGGAAAAGTAGACTTTGAACGAATCGATGTAATAGTGATCCAGCAATCCATTGAACCAGCCGATCAACAGGTAATTCATCAGGGTAAGGAACCATGCGGAGCCAAGCGCATAATAGGTTCCAATATATGCCATAATAGTGAATTTGGAAGGAAGTGGCATACTGGAGAACATGAATCGTAGAAAAAGCCTGGTAAATATTCCTTTCCTCAGCCACAGTTTTAACGGATGGAAGATGAGTTCGTTACAGCCGTACGCGTATTTTTCCCATCGAGCAAGTTCGTCGTACACGGTGAGTGAGACACCCTCTTTAAATCCATCGCCCTGGTATGCTGCTAATCGGATAAGATAACCGTTCGTTTGAAGACGCAACGCCATATCGAAATCTTCTGACACAGTCTCTTCTGACCAGTACTTCTCGTAACCGTCAATTGGGCATTTGTAGGCAACCTCCTGTAGAGCAGACCAGCGGAGAATAGCATTGTGACCAACAAATGGTGCAACGTCTCCATTAGACACGGCGTAACGAATCTGGGTGTAGACAAGATGGGTGAAGAATGTGATCCCTTTCTCGAAGAAATTATCTGTGACATTCATGACGCCGGATGAATATTGAATGATGGCAACCTGTGGTGAGCGCTCCATCTCACTGACCGCATCAAGGAAACAATCCTTAGGAACACGAGTGTCCGAGTCAATGAGGAGGATGTAATCACCAATTCGAATATTGCCATCTGCCCATGTCCGGCCTTCCTCCTGCGCCACAACTTGTTCGAGAGCGAGCGCATAAAGAGCGTTCTCCTGCTTCTGGTTCCATGCTTCATCTCGTACGGAGTTGGCAAGCTTCTCTTCTACTTCGACGCTGGTCCAGAGCGCGTAGTTCATGTTCGATGCTTTCTTGAATTTTCCACGCCGCATGAAATACCTGAACTTTTGGCTAGAGTCATCATCTTTTTTCTGCCTCCAATTCTTGAAGCTCCACTTTGATTTCTTTTCGGACCCTGGATGTGGGTTATGCATTGGACGCGCTACCCAACCAATGTTGTGCTCATCATAGAAGTCTTGACGTTCCCTTTGTGAATCCTCATCAAGGAGCTGCATACCATCATCGTTGATGAATATATTGGCAGTGCCTCCTTGCAATTCGTACGTTGAGATAGCGGCTTTGACTGAACGAATTGTGGGTGCTATGACCGTATGAAGGCCTTCTTTGTAAACGGGCATTTGGATTGTTACGTGCGGGAGTCCATTCATGTAATCTCGGTGTAATCTCCGTGGGGGAAGACCAGAGTAGAATTTTGTGTTCTGACGAATTTGTCCGATGGGTCCAACTAGTTGGGCTAAGTTTCCTATGAGGGCTTGGAAGAAGAACTGAGCTCGTTAGCTGAAACGGGCTGTATCGGATGAAAGGTCTCGAATAGAACTCACCAGTGAGAGCCAGACCTGTGGGAGAATGCAAACAACGAACACCATTCGAATCCAGGAGCGATCCACGTGAATCTCAATTCCAACTTGTCTCCAACCGCCTCCTATGGCTCCCAATATTATTATCAATGTGACTGCGGTCAAACAGGCCTGAATAAACACCATTGGACGGGGCTCCTCGATGACTTGGGCCTCGGGGTCTTCATTGATAGCCAACGCCTCTAGGTATGGATGCATCTTCTCACCATCTCCCAGGGTAGATAGATCTCCCCAAATCATTGACATTAGGGTCTCCTGAATGTACGTTGCTCGATCGAGAAGCTTCTTCGGATCATCTTCCCATACCACTAGTACTTTTTGGGCGGCAACGAACGCAGCGGACTGGTGTTTTTGGCAGTAGGGAAGAGCCTCAAGATCAGGTATCACTTGTAAGCGGAGACCTTGATTGAGTTCAACCCAAGGCAGTTCATTTCTAGCCAAAATCAGCTTAATGACTCTCGTATTGATCGTCATCGCAACCTGTCAGAAGTTAGAAGGGATGATTCGATGGCGTAGCTGCGGCAATCGAGAGCCAGAGAGCACTGCAGAGGATAAAAACGAAGAGCATACCCGGACGTTGAGCTCAGCAACCTTCTGATAGAACTGGGTATCGTCGTATTGAAGCTCACTCGGGCAGCATACGTAGCGCCCTTTGGATTTCTTCAACACGACGCCCTCTCCAGGATCGCCAGTCGTCCATATTCTCTCCTCCTGTTTAGAGTGAAGCCAGTTGACCATGACTTCGCACTTGATATCCCTGAACGCATCGGGGGATGTGTTTCGGAAATCCCCATCTGGAAAAATGGAGGTCGGCCGGGACGATCCTGAAAAGGCATCGGTGTGGCTGGATGATGCGTCCGTGAGTGCTCGTGAGCTCCATTGAGCGTCAGGAGCATCCATGTGCGAGACATCCTGCAAGGAATGGGTGCCCACCGGGGCTGTCTTCTCAGACCCGCTGTCCTGGGAGTTTGTCAACGCATCGGGTGGTTTCGTTTTCGTTTTCGGTTTCGTGGGGGAGAAATACCCCCTCAGAAAGGACATATCAATGTCCTTCCTGGCGGGTAGCAAGGACGAGCTCTGGCTCACGGTGGTGGGGGGAGGGGCAATGAGAAGAGGGAAAGAAAATATTTCGCCTCTTCACTATATTGTTACGGAGCTCGAGGTAACGTGGCCTTGAGCTAGTAGTTGCTGTTGTGGGATAGGTTCACTAAACGTGAACCATGGTGCGAACGACCTGGGAAATGAGGAACTGAAAAGAAGAGCGAGTTTGTGAAATGGAAGATACCAGCAGAACTCGCATTGTACTATGATCTCAGGGGTCAGTAATGTAAGTAGTTTGACAAAAGCGATGAGCTCAACGTGCTGTTTAAGTCTCTATTCCTCTTGGTGGTTGGTTGGATTGGATGGTTGATCCTCGATTCATTCCCTGGATATAGTACGTACTAACAGTACTTACCCCTACGACCATAGTAGATATCACGCCAATCTAGCTTAATCTCTGCGAGATTTTTCTTCAAAGATTGCGCAAGTGACAAAGCGAAGCATTGGTGGCACATACTGGATGGAGCCGGTCCTTGCACCCACCAACTCAACATGTAGGTTAGGCCAAATTTTAAAAGGGAAACTGTGGTACCGGACTCTAGCCAGCAATTATTGTACTGGAGTTGCCACCGTTTCTCCGAGCAAGCCATCGAAATGTCGTGGAATGATTGCTGAGGGGGTTGGCTGGGCAGACTGGCGAATTTCACCGACCCCGGAATGACAGCCAGGAGGAGGCAGCCCGGTACAGCACAAGCCAATGTTGAAAGCGCTTAAGGATAGCGGAGAAAGGATGTTGGGGTTGCCTAGTATTGGCGGCGAGAGGCTGTGGTTGATGAGGGAGGAACAAAAAGTTATGTCGGAGTTTGTGGCCGGTTCTGTCTCTTTATCCGCTCTGATTGGCTGTACCCCTGGCTTCTGCTTTCCGCCCGCGCATCTCCGATGTAACCCATCTCCAATGAACGAGAACAATTCGATAGCCTTATAAACATCACTCGAGTTCTCCGCTACGTAGATCAAGGAAGGTCGTATCGCGGATATCCATCGAAGAAAGGGCTTGTAAGGTTGTTGTGGAGAAGTTCATCGGGTTCTGATACTTGGCCAGTCCTGCATCGAAACAGTAAATGATAATGAGACAATGGAGGTGGAATGTTACCTTCACGATGCTGTGACTCTGTGAGAAACGCCACAGGCCCCATTCCCTGATATCGGTGATACTCGGGCTGAAAATTGACAACCGCGGCTCACCCAAGGGAGGCTACCAAGTTTGGTAGACGAAGGTCCGTTAGGTTTACATCTGGGATCGAAACTTGCCATTCGCGATACGCCCATGTGTCACGTGGAACATATAAATTAGGAAGCTTGCAGATGTCAAGAAATATATTCACGGCGCCAGCTAAGTCCAGGTTTCCAGACTCCGTGCTCCGTCCCAACAATACCGGTAGATACAGTACCATACAACGACCTAATTGCTAGATTTTCTCCTGCAAGCCGAGAATACCTGGCTTCCACCCCATTTCTCAATCGGCGAGCCTAGATATTGAAGTTAGCTTTTGGTGAAATAAGAAATTGAAATTTCTCCTTGCCACGCACCTGTAGCTCACAAGAGTGTCAACGCGATGGCTGCTTGTACTGAAACTCCTCAGCTGCACCTTTTCTCCATTCTTAATCTCCTTTGCATCACTGTCGCCCCATTCGAGAGGCACCTCTGAGTCGGCATCTGCATATACTAGCACGTTGAAGGTGCAGTTTCCATCGAGCATAGGGAGGAAAGTAACTGAGGCCGTGATTTGTCGGAATATGGATTGGATCTCCGCTTGTATTTCTGCTTCAGTCTTCTCTTCGGGGGGGTCATTGGCGCTATTGGGAGGCCAGTCAGAAGTGATCACCGCAACATGTGCCTTAACCTTAAGTGAACTTACTCTGGCGCCGCATTTTCTTTATCAATCGTTTTCTTGGATGGCTTGCTCTTCGCCCCTTTGCCGAAGATTTGGACCTGCAGAACTCTCAGCCTACAATGCGTATCGAGGATTATTCATTCTTCACAAACATCAAATTGCCAACGCTCAACGTGCTCCCCTGTCTCCTTGCTCGTGATAACGACCACCAGCTTCGAGATCTTCCCACCGTACATCCACTCTTTCAGCTGCCCCATGATCTTCTTGATGTAGGCCTTGACCTGGTCATCTGCTGTGACCATCATGGTCAAGCCATATTTCTTGACTCTGAGCCGTGATTAGCCTCAAACCCCCCCCAAATGCACGTGTTTGCTTACGCTGTGAAATCCTCGGCAGGGTACACGCCTCGCTGGAATCTGCGTATCGTGAGTATTTCTCGATCATCTAATCCTAATAAAGCACGCCTACAGTATAGTATTTATTGAGTACTCAAACTACAGGTGCACATGTCAGCAAGAGAATCTCGGCGAACCTTTTGGGAATTCCAACATACAAATTCGTTCACTACTTTCGAAGAACCCTTCAAGGCCAGCCTATGAACCTTAGAGGAGTCTTTCTTAGATGAAGACTTCGATTGAGATGACGACTTTGACTGCGACATGTTTGCGGACAGAGGTGGTGGCAAGAGTCTCGTTGAAGGTGAAGCTCTTGTTTACCAGACAGTTGGCGGGGCAACGATGTGCAGGGGTCGCAACCTCTTCAGAGTGAACTCAATACGACAATGACGGAGAACGGTAGGGGGAGACACTGTTCTTCCGCTCGCTCAGTATCCTCTGGACAGTGAATGCAGAGTTGCGCGTGCAAAGTGGTGAAGAGGTTGAGGTTGTGGTGGGTTGGTCGGAGGAGTTACTGGTGAAGCGCCGATTAAAGATTAGATAAGATGCAGATCGAAACGAACTTTTTCATCCCACGAAGTGATTAGCACCACAATCCAGCCATTCATTCACAGTTCCCATGCTCACTCATGCGATCATGCGTCCGAACCGCTCGTAGCCTACTGCAGTGTTGGCAGGTGCACGCTGTTCGACCCATTGGATTGCGACAACCCTTCCTCAGCCATGAACTCCCGTCCGTCTTCAGAAGTTATGCGCAAGCTTCCAGAGCCCAATCCGATCTTGAGAAACGCATTGCCGAGATCCCTATCGAACGTTATCGGAACTTCTGCATTGTAGCACACGTCGACCATGGCAAGTCTACACTGTCGGACAGGCTGTTGGAGCTCACGGGCACCATTGAGCCGGGGGGGAATAAGCAGATTTTGGACAAATTAGATGTGGAGAGGGAGCGTGGTATCACCGTCAAGGCGCAGACATGTACCATGATATACAATTACAAGGGGGAGGATTATCTGCTTCACTTAGTGGATACGCCTGGGCACGTTGATTTCAGAGCAGAGGTATCCAGGAGTTATGCCAGCTGTGGCGGAGCTCTTCTTCTGGTCGATGCCTCACAGGGGGTGCAAGCCCAGACAGTAGCGAACTTCTACCTGGCCTTCTCCCAAGGTCTAGCACTCGTCCCCGTCATCAACAAGATCGATCTCCCCCATGCGGACCCTCCCAGCGTCCTCGAGCAAATGCAGGTTACTTTCGAGCTGGATCCAGACAAGGCCATTCTGGTCTCAGCCAAGACTGGTATCAACGTGGAGGCGCTCCTGCCGAGCGTGGTGGAACAAATTCCTTGCCCCGATGGTGATCCAACTAAGCCACTTCGACTACTCCTTGTCGATTCATGGTATGATGTCTACAAGGGCGTGGTACTTCTTGTACGCATATTCGACGGACAGGTGAAGCCCGGAGATACACTCAGATCATTTGCGACCGGGCTAAAATACATTGTTGGAGAAGTTGGAATCATGCACCCTGACCAGACACCGCAGTCTGTCCTGAAAGCTGGACAGGTCGGCTACATCCACTTTAATCCCGGTATGAAGCGCTCCCAGGAAGCGAAAGTGGGCGATACATACACCACGCTAGGATCTGAAAAGCTGGTAGAGCCATACCCAGGTTTCGAGGAGCCGAAGAGCATGGTATTCGTCGCTGCTTTTCCGGTCGACCAGGATAATTACGAGCATCTAGAAGAGAGCATCCAGCAAATCGTACTCAACGACCGTAGCGTCACTGTTCAGAAGGAATCGTCGGACGCACTTGGAGCAGGTTGGCGATTGGGTTTCTTAGGCACTCTACACTGCTCTGTCTTCGAAGACCGTCTAAGACAAGAGCATGGAGCCAGTATTATCATCACACCACCCTCTGTTCCGTTCAAGGTTGTCTGGAAAAACGGCACGGAAGAAGTAATCTCAAACCCCAACGAATTCCCCGACCAAGACAAGCACCACATGCAAGTCGCCGAAGTCCATGAACCCTACGTCACCGCAACAATCACGCTCCCAGATGAGTATCTCGGGAAAGTTATCGAATTGTGCGAAGCCAATCGTGGCGAACAAAAGGAGCTCACATTCTTCACAGCAACGCAAGTCATTCTAAAATACGAAATCCCACTGTCCCACCTAGTTGACGACTTCTTCGGAAAGCTGAAAGGCACCACCAAAGGCTATGCCTCTCTCGACTATGAAGACGCTGGGTTCCGAAAATCCAATATCGCCAAACTGAACCTGCTCGTAAACGGTTCTCCGGTCGATGCTGTCTCCCGTATCCTGCATTCCAGCCAAGTCGATCGTGTTGGCCGGGCATGGGTAGAGAAGTTCAAACAACACGTCGATAGGCAGATGTTCGAGGTAGTGATTCAGGCAGCGGTAGGTAGGCGGATTGTAGCAAGGGCGACCATCAAGCCTTTTAGAAAGGATGTCCTTGCGAAACTTCATGCTAGTGATGTGAGCAGGAGGAGGAAGTTGCTTGAGAAGCAGAAGGAAGGGAGGAAGAAGCTGCGAGCCGTGGGCTCGGTTGTGATTGAACAGGAAGCATTCCAGAACTTCCTTGCAAAGTAAATCCGCAGTTATCCCCACTCACAAATACACATGTAAATAACTGAACTAATTGCCTCCAACATCTCATTACTGATACCGCATTTCCTAATTCTCAGCCTAAACCTCTTCCCAAGAGGCCCACTTACGAGACCATACCCCATCCAATTCAAAACTTAGACTCCAGCCCTTAATAGTAGACCGAGACCTATCTAGAATGTGAATTCTGCGCCCTTAGAACTCTTCTCTGAATGCCGGGGTTGGTTTCTTTTCCCATCGCAAGACGAGGTTAGTCTATATGCGGGTGTGGATATGTGGGTGCCGATAGCAAGCGAATTCTCTCCCCCTTCTTGTTCATCGACCTTCGAGAAGAGTATCCAGAACTCGGAACCGCTTACCCAATCTCAATACCCGTGCCCGTTGCAGGGCTACTGTCGCTGCAAGAGGATGGCGAATTATCCCCATTCTTTCCAATCGTTGTTTCCGATTCCGAAAACCGTACATGACATTGACCCCACTCCGTCCTTCCATAATCAAACAGATTATTCCCCTTTTTGCTGAACAAACAGGCTCTTTTGCGTGATTTTAGTGCAGGTAAAGATTATGTAAGTGCGGTATTAGATGTTATGAAAGGTCAAGAAGAAGACGCTGGGAGGCGTAGAATAGATGTAGGATGCGGAAAACGGACCGGAGGTGTTACCAAGAGATTGTATTGGAGTTTAGCCACGAGATGTGGTTGGTGCCAGCGCTGAGTCTGTTAGGATGGCCATGAAAGGTATGGTTCTCAAACTCCGGGGTTAGGGAATCGGATAAGTAGGAAGAAAAGAATTCAAATATACCGCAAGGTAACTTTTTTAACACCTGGAAAATTAAACTGGGGAGATTATAGTGTGTTCTAAAGAAGGATGGAAGGCGGTGGTATAGAAAGAGCCCTCTCTCCTAGCTCAGGCGACTTATTCACACTTCACTATACTCACCGGGACTAGACTATCGCTCGGAAGATTCCAATCAGTCCCGATATGCACATCCAATTGCTCACACTAACAACAGGAAGATGGTTCATATATACTCACGATTTCTTCCATTATAAAGACTGGCACTATTATAAAACGCACGGCGAGCAGCTCAATCATTCATGCCTAGATAACAACAACCCTTTTTCCGAATACTATTGCCATATCACTGGCAGTATTTAATCCTCACGTCTTTCTTCCCTCTTCCCACTCAAGGCTCTGCGCCCATCTAATACCTCGATGGAATCTGGGGTACGGGCGGCAAATGTTCTCCCGCGATGATCGGGCTCGATGGCCTGCTCCACGAGTACGGTACGTGGGAGAAGTTCTGAAGTTGGCACTGGGTATGATGAGCCTAAACTATATTTACCGGAAGCCTTTCTAGATCTTGATCCGTATCCTAAATCCGAACTTCGCGGCTGTCGCTGTCGCTCTCGCTAGCCCAGGTTTCCATCTCTTTCTCGGGCCGATGCTTTTACCCTGGTCCTACTAGCTTAAAGGGGGTTCAAAGGGCTAACGCTATGGAACTTTTTCCACAACTTAACAAAAAAGTTCACAATTTTCTGCCGCTTCCTGCCAAGCTGTTGCTCCTTCACGCCATCTACAAGACGATTCTGACTTCCAGAGTCCGGGAATTGGGATGCGTTGATCTCGAGGGAATCCAGGTTGGAGGAATGGTTGGAAGCAAAGGAGGGAGGATGGGAAGGAGGAAGTGAGCGGTGAAGATGTGTGCTGTGGCCGTTGTAGTGGTTCTTGCAGCGCTTTGAGGGGTCGAAGCACCGGAAGATGGTGGGTTTGTACGTTTGGGCTTGACTACGGATATGGGTGTGGTTGTTTAGGCCTTGGGTTTGGCTTGCGTATTCACTATCATGGTGATGGCGATGTCGACGATGATTAGCATGATAGAGGAAGTTGTGAGTATCGTTAACCCGTTGCTGCGGTCGCCTTAGCCGCTGAGATTGCGTATATGCTCCATGTTTATACCCATACGCAACCGCCATATTCCTGCCGTCCCAACCTCTAGCCCAATAACCCTGTGCGTCCTCCTCCTCGTCTTCTTCTCTCCGATAAGTGACCTTCGGCATCCCAAAACCATTCCAATCTACGAACATCGTCCCTGCCATATTTCTCTGAGAGTCGTTTCGGTATCCTGAGCGGTGGATTTGGCTCGCGAGATGTTCGTCGATTAGATCGATAAGGTCTTGAACCGGTGATGGCATATTGCTGAATCTTTGGGATTGTGGGTGGTTGTGCTCTGTCATGTTGGTCAGCTTTTTGGCTTGGTATTTCGCTATGTTGTGAACACAGGCGGATTTGTGTGTGTTTGTGTGGTACGCTCACTTGTTTGTTCAAGCGCAATAGAAGGATTATGCGCGTCAAAGTTTTATTTTTAAGAGGGCGGAAGATTGTCGCGAACAGCGCTTCTTAGCAGCCTCAGTATCATTCATGAACATGACGATAGAGAGTATTGTGCGGTAACGACTCGACTGAAGTTGTAGAAGAATGAATTAAGAATAGTGTAAGGAGTGAGGAGTTCATATATGCCTACAGGAACAAGTGCGGGTTCGTTGTGGATGTACAATCCGTGACGAAGAGGACAGTGTGGTGTTGCGCTCTAAGGCCATGATTTCGCTGACGGAGATGCTAAGTAAATCTGGCTTGTGAGACACGTATTGGGTAAGACATTGTTCTGTTGGGGATCATAGGTAAGTACTGTGGGGAGTTCGCGAAATATGTAATTACAAACCTCCCTATCCTAAAAGACCATCTTCTGCGCATAAATAGTATTACTACTCTCATACATAGCTAAAAAGCTTGTATCATCCAGTTCCAACATCCCCGACCATTGTGCAGGAACTCCATGAATAGTTGTCTTGCTACTCCAGGTCTTTCCACTATCCGAACTCACAAGAACCTTCATAGAGCCGGTCGGCCAGGTCCCACCGTCTTCGTCAGTGCCAAAACTCGCGACAAGCTTGCTCCCCACACGGATGATGCCCGGTGCGCCTGCATTGTGTCCAGGTGAGGAGTAAACGTCGGCGCGAGAACCCCAGGTTGCGCCATCGTCGTTAGAACGAACTGTATGGACAGTGAACAGGTTGTTTCCAGTCGTGTTCCCGGATTCGAAGATAGCGAATTTAATGGGCGAATTTGCGGCGACTCTGGCGACACCCAACATGCCATCCCGCGCTGTAATACTCGAACCGGAGATGACTTGCGCGGTGGTCCAAGTCAGGCCACCGTCCGTGGACCGCCGGAGTAAGCTGTCTTGATCTGGTTGCCCGTTTTCGCGGGAATAGTAGAGCTGCAGAGAACCGTCTAGTGCGTCCATCATGAACGGTTCCCAGTTACCATTGTCCAAATTGGAATCAGATGCTGGGGTAGATAGATATTTCCAGCTTTTGCCCATGTCATCCGAATACGTCACCGTGATGCGGTAGAAAACGGCCTGCGTAGATGTAGCTTTATCGTGGTTCCGGAAGGCGCAGAGCACACGGCCGCCGGGAAGTTGGTGTACGAATGGGTTGTCAAGGTTAGTGGTTGCGACAGGGGCTGTGGTTATGCTTCCCAGGAAGGACCATGAGGCACCATTATTGGTTGATTTGAGAGTTGTGAGGGTGCTGTTGCCACCGGTGTATTTGGCATACACCCCTAGGAGGGAGCCATCTGAGAGTCGGGTTGCGCGAGGATAAGTGCCGGATGTTGCCATTATCACGGCTGTGCCAGCTGGAGTTGGTGCTTGCGCATCACTGAGTGCAAACAGCAAACATATCGTTGAAAGGAGAGCTAGTAGGAAATGCATTCTGAAGAGTAAGAAATTACCGTGTCGCGAGTGTTGAAAGAGAAAGTATATCAGGCTGAGGCTATATACCTGCCACCACTCTAAGGTGTGACAGTTACGCCATAATATATACCGGGGAAATTCAGGACAGAAGACATGGCTGTGTAGATGAGATGAAACACTTAGCCAGACGAAGGATTCAATCAGTAGTATAGCGCCAGAAGCGAAACCAAATGTAGGGATCCAGGCGAACCGATCGACAGGGAATTTTTAAGGCCTCCTGGTCAGATGTTACGTACAGCGAATCGTAGCCGTGAAACGAAACATCGCTGCGGAGATCAGATACTGCAGAGTGTATTTTTGGAAGGTGGATACAAAGGGGAATTTGGAGAAATTTTACACCACAGAATAAACCTCGGCCAGAGTTGTGTGAACTCGCACATGAGAGGAGGGGAAATGTGACAATGATGTCAGGGGCTCTCATATGGTGGACCACATTACGCCTATCGATGTCAGGAGTTTCCGAAGGCGTTAAGGATACTCTCTCAAGGTCAGTCTCTCCGTGAATGCTGATTTAATGAACGGGGGAAGGAAACAAGGAATCGTTAGTGTATCTCCGACCTTAGTCATCAGCTTGGCATCATAGATAACGAACGTCGAATGACTTCTTAGCATTCAATCCTCCCACGCCTCCTTGGTACCTTTCCTGGAAGACAACACTCACATTAGCCTACTACAGATACAGCTTTATTGCTCTCTATCTTCCTGTCTGTCCCAAGTAATGGACTGCATTCCTGTTCCGATCATCTGCTTCCAATGCGGGACGTAAGTAGCTCTTTCTTGCCCATGATTGCTTTTACTCATATGAAAAAGTGATCAAAATCCCTGCCATTGCAAGGTTGTTGGCCCTACAATAGGATTTGGTGTAACAGTTGTCATGGCGGTGAGTAGAAATTCTGAACCATTTACTAAGATCGAGCGCGACGCTGGGAGCACAATCATAGTCACTAAAATATAACACAAAAGGCGATCTTTTGGCATTGCATCTATTACACCAACAGACACGAAGCCCTCTCTGGCTTTTATCAGCGCTCTGCGGAATGTGTCAATATGCTGGACCGTTTCGCTAAGTGATCACTTGTTAACTTCTGAATAGGTGTTCTGCTGGCCAGCTGCTCTTCTATGCTGTTGCTGCGCGACAGACACAGGAAAAGCGTGAGTAGACGCAGAAGTCTTTCAAATCCAGTGGCTGCTTACATTTTGCCTAGGGTCCTCGCCGCTCCAGTCGATACCGGCAACGCCATCAGCAATGCAATTCCCTTTTAATCCCTAGGCTTTGCATGATCATTCAGGGCTCCACTTGCTCTAAGATATGAAGTAACGACGGCACGGCAGTGTATACATGGATTAGCGGGGGTCTCGGCTTGGTCCCAGGTCCTTGGCAATGAAGGTTTCGGTCTTGACTTAGAATTCCACCTCGAAATAGCCTAATCATTTCACAACTTAATCATATCATTTCCTTGACGTCTGTTCCTTATATTAGCACTGTCCATAGCCAACAGCTTTCTAGCCGGCCTTTTTCACCCAGTCGCTAAATATAAAGAGAGAGAGAGAGAGAAACCCAAACCACGGCCCGAATTAGTGTCAATGTGCACGATCTCACATTACCCTCCATGATAGAAATTATATGGGAATTCTAAGCGTCACTGGATTCATTGCTATAATCATGAACGGGCCGGGTTGTGTTACCCTTGACTTGGTGAAGATTTTGGAATTATTTGAGTATATATATACCCCTGGCTGAAGCTTTTCGCAGAGACGAAGTTATCAAGCTCCTACATTGCCGCGGTTATTCCGACCCTGGCGTATCCTTTCAACACATAAACACATTAGCGGATCACTTTCACCTTGACCATGCGCAGGCTCTTATGTTTTCAACCTTTCCCACAGGTACCTACCATTACTTGAGCCAATGTTTGTTTACTCACAACGAGACCTCGTGCAACCTCCCCGACACTCCACGCCAACGATCCCATCTATCACCCCTCCTCACATCTTATCTCCAAACTAACCGTTACGCTATCCTCCAAGCCTCCACGGAACGCCATGGAGTGTCTCGATCCTTACGACTTCCCGGAACTGGCTTGGGAGGAGGGTGTCCAGATCATTAACGATTTCAACTGGGACGAACTTGCTAAAAGCAACGATGTCTCATTTTCAGGTGAAACTCAAAAAAATCCCGAAGATAGCTTTGCGGGGCCGGTTCCTAAGATCGGTATCGAGCAAGTGGATGTACCTGACATCGTGACGGCGGGTTTTGCATATAAAGAAGACGTAGGCGTGGGTGGCGAGAGTAACTCTGCTCAATTGGCAAACGATCGGGTGAAATACGCAGTCGGAGCTGAGATAGAAGAGGTGCATACTGCTGAGCAGCTCAAAGTTGTTGCACAATCTGGCATTGATCCATCTCATCGTCCTAGTCGGAGAGAAGCGAGCAAGGAAATCCAGACGGACAACAAAGCCACAACACATGAAACGGTCACAACGCCCGAAGAGATCTCAACTGGTACCCTCTCGCAAGAAATTCGAAAGGTACCCTACTATACCCACAATTTTTTACTAACGAAGGAAGCAAACACCCACACCCTCAACGTCGGACTGCAAGATACTGATGCTTCAGCCAAGGAAACAGTACACTCATGCTCGGATTACCTACAAGATACAATGGGTGATGTCCTAGAAGTTGTATCCAAGGACCCATACGCAGTTCCTTCACCTTATGCTACTAGGCTTACCGGAAATTGGACGGTGACTGCGGACGATCTTGGTAATGGGAATGCTTCTAATATCACCTATCTACCCCGACCTACAAACATCACAGAAATCGCGGACCAGGACTTCTCCACTGTTGCTCGTATCACCAAACCTGCACACCGTGCTAAGGTCACACACATGAAAGAGGGTGAATCGGATGAGACTTTCACACCTATGGATATCGATACGGCACCGCTGGTCTTGCCTAAAAATATCAATGACCTTGGAAAGGCTATTCCAGAATCTCAAGATATCCAGAGTCTCAGTATTAAGGCTTCAGACGGCCTCCGGCGTATCAATAGTGAGGAGCTCCTAGCTCTGATGGGAGCACTGAAAACAAGATCTCCTGAAGAGTCACCTCAACCGGAGCTGGGCAAGGACATCACTAGCTCAGAAATTCACTATGGCGACGATCTCATATCGCATTCAAAGGCCGCGGCGGGGGCGTCGGAACACACGTTGGCTCTGGAGCAGGATAAACTAGAACCCGATCAAGAAATAACCACTGTTCCAGCAGCAGAAGATAGTCCAAGCTCCCAGCAAATGAACTTAAACGAGACTCCAAAGTGCACAAAAGTCTCCATCTCAGACGTCTTCCACACAACCTCCATCCCTATACGCACTCCAACAATTCATTACCCCACCAAAGCAAACATCCCTTTCCCCATCCACGCGCAGGGCATCTCAGTGATTACCCCAACAGAAAAGAGCCAGAATCCTAGAGCACATAACAAAACGGCCACGTGCACGCCTACAGAAGCCCCCAATCCAATTCCAACTCCAACTCCAACTCCCGAAGTCCTCGAAACCCATCCCACTATTCCACAGGCTTCTATCCCTCGTGCAACTTCCCTGCCGTCAGAGGCAAATTATTCGCAATACAGCAGGAATAAACTACGGGAGTTTATGAAAGAGCGTGGGATTTCACGAAGAGCCTGTGATAATAACAAGGATCATAGGCGGAAGTTGCTTGAATCGGATTGCGCGTCTACGGAACCAAAGGAAATGATAGCATTGGCTACTGATGCGCGTATATCTGTAGGCTCTGTTGAGCCAGCAGAGATGGAGATGACGCCGTCTGCAACCACGAGTGCGGCTGTGATGGAGACGCCTGCTAGCATCCGGGAAGGGTTGAAGCCTATCCATTACTCTCAACACTCAAGTGACAAATTAAAGGGGCTTATGAAGCAACGCAGTATCCTTCGAAAACCAACTGACAGAAGAACCGACTATATCCAGAGATTGCAGGCAGACGATCAAGTGCATGGTCGAGGGTACCCTGAACTAGCAAATGCAAACGCAACACCGTCTACGGCTAAGCATCAGCATTTGGTGCTTAAACTCAGCCCTGGGACGCAGTCGCACGACGAGACTCCGTCCGCACCTGCTGCTCAGAAGACCAGCGCTGGTTTTTCTCCCACCCTTAGTCCTAACCCTACCGCAGATACAGTAATCGGCTGGGTCCCCATCTCCTACTCCCACCTTTCCTCCCCCTCTCTCAGCTCATTCGTCAAGGATCGTGGCCTCCATTTTGCTCCCGTCGAAAGCAAATCCGCTCTTATCAAGAAGCTCCAAGAACACGACGAAGCCTGTTCTCGAGACTACACAGAAGTGGATAGACCAGTCATCATCACGCTGGTTTCGCAGCGCGGATTCAACGGAAATACAGCGATCGCTACAGCACAGATGATCAAGACTTTAGTGAATGGGGATGTGAAGAGGGCCAAGGAGCATTTGGAGAGTGTGGGGAGGTTGAAATTGGAGGGGGAAGTTGAGGTTGATAGGGAGGGGCTAGAAAGGGGGGATGAAGAAGGTGAAGTAGAAGAGAGTGGTCGAGAAGATAATGGAGTGGGAATGGATATGGTGACTTCAGTCGAAGGTGGCGAGGTGCCTGCGGATGTCGACATGGAAAAGCCTATGGAAAAGCCTACGAAAAACCCGACAGACAAGTTCACGGAAAATCCTCAGGGTGCATCGTCTAGTAGGATGAAGCCTCAGCCAGATGTACAAGCAGGTGACCATAACTGCTGCAAGCCCGCCGCCAAGTTACATGATGCAGATGCGTCAGACAATAAGACTGTCGAAGATCTTCCAATTCAAGCAGCCACTGTAGAAAACGGATCAGACCTTGCCTATGACTCAGGTGAACTCCAACAAAAATTGATAGTAAATGACGAGCAAAGCAAAAAAGCTACCGTCGAGACAGAAGCAAAAGCGAGCATTCCAGATGCCCAGAGCCGCCCTGAAGGACTTGCACCACTTCTCCCAGATCTCCAATGGCCAACAGACATCGTCACAACCTCTGGCTTTTTCACAAAAGCCATTTCTCGTATCCTTTCCCGAGATCTCGCCGACCAAAAAATCCATATTCCTCGAGCCAGCTTTCCTTCAGGTTCAAGTATCGCTCACTCCTCGTACAGCAATGACACCTCTGAAACGGTCGCTGGACAATCAACTTCATTTAATGGTAAGCTACACGATGCGTTGGTAAGTTCTCCCCAACCCCGGATGCCTGAAACCCCGACAAAGACGGTGAAATTCGCGGATGTACAGGGGGAGGGAAATGTGGAGGCTGCCTTGGATACGCCGTCGAAAGTCATGGTGAGCAGAGAGGGAAATGGGAAGCTGGAGGAGAGCATGGGAGGGTTTCATGCAGGTGGAGATAGAAATGCTAAGAGCGATGCGGAAGGAGATATGTCTGAACCTGCAACTCCCACCTCCGGTCCTAAAATCGCAACTACAACCGCTGCGATCCTGCCCCCTTCATCGCCACCCCCCAAACAACAACAATACCACATCCCTTCATCAACCCCAGCCCCAGCCCCAATATCATTCCCAACGTCAACCTCAGCGACCAAACCCAAGACCTACAGCAAGATCAAAGGCAAACGCCCGCTTACACCCAAGAACCCTTCTAGCAATCGTAAACATGATAAAGACTTCAAGCCAGGTGAGGATGGGAGTGACGAGGGATGGGAGAGCGATGTCAGGGCGTGTAAGAGGAGGAAGAAAAGTGGGAGTCGAACTATTCGCAGCGGTCATACTAGTAAGGCTGAAAATGATGCTACGGCTTCCAGGAGTGGCAAAAGCAGGAAGGTGGGGAAGCCCAAGGGGGAAAGTGCCAAAGACAAGGCTAAAGGCCAGGACCTGGATACCTCCCCCTCCGCCCAGGAAGTCAGTTCCCCTTCCGCTGATTCCAGGACTTAAGGTGATACTAGTACTGACATGAAGTAGGAGTCTAAGATGAATGTCGTCAACGACGGCGCTGCGGGTGGTACTGTACTTCAAGATCTGGATACCAGCGGTGCTCTATCCATCCCCTCCTCTTCTTCTCCTGTAGGAGGAAGCGTGAATTCGAAGGATCGGCATCCAGCGGAAACGAGTTACGGGAAACGCACTACAAGGTCGGAGGCTAAGGCCCGGCATCCTGTGTCTCAAGCCCTTAGGACCGGTGCTTTAGGTGGCGCTAGTGCTAGAATAGGAGTGAAAGTTGTTATTCCTGAGAAACGCAAGGGAACGGAGAGGAGGGGAGGGGATGGTAGCGGAGTTCCGGTGAGGAAATGGGCGTTAAGGTCGAGTTTGGAGAGGAAGCAGGATGTGAGGGGTGAGGATGGTTGAGGGTATGAGGGAATTGATGGATGGGGAGGGGGGAGGGGAGATTCGGATGGGCAGGAAATGGGGTGAAAGGAGGTATGTGGGTATGATTTCTGCGTGGTGTACAGACGGTCGTGTTCATCTTGAAAAGGGCGTATATGCTCCTAGGTTATGGGTGGATGGATGGGAGATGGATTTCTGCGTCATGAGACGGTATGGGATGGCATGAATTGCATACCTATCTGGCGCTGGCGTTTCATACTTTGGGTGTGGAATGGATGAGAGTGGATGGCAAAGTGACACGCGAGTCTTCGGCTTTGGCTTAGGCCATTTAACTTTAGCACGGCCCCAGCTATTTGGCCCAGGTTTGGTCCCAGTCTGGTTTTAGGACATCCCAAATACTCCACGATTATCGCAGATTGTGACAAGAAGAATTTGATCCGTATACAAGTCGTTTTCACTCCCATCAGGCTTCTATATCTTACTAGTAACCACCCCACCCCCTCCCACTCCCTCATCCGGCCTAGCCAATAAATCGCAGACCCACTGCACAGCCCTATCGGCCATCCCCCTCGGAAACGCATGCCCCACACCCTCAAACATCACATCCTCAAACCGTATTCCCAAACTCTTATCCTCCTCGACCGCATTCTTGAAAATGCGTAAAAACGGTTCCCCGGCTGCATACGGAACCAGCTTATCTTCCTTCCCTGATAAATTAAGTATAGACTTTCCGTGAAGCCGGTCATGGAGCAGGGTCTTGAAGCGATCGAGTTTCGCCTTTTCAGGAGTGGGGTAAAGAGTGTGGGATGGGGATAGGGAGGGCGAGAGGGAGGGCGAGAGGGAGTTTGGCAGGAGGAAACCCGCGGGATCGTATGCCGCGATTGCAGATATCAGGGCGGGGGGGAAGTCTGCGGAACCTAGGAAGGAGGAACCGGGGGGTGAGGAGGAGGTGTACGTATCTAGCTTGCTTAGTCGTGCGCGATCGGCCATTAGACGCGTGTAGTCTGGACACCCGATGCCGACGACGGCGGCGGTGATGCGGGGGTCGGAGAGTATGCAGTGCCAGGCTGCATGGCCCCCTAATGAAATACCGAGAACTAAGTGTTGGGTGATTTTAGGAGAGGAAGGCGTGTGGAAGATGTAAGATTCGAGGTGGTTTATGAGGTGTGAGGTGTCGGTTGCGGTGCCATGGTAGCACGAGAACATGTCCTGCGCGTGTCGCGGATTGCCTTGGCGCCAGGCTTCGTTGTGCAGAGGGTCGACCAAGCGGGAGCCGTGGTTGCGCTGGTCGAAACTGACTGCTATTAGACCTTTGGGGTGCGCGCCTGCTTTCCCGGTTTGTATGTGCGTGTTCCAGGCGAGGATCATATGTGCAGCGATGGGCGCCATGGCCTCTTTGGATTGGAGGCGCGGGTGGAGCAGCCAGAGACAGGCGACGGAAGCCGTTGAGGGAGGAAGTTCGGAGAGGCCATGGACGGTGGTCAGGATGCCGGCGATTGTGTGGGTTTGAGTACTGATGGCGGGGTCGGAGGGGCCATGGGTGTCGTGAAGGGGATTTGGCGTTGCTGCCATTGCAGGGTGGGGGTGCTATTTTCGATGTGAATTGGGAGTTGGAGGGGCCAATTGAAGGCAAGAGCGGGACGCTGAGGTTAGTCGGAGGCGCGAGGTCAGTAATGTATGTATCAAGTTGAGATGATTTTGTGGTGGTGAGGGGACCCCCAGTTTGACCGAGGTTCCGAAAACGGCAGAAACGACGAATTGTGGAACATGGCCTTGTTCTCCGATAACTTAATTATACTGTGCGTATTGCGAAGTGAGATGGGACGGAAGAAACGTTCAAACCTCGATGTAAGGGCCGGTGTTCAGACGAGATGAGAAGAAAAAAAACATTTGGGAGTGAATAGAAATAGGAGTCTTAGAAATCTGTGGCTTCCTGTTCGTCCAGTTGTGTAAACTGAGAGTGTGGCAGAGACGTAGCCACATAGCGCTGTTTTCAGCTCACTGACGACCTGTTTCCAGATCTGCTTTCCCCCCACCAACCACACGTTCGGCCGGCCAAGTCGTGGAGATAATTCGAAGGGGAAGATCAAACAGGGGCTTCGTGATGCAGCGGCCGGAAAAGAAGCGAACAGTGGGGGGTCACGTTGTTCGCTTTCCGCGAAACAGGGATGCGGGAGATTACTGCGAACCTTGGCTGCTGATGATGAAGACCGCCCCAGCAGCACCCCAGCACTCATAACACATCACCGCCATCTCCACCACAACCGCCACGGTCACGTCCAAACCCTTCTTGCAGTCTTGTGTGATGCCTGCATATCCTTCCGTGCCCTTCCTTCTTTGTTCATTTCTTGAAGTGCTTCTTGTTGCCCTCCAGTGGACTGCGCCTCCACTTACAGCCATCCCGACAATGTTTGAATGACCGCACATACGAGTACCAAGGCGCTGCACCACGCCGGGCTCACACCCGCCTCTAGCCTTATCAGTAGACGCCCACACATCCTACATCCTCTGCTCTAATAAAGCTCTGTCTCACCACAGCACGTTGCACAGACCCTCCACGCTGCCATGATGGCAGAAACTCGAGATTCTAGCATCCCCCCCATGACCAGCAGCCCTTCCCCCCCCTCCCCAATGGCAAAGGTCGATGGCTCGAACAACAGACCAAAGGATGCTGCACGCATCCTCTCCCCCCTGCGACTAGGCCAGAATGTGGATGAGGCGAGCGGCCAGTCTGCCGCATCCTCCTCCAACGGTCCCCCCATAATAACGAAGACGGTTCCCACAGGCGAGCCTAAAGCCGAGGAGGAGCCAAACGAGTTTCCCTTCAACATCCCGCCTGTGGCCACTCACCCTCGATCTGTCAACTCAGTGGCAGCCAGCGACCAGTCAGTGAAGATCCCACCGCGATCCCCTGGTGCAGTCAATGGCTCCATCGGGTCGAACTCCATAGCACCGGTTTCGCGGAGGGCTACGGCGGAAGGAGAGGAGTCGGACGCACCAAAAGGGCGTCGAAGCGTGCAGTTTGCTCGGTCTGCTACCTTCGACCCTGGCCCACACTCCCGACATCAGTCATGGGAGACGGAAGGGGAGGGGAAGGGGAAGGAAAGAGAAAAACAGGGTTCGTCGTTGATAACTAAACTGAGGGCGCTGGCAACCCCAATTGCATTGCAGGGGCATGGACGCAGTCTGAGTGCGTTTGCGGGAGGAGCGCCTACCATTCACGAAGGCTCGGCAAGCGGCCCACTGTCCCCCGAGTCGGAACGGGGTGAGCCCGACTACGGTGGAGGGAACGACAGCGAGGCCGATGCCGATGCCGAAGAGAGTGCTGGCGAAGGCCCCTCGCGCCCGCCCCGAAGGAGAAGGAAGAGCCGGCGCTGGTTCGATGACGGCACTCAGGGCACCCAGACTGCACCCACGACGCCGAAGAACCACAACCCTGCACACTTCTTCTCCCGCGATTCGCCCAATGGCACTCCGACTTCTGTTCACCGACCTGGCGTCCGCCGACGTGGTACGATGTCCGACATTCCAGAGAACCAGAGGCAGGGTGTCTCCGAGGACGAAGGACGTGACAGGCTGGCCAAGGAAAGCGCTTGGACACGAGGCCTTCACAGTGCCCGAGGTTTGTCCTATGGCGGGCTCCGGAGACATGACGCTGAAGGGTCCGAGGATCGACGGCCAAGTAATTTGCGAAGATTGACTGGATTTGGCAGCGCAGGTGCAGACGGACAACCCTCGCCATGGCGCATACGTAGTGACCGAACGTCTAGCCTGAGCGCGCAGAAGTGGCAAAAGATCAAGGCGGGCCTCAAGATGCTTGGTCAGCGGAGCAAAGCCGAACGGCAGGTCGACCATGCAAAATCCGCAGAGCTCATGGCCGAGCTTCTGGCAGGTGCGCCGGCTGCATTGTTCCTTGCCAGCATGTTCCAACGTGACGAGCACGGTCACAAGCGCATTCCCATTCTATTAGAGCAACTGAAGGTTACCGTCTCCGACAGCGACAAAGCCCCCGAGAAAGGGGGCGATCGCCATACAGTATTCCGAATAGAACTTGAATATGGCAATGGCCTCACGCGAATGAAATGGGTCATCCATCGCTCAATGAGGGACTTTGCAAATCTTCATTTGAAGTACAAGTTGCAGGAGTCTCAAGAAAAGTACATTTCATTAAATTCCCGGTCAGAGGACCCCAAGCGCCCAAAACTACCACGGTTCCCCAAGAGTGCTCTACCCTATTTGCGAGGCTTGCGCGGCTATGGTGCCCTTGAAGACGAGGACGATGAGGAAGAAGACGGCGCTGGAGGACCTCACGCTAGCGGACCTGATGCAGAGGCCAGTGGTACAGACCGACCCTCCAAAGGCAAGCGCCGCCGGTCGTCCTTCGTTCTTGGTCGCAGAAAGTCCAGTATTGGGGGCCCGGAACAAGGGGGCGTAGTTGGCCAGGTTGCTGCAAGACAGGGCAGTTTTGCTGGGGCCATTGGGGCGCCGCTGAGTAACAAGCAAACTCACGCCGAGCGACAGCGGAAGAAGTTGGAGAAGTACCTCACATCCCTAATCACGTATCTCATCTTCCGCCCCGACAGCAACCGACTATGCAAGTTCTTAGAACTATCTGCGCTTGGAGTTAGGCTCGCTGCTGAAGGTGGGTACCATGGCAAGGAAGGGTACATGATGATTCAATCTGCAAAGGGAGTCGACCACCGGAAGAAATGGACCCCATCGCCATTAATCAAGCGCCACTCACCCAAATGGTTTCTTGTGCGACATAGCTATGTCGTCTGTGTAGACTCCCCCGAAGAAATGAACGTTTATGACGTTTTCCTTGTCGATTCCGACTTCGCCATCGAGTCAAAGAAGCTCCGACTTAGGGACAAGAAGGCCAAGGACATTGCGAGCGAAGCAAAGACTTCCGCAACTCATCCGAACCACCACCAGCTGCGTCTGGTCAATTCCGAAAGAAGGATGAAGTTGCTGGCAAAGAACGAAAGGCAGTTGCAGCAATTCGAGGACTCGGTGAAGTTTATGAAGCAGAGCACTCAATGGGGGAGCCCACAACGGTTCGGCAGCTTTGCTCCTGTCCGGAAGAGGATCTACGCCCAGTGGCTTGTTGATGGACGCGATTACATGTGGAATGTCTCTCGAGCGATTAGCATGGCAAGGGATGTCATCTATATCCACGATTGGTGGCTGAGTCCGGAGCTGTATATGCGGAGACCAGCCGCCATCAGCCAGAAGTGGAGACTTGACAGGCTTCTCCAGCGTAAAGCGCAAGAGGGTGTCAAAGTCTTCGTCATCATGTATCGCAACATTAACACAGCCATTCCCATCGACTCAGAATATTCCAAGTTCTCCCTACTAGACCTTCACCCCAACGTCTTTGTGCAACGATCTCCAAACCAGATCAGACAGAACACCTTTTTCTGGGCACATCATGAGAAGATATGCATCATCGATCATACCATCGCTTTTTGCGGAGGTGTTGACCTTTGCTTTGGTCGTTGGGATACGCCTCAGCATGCCGTTGTGGACGACAAGCTGACTGGGTTCGAGCTAAATGATGCTCCAAAGGATGCAGACCATTGCCAACTTTGGCCTGGTAAAGATTACTCCAATCCGCGGGTTCAAGATTTCTACAATCTCGACAAACCATACGAGGAGATGTATGACCGGACCAAGGTTCCCCGCATGCCCTGGCATGATATTGGCATGCAGATTGTAGGCCAACCTGCTCGCGACTTGACCCGACATTTCGTTCAGCGATGGAACTACCTACTCCGCCAACGCAAACCGTCTCGACCTACGCCATTCCTTCTTCCCCCCCCAGACTTCAATCCAGCCGATATCGAAGCCCTTGGGCTCGACGGAACATGCGAGATCCAGATCCTCCGTTCTGCAGCAGCTTGGTCACTCGGTACGCCGGGCAAGACGGAACACAGCATCCACAACGCCTATGTCCAGATGATTTCCACGTCTGAGCACTTCGTGTATATCGAGAACCAGTTCTTCATCAGCAGCTGTGAAGTCGAGGGCACCAAGATTGAGAATAAGATCGGTGACGCGATTGTCGATCGTATCAAGCGAGCTCACAAAGAACACGAGGATTGGAGAGCATGCATCATCATCCCTCTCATGCCCGGGTTTCAAAATACTGTCGACCAACAAGATGGGAGTAGCGTACGTCTAATCATGACATGTCAGTACCGCAGCATCTGTCGTGGAGAAACCTCTATTTTCGGCCGTTTACGTGCGGCGGGCATTGAGCCCGAAGACTACATCCAGTTCTACGCTTTGAGGTCCTGGGGTGCGATCGGTCCGACCAAAGCGCTTGTTACAGAACAGCTGTACATACATGCTAAATGTATGATTGTCGACGATAGAGTGGCTATCATTGGGTCCGCTAATATCAACGAACGGTCCATGCTTGGGTCACGCGATTCCGAGGTCGCGGCCATTGTTCGGGATACAGAAATGCTTGATTCGTACATGGGTGGCGAACCGTACAAAGTTGGGCGGTTCCCTCACACACTCCGCATGCGCCTCATGCGGGAACACTTGGGCGTTGACGTTGATGGAATTATGGAAGATGAGTGGCAAAGCCAACAATCCGATGTTGACAGTCAAAATTTCCACACGGAGTCGTCTAGCCCGTCGTCTCCAACAACCGATCGAGTTACCGAGCAAAAGTTGACTGAAAACAAGCATCGCCTTCAGGATGATCTGATTGCGCGGGCAGAAAAACTTCACAGCTTCAACCACGATGTCGACTGGGAACAAGAGAACAATCCTCATCTCCAAGCGAATAAGAAGCATACAACAGACTCTCGCGTTATTGGTAACTCTGTTCACGAGAAGGACGTGAATGGTGATGGCCCCGACCACATGCGGGAGATTGAGGCTCGACGCCCCAGCTGGTCGCATGGTCGAGATTCTTATATCAATGAACATGGGCACGAGACGCTAGTTTCTGATGTCGCCTCCGAAGGTCTGACAGCCACTCCAAAGAGCCCGAGTAAGAAATCACGTGGACGCAGCAACACAACAACTACCAAAGCTAGCACACATAGTAGCAGTTTACCTGAAGGATATGCAGGCCTCCCGCCTCCAAGGATGCCTCGAATGGACACACGACAACTTGGCCTCACGCAACTCAGTCAATTACCATCTCTCCCAGTCTGTGACGATACCGACATTGGCGGTCCACCACTGCAGCGCACATTCAGTTACGCGTCCTCCCATGTCATTACGCCTCTGTTGGCAGACATGCGTCGACCTATCATTTCGGATGAATGCATGCGCGATCCTCTCAACGACAGCTTCTACCTCGACATATGGCACACAGTCGCTGAAAACAACACCAAACTCTTCCGTCAAGTATTCCGCTGCCAGCCAGACAATGAAGTGAAGACATGGAAAGAGTACAAAGAGTACGCCGCCTTCGGCGAACGATTCAACCAAGTTCAAGGCGCGGGCAAATCAACGCAACGCAAGCAGCAAGAAACACCCGGTAAGACCGGACCACCCGGAACCGGCACCACAGATAGAATCGCCTCGATCGCTGGAAACACAGCGAAGCAAGCTGAAGCTGTTGGCGAGAAGATCGCAGAGAAGATGAATTTCGATGGCATGGGTCATCATGACGAGAAGTCCAATATGGGAAAGGTAGAGCAGTGGGCCCAGGACCAGGAGAATAATGCCCTTGTTCCGGCACATATTCAGGTCAATAGTCCGGCTGCTGACTTGGATGAAAAGAGTGCGCTCAGGCTTCCTGCAGATGATGCGGTTGTAAGCCCCATTGGAACGAGTCCACCAACGAACATCATAAATTTTCCACCTCCGCCTCCTATCCCCGCAACTGATACCGCTGACTTCACCTTCCCAAACACGAATGGAAACGGAAGCGGAAACGGAAACGGAAACGGAAATGTCACAATTGGCCGCACACGCACAGTAACATACAGCGAGCCCCCACCTCCAGGTCGCGCACACGCCAACACAGCTTCCAGCAGTTCTCGCAAAGGGCGACGCCGCGCGACCACCAAATCTAGCACAAGGGCTTTCCATGCTAACGATGATAATATCCTGTTGGATAAAGAGGATGCGAAGAAATTACTGGAATTAGTGCAGGGGCATTTGGTGGTTTGGCCTTATGAGTGGCTGGAGAAGGAGGAGAAGGGGGGTGGGTGGTTGTATACGGTGGATCAGATTGCCCCGTTGGAGATTTAGTAAGTTGGACTCTTCATCTCGTTATCCATGAGATTTTGAATCCCTTGACTGGGACGTCGATTTGAATTTGGGCTAACCGTTTGTTTAGTACCTAATTATTACTATCCTACCTACCTTGCCTTACTACTACCTATAATTTGAAAATAGTGGCGTTCAGAGTATTTCTTCGAGCGGGGTGTTTTTCAGTCAAGTTTGAGTACAGCACAGCACAGCATATGGTAATCGATCTGGCATTTGTGAGCGTTTTTGCGTGGTATTCGGTCTCTGTTTTTCTGTCTTGACTATATGCGACTATCTGCAATATTACTTGTACTCTATATACTGTATTTTAGGGCGAAGCTTTCGTGGTTCATTATACTTCTGGTACATGTCTGTCTGCCGCATTTGTGGATGGATAAAGCGTTTGCATATCGTATCTTGGTTGAGGCCACCAGCTATTTTTTAAGAAATTTTAATTGGATTGTTACAACACCCTAATCTGCACGCTGGCCCACCCTCATCACTCACATGATCTTGCGTCGTTGTGGCTAAGTTTGGCTCAGGCCTGGCTTAGCATCGGCTCAGGTCTCCTCAGGTCTCCTCAGGTCTACTCAGGTCTACTCACCCGCTGTGGCGCAGTCTCAGATGTACATGTACATCACCAGAAATTATCAGTGTTTAAAGAGAGTATTTAAATCTATCCCGGGTCACGGATCAGGACCAGCGTGGCCAACAGTCCGTAGTACGTAACGTAACTACGTGAACGTAGTAATCACGTGAGGCGTACAAAAGTAGTCAAAATGTGAGACGTAACTTTTGTACACTGAATTGCCAGGTACGTCCCGTAGTACGGGTCAGAGAGGTCATATTTTAGGAGATTTCCCTCCTGTTTTTAGACACTATTAGCCATCGCGTTAGAAGCTTTGTTTAAGGTCGCGTTTTAGAGTAACAATTAGATAAAACTCTGCGTTTTATAGCACAGTAGCTGCTTATTAGAGTTGTCCTAACAAGCTAGAGACCAGTGTGTCCAACCGTTAGTTACAGAGCCTTTTGGAGGCTGTATAGTACAGTTACAGAAGAGGAGGCTGTTACTAACTAACTGTACGGAGGAGATGACGTCAGTGTACGGTTAGGATACAGTAACTGAAGTATATTAAAGTATTATGAAGTAATTGCGCTGAAGCTAAAGACTATACCCAATTAGGAAGTTGTGATACCCCTTGTAAGATCTACTGTTGTTAATCTCACTGTTTTAATGTACTCTGTAAGCTCAGTCAGCTCACTAGTAACAGCGTTGTTACGTAACTAATTCTTCTGCAGTTAAAGAGCCTCTATTGTCGACCGCGTCATTAATTAAGATAGGAATTGGGACAT
Source organism: Lindgomyces ingoldianus (assembly GCF_010093535.1). Lineage (NCBI taxonomy): Eukaryota > Fungi > Ascomycota > Dothideomycetes > Pleosporales > Lindgomycetaceae > Lindgomyces > Lindgomyces ingoldianus. Next base: position 1,703,825 of record NW_022985166.1, on the reverse strand, counting down.
CATAATAGGCAAAAGAATAACGTAGATGGCATAGTTGCTAAATTTGTTAGAAGATTGCTAACAAAACAGGCAATAACAGCATTCTCCGCATTAATCTCCGAACACGAGCCCCCTGGCCCTCAGCAACCTGCCTTCAACCGCCCAAAACCACCAAAAATCCTATATAACTACCGTAAACGGTTAGTACAGCAGCCTCATGTATAGTACAGTATACTGAGTAGATGCCCTGTACGTACGTACGTGACCAAAATCAGTGTACTGCAGTACTGTACTATTAGGTGTACTAACGGTTGGACACACTGCTAGAGACAGAGGGCGATGAGGAGGAGGATCTACAACCTTACTGGCGCAAGCTCTCTAGTAGCGAGTATTATAATAAGGGCTATAAGCAAACTCTCTCTGTTAACATAAGCCTTCTTACAGGCTTAAGGTTATATAAAAAAGAGCACAAAATAACAGAGCTTTAACAATATACAACAGCTACATTAAAGACCTCTCTGTAGCTAAGGAGGAATCCCTGCTATTCTAATCACCTCTTACTTAGCAGCTTAAAGTTAGTTGTTACTCCTACCCCACGCTTTTTAAAATCGCCCTTAATTTCCTCTGTATACCCTTAACAAGCTGCGACTGTAAGAGAGCCTTCTCTAGAGGCAGGAGGACAGTTACAATTAATAGAAACTGCTTAGCAGGTTGTATGATTAAGGCTCTGCAGCTCTAAAAGAACTGGTTACGTCACAGGGCTGTGGGGAGTGAATTGACTACTCTAGGGGACTTCATCTAGGCCAAAAAGCTTCTCCTAGAACAATTTTAACCCGGACCGACGAAACTTCTCGCGAAAAGTACAAAAGTATAAGGATTTTGAGAAGTTACTGTTACGTTACGTACTTGCCAATTAATTCACTGCTTACGTACAAAAGTACTACCAAATTGAGAAGTTACTGGCAGAAAAAAGCTCAAACGTAACGTACTACGTACTGTTGGCCACGCTGATCAGGACTCCTTACAGTTTGTAAGCCTCAGAAATTCAAACTCCTTTCCACAGAGGATTCTCTGCCGTTATCCTTTTCCTAAAATTGGACTCCTCTTTGGTTCTAAATTCATGGATCCTGGCTTCTTTAGGGACCAGTTTTTAGGCACCTTAAGTTGATCATCAGATATAAATGAAGTGTATTACAGAATTCTCACCCACGCCACTAGCTGCGTGATCTATCTTAAGAGATCCCGTCCCATACGGCCACCTCAAGTCGACTGTCTAGATCTCGCTTCTTTGGACCTAGTCTTTACACTAGATACGGAAAAAGGAGAAATGAGACCAAAAGGTGAGAGGGGGTCAGCTAATTTTATAGAATGGTACACTCTATGCCAATAACCGGCTTATTCTAACTATCGGAGGCCTCCTATCTGTTGCTTTGTGCTATAGAACGGTCTCCTATTAGTGTCAGGACCATTGCTCGGGTTGACGTCACGTGGCTTATAGTATATAAGACCTTTACGAATCCTACCAAGTCAGCAGCGATTCGCCTATCCAACACCTGAATGATATACAGTTGTCCGCCTTCATTACTATCCTGTGACTTCACTGCCTAGAATCTATATGCAATCCTCACAATTAGTCCAGGCGTCCGTAAGGAGAATATGTACTCGGTGTGAATCTTAGCTTAGCGTGCACAGTAATCTATTATTCCCTCTGTAGAACTTTCATGTCAACTATTTTGCGTTATTTAGTAAATTCATGGTGCTAGACTTTGCATTCAATCCAGAATATAATAGCAGGTCTCAGAAATGATCTAACCGGTGACATCTCAAAGCGTGGCCATTCTACAGACAGCCACGTTCTTAAGACGACATGTTCTTAAGAAGGTGACATCCCACGTTCTCTATACAGTCATGCTCTTTGGATATACCTGTCTTAAGATAGTTATATTCTCAAGATAGACATGCTTCTAAGACGGTCACTTCCTCAGAACTATCATGTCTTTAAAAAAATAATTTTTAGGTGTATCATCTAGTCTAACCTAAACACCACGCTGTCGTCTCAGCCAGGATTCAGGAAGAGCTACCAGAACTGTAATTGTGCGGTGAAGATCGCTAGCTGCGAGTATATCAACAGTGTAGATGGCGAGCCAGCGAGGGGATCTCCGGGGAGGCTATTCCAGAATCAGGCACTGGCTAGTTCGTTGCCTGGGTTTCGGTATATTAGAGGTTAGGTTTTTGAATAAAGAGGACAGTCTGTGTGAGGGATGAGTTCTTTGCCGTAGCCCGTGTCCATATTTCGGTTGTTCCGCTAAGGTGAGACATAGCCCTTCACACAACACTGTACGTGGATTCAACTCTGACTTTTCTACCTACATACCCGTGCTTATGCTGTTGCCTATAGCGTTCCTATATCCAACTAGCCACCATCTTACATATCACTTGCTCGTCTCTATCTCACGGCGTTGCTAGGAGATGAGAGAAACCGATCTTAATCGTATCTTCCCCACCATGGAATCTTTTCCATGCGATGGCGACCAACAATTCGAATCCGCGACACCAACCGTGCTATATTTTGCATGACCACGGAATTCCTTGCGTAGTTTGGTTCGAGGATGCTGTCGCCTACTATGGCGTCCCAACAATTGTGTTCGACTTATACGTCCTTGTATCAGACATTGACAGCCGCACAGGTGCTTATCTAAAATGGATGGACTTTTGTTCTACAAGAGAAGGGCAAAATTGGAAATGCAAACGTAGATTACGCACAGCGTCGTCTGAGACCACCACCTCAAGATAGTCACGAAGCAGAACTATCTAACCCTCACCCGCACACCTCTATGCCTCCACCACCAGGTACGAAGCCTCCGGGGACGACGACTACCGTCCTCCTTCTAGCTGCAGACTAGAATTTCAACCTTGAAGGATATGGCCTAGACAATTCAATAACCCCGTCAGTACTGTCTTTCCTCTAATAGCAGGCTTATTAGACGCTTTAATCAACAACCTATTAGACTGCCCCTCTAATAATGATATACTTTAAACCTATATCGCCCTTCAAATCGCCTATCTTTATAGCTGGGCGCCTGTACTGCAAGAACGGGCGTTCGCAGAACGCTTAATGTATAAGCACCGTCAGTATCATTTCGATGTCCTGTCTAGAATGAGCCATGGCACTGTATCGTTTATCTCTCATCAACGTAGTGTTCGAGAAGCATTACGAGAAAGGACACACGAGTTTCAAGAATGCTCTGCTTGCGACAACAAGGCATTGTTCAGTGGATAAATGGAGGTACAACTGTTAGCCTCGATGCATAATCTTTTCCCTGAAAAGGAGGAAGATTGGAAAGAAGAAGATGGCTGGGAAATTTATGACCATTTGGAGACGAATGAAGGCGTGGCGAACGGCTACACTAAACCAGGCGACTTGGGGGATATTGATAAGTAAGGAGCTTAAGAGCTTTGGTAGCTTGAAGACCTTTCCATACGGGACCCAACATGGGATAGAAGAGAGGGTGCAGTGTTATGAGCCAAGTGCCTGTTCCATCACTGACCAGTCACTTGACGAACAATTTTAACCTTACCGCTACCTTATGTATCGCTCATGCTGTTTTACAAGACTAGGAGACTTCTTCTACTCTACAATGGATCCTCCCCATCTAAGAACTCTCAGCCATAATGCAGACCAGGAAGCCGCCACCACCAGTCATACACTACCTCAATTCCAACACTTACTCTATACGGGCCCACGACTAATCATTTGACAGTCCTAACCTCTAGCGTGTGCCCGAGGCCTCAGAATGAACCTGTTGATAGGGAATGTCAACTTAGGGAATTGGAATTTGGGGAAATGAGACCCACCTGTCTGGAGACTGTATCTCGCACTCTTCCAGTAATCTCTACTAGTGTATGTCGCGATAAACTACTCTACAAATTCTTTGCTGGCATTTGGGTCGTCCTGGGCTGTTGAGAAGGCATTAATAGTTGCCAATCACAAGAGAAGGAACTTGATGTCCGCGGCATCCGATAATTTCTTGACCTTGGTTGGTCGTTCTAAGATAGAGCGGCATTTCGAATTCAGTATGAGCACTGGGCTGAGAATCTTGATGGAGTCACTACCAATGGTGATCGTATGGGTGGGTGTATCTACATTGAAGGTTTCCCGAAAAAAGGCAGGAGGGGAGACGATTTTGATTTATACAGGCCACATCGCTATTCTCAGTCCGCAGATCCAGAAGCGCCATTTTGCAATCTCCGAGCCAGCATTTCTCGACTTCACTCTGATTCGCCATATTAGTCAACGGGTAGTAGGAGTGGTAATGTTCTGTTTTATTTAACTGTCTGAAGATGGTGTAGTTAACGGTGTCGTGGCAGGCTGGCCAGTCCACGTGGTTTTACGTCCACCATGAAATACATTCCTTTTTCATGGACGGCTGCGGCGAGGGATCTGAGACCAGAGGAGCTGCTAAAGTTGGAGTTGGGGGTGTAGAGGTCCGTTTGGTAGTAGTCGTGGTAAGCTTGCGAGACTTGGGCTGTGATGGGGGAGATCCAAATCTTGGGTGAATTATTAGGGAATGATGGGGAATCAGGAGAACAAAAGAGGTTCTACGGCAGTGAAGCCCATGTTTTTGATATATTCGAGCTTGTTTTGGAGGACTTTCCATGTTCCACTGCAGTAGATGTTGTTTGCAGTATCGCAGAGGTTAGGTTGTGCTACCATCGGTGCGGGCAAATCTATGCAGCATTATGTCTATTGTCGTGGAGATTACAAATATTTATTGGTGTGTAAGTGCCTAAAACAATTCCGCTGAAGAAAATATTTAAATAGATAAGAAATAGAAGTAGAGACTTGTACTTGGAGTAGAACGAGAAACCATGAGTATGCGGTATACAAGTTCCGGAGAATGAAGACTGAATTCCACGAAGAAAATAACCTAACTTACCTGTCTGTGAAGACTTGATATATAGATCTAGTCCCCCAGTCCGCGGCTCTACCAACAGCGCAATAGTGGATAATACCTGAAGCTTCATACCAGAAAGGAGCGATTCAACCAGGAATCAAGAAGCAAACCTGGGCTAGAACAAGGCTGCAATAGAGTTTGGGAGGCTACTCTTACCTCCAAAAGACGTTCTTCCAAGTTCTTTGGTGTTAAAATGTTAAAGACTCCAATCCCATGCGTCAACGTCCATAAACCTTGCTTCCTTCCCTCCCTCAGCTGAGCTCTCTGAATTACCCCCAGCCCACTTACTTCCAAACACTCGACCTACGGAAATGCCGCAATAACCCATCGCCACTTATTACGTCTAGATGTCTTCGCTAGGGGTGATTCGAATCCAGGACACGCCATTTACGAACGTGACCCGGAGATCTACCTTCCCAGCATATTGGTAGGACTATTGTAATCCACCGACCGACATAGGAATGCTGTATTCAGCCGGAGAATCAACTTGCGGCGCCGTTCGCATCATTGGAGCCTCGTCACATGTCTGCCGAGTCAGTCTTTCATGAGCTAGATATATATGTACGGTAGACTTGGTGGATGTTGATCTGAGCATACCAGTTGGCTGCATGCTGGTCTCGTGAACTTTCTTATCAGCGTCAAGATTTCTTGAATGAGGGCTGATGCAGGTTTACTATGCTGTTAGTCTCTTTCTCATAGATGTTGTTCCATGGCGTTGGAAGTAAGGAATTAACCCTTCCTTGTAGTTGCAGCGAACTCCGTCTACCATTGGTTAAGATTATCGCATCGACAATTCGATGCTAATTAACGATATCTGCTCAACATTAGCTTAACTACGAAGTTGCAGTGATGCGGTGCAACTCACATCCTCGCTTTATTATTTTCTGCCCGATGCCGACCATTGCTCAAGTCGCAGTTGCAACCTGTGTGTCCAATGCATCTCTACCCAACCATAGGGTGGGTGGAGGTACCCACATGTAATATATAACCCTCAAGGGCATTAAAAGTTCTGCAAATTATCCTGTGCACCGAAGCCAGCGATGGACGTCATCATGCATATCAGAAACCCCCATGTCAATTCCTTTTCTAGGAGTGTGCCACTAGTTGGGGTTGATGGCAGATGAAGACCTAGGACAATTCGGGAAGCAAAGATGCAGGGACGGTGCAGGTCGATACTCGCGGGATGGATCTCGACGAGAGGTTGTTCAGTCTGTACTGAGGAAGAGGTGTCAAAGTATGCAAGGAATGAAGTGGTACCAACGAAGTATCCATTATGTTCTCGGTGTTTAGTAGTTGATATAGGCAGAGCCTAGAATGGCCGTGGACTGCGACTTCTTCCTCCGCTGGTACCTGATGTTTGTGCCTTCCATCTTGCTCTCGAAGGAGGACCTAGATAGGTAATCGTGCCGAAGAGAAGAAGGGCCAACTTTGATAGACTCAAGAAATCGCTTCGAATTAAACGGTGTACGCAAATCGAAACGTCGAGTGAACGATACACAGCCCAAGATCTGAAGCAAGTTGGAAATGTATATGTACAAGAAAGGGAAATTTTTGAAAGCCTGACAAAGTGGAAAGAGAGCCCTCAGCTCGACAAATAAATCCAACCCAGAACCCAGAATGCCATGGTGGTATCTTATGCAACCGAAGCCCTCCTTCCAAACGCCTTCGCTTGCCACCTCTCGCTCGTATTACCTCGTCACATATCTCACGAGAACGACAGGCGGCTATGCATGCAACATATATTGCCCTACCCAGAGACCCAAACCTGGAACAGGCACAGAAAATATTCCTTCACGGACACGTCAAACTCCTCACCCTCTTCTCACCTTTTCCAAGAATCTCATTCCTCAGCTTCGAGGGCACAGCGGCGGCAGCCCAGCATTGTAGCGCACAACGTCGCATGATATCCATCTCCTCACCCTTCATTCTCAACTGATGTTTCGCCATTTTACTCTTCCACAGCTTGGTGCCTTTCTCCTCTTGCTTGCACTGTCCGTCTGAGGCGCTCCTTAGGAAGCTCGGCATAGTGACATTGCGCTTTGGGGCAGGTGTGGAATCTGTGCTCGAGGGCACGGTGGACTCTAGGCTTATGCATTCGGCGATTAGACACTGGATGCCGGCTGAGAGCTGCGTTGAGCGCGAGAAGAGGTATGGCCAATAGTCTGGGCCCCAGAAGGGATCAGAGGCGAGGGCCTCACGGAGCGCGGGGAGGACTTGAGGTAGTGGAGGAAGACTGAGTCTCGGACTGGGTGCTTCTGTTTCGGTGTCGGTGGGTGAGATGGGGGAGGTAGGAGATTCTGCTGGAGAGGAATTTCCTGAGGTGGCTGGAGACGAATGCGGAGAGGAGATTGAGGCGGTTGAGAGGAGAGATGCTGCGATGGTAAGGCGGATATGCGACTCGGTGCTCATCGTCGCCATTGTGACACAAGCTGGGCATGACTCGTAGTTAGCTCCCCATGTCCCAAGCTTCAATAGCTCTGCTCTGTTCATTGTGTGAGAACCTACCTGGACAGCCCCGCGTACGACACCAATCCTCTTCCTCCGAGATGAAGCATTGCATCCAGAGAAACGCACCGCGCGCTTCTCCCCTAAATGCTAACTCAAGGTCTTCCGGCCTGGGGATACAAAGCGCAACCTCAGCGAGAGCCTCGGCATGATGGAAAAGCTCGACCACGGGCATGACCAGAGCATGCAGCAAGTCGCGGTGAAGCAGCCATTTGTCTTGAGCCTGCTTATCGCAAGTCTGGTGCTCGGTGCAGAAGCTGTTGACGTGGCGGCGGTTATCAGCGGGGGTTCACAGACATGCAGGAGATGGGTCGGGCATACTCGAGGTCTTTGGCAAGACATCTCCTCAACACTTGGAATCCCTCTGATGTGCAGAGCGCTTCGACGTCCTCATGGGGGATCTCGAATGGCGACAGGGTCAAGCTTTCGGAGGCGTTGGGGGTCGACTCCATGGCTTACGGCGAGGATGGTGGAAAAGGAGGCATGCAGCGCAGGTGAATTTGGGAGAAAAGCTTGCATTGAAGAATAGACAGCTATAACTGAGAGAAGCGTTCAAAGTCAAAACCAAAGGAGACTAGTGGGTTCGAAGAAGAGAGGAGAAATGGGGAACCGCTGGGCAGGCACTTCAATAAAATGACGAGCCGGCACCCAGGAAATAGTCTTAGGCCAGGGCTTGCCCCTTTCGTTCGTTGCGCTGCGGGAAAAACCCGCACTTGCGCTGAACTGCGCACGCCATTCACAAAAGCTGCATTATCAACTGCGATACGCATGGCAATAATGCATTCCGATATGACGACGCTGGCCCTTTTGCATTGGGCTGGGTGTACCTGGCCATGCATGCATGCATCTCAAGAGCCGACAAGAAACGAAGCGCCGTGTCGTGGCCGCCACGAGCGCCACATGGAATCGAAACTGAACGTGGGGGCAGCTCACGGTCCAAGCATATTTACCCTTGCATGAAAACGAACTCTATTGTGTCTACCTCTACCCGCTCTCCCGCCTGTATATATAACGGAGCGGTGATGTCGTTGTGGATCTCTGACACAAAGTCTCTCAGCCCCAATCATTCCCGGCAGAATCAATACAATGGTAGTCTCTCGACAGCGGAAGATCTCTTCCAGCAGACCCTGCACAAACCCGGGACCATGCTGTTCAGCTTCCGGTCCGTCTCACAGCCCGCAGTAGCTGTCGATAGCCTCTTTCAACCGTGTCTCTCTCTTTCGGAGCTGAGATGCAAGCCAAATGCGAGCCAGACGCAACCAGACTTTTGGGAACCGCAAATGACTGCAATGCAGGCTGCAGCACTTCCATTTCCGGTCATGCAGTTCCCTTTCGAGCTCATTTCGGTGGGTGGCTTGATATTGGTTTATCTTTTCTGTCAAAACCCTCCAATGTCGAGGCTTTGGATATCTTAAAACTGGGCACCACATGTGGGTTTCGTGCTCAAGGTACACAACACCGGCGCTTCAGAAGCATCGATTCGAAAGTAGGGACGGCTGCTCGTCGTTGACTAGGAATTCCAAATCTGAGAGTTCACGTTCCTCTCTTGCAGGATGAGGAAGCAGTGTTGGTAATGGACGTTTGAACATCTAGCAAGTTTCCTGGAGAATGACTGCTTCTCCATGAGTGCGGCATCAGGGTTACGGAGGAACTATGATATGTCGGTAATTCACATCCTGGTCTTTACGGAGGCGCTATTGTCAGGAATGCAGACCGGGAGGGGTCTGAGATTATGCTCTCCCCAGAAGTGTTATTCTTTAAGGCAACAGAGCGGCCGTATAGCGTGACAAGCGCCTGTTCTCTGAAATTGTAGCCTGAGATTCTTGAGGGCTGTGTAACATGTCAGTGGCCTCAGTCTCGTCTTTGTAAATGCCTTATGCGAGAGAATATCTCCTTTATGGTATTGCGTTGGTATTCATGGGTTGCAGCGTAACAGAAGAAACCTGTGGTCTAGCAGAAGCCTCATTCCGTACGCACCATGAGTGCCCAGACAGAGACAGATGCGAGAGCGAAAACAAATTGAGTTCGAGAGGGAATTTGTTGGAGTGTAGAGGACGCAGCATGAATGTATTTAGATGGTAGGCCGCGAGTAGGCCTCCATGATATCAGATACAGGAGTGAATTGAGCGGAGTGAGGATGTTGATTTGGTGGGTGTACTGCGAATAGCACACAATTGTCAGCGGAAGCATTCTAAACTCTGTGTTTCAGCATGTCCATCTCGATAAGCATAGAAGGAAAGATTTTGCGGGTTACAAGAAAGGCATGAGAGTAGTCTTCTATCGCCGTAAGCTACAAATTAGAAGAACTACTAGGGGGTGGTAAGTCAGGGTGGTAAGTCAGAGGGTGTTGTGGGGAACGGCTAAGGAGAGTATGGAGTTAATGATGCTCAAATGGTGCTGCATGGATGGGCTGGTAATAGGAAGTTATAGTAAGTAAGAGAGTAGGATTGTGGAATATCGCTATGGATTGTAGTCTTGGAGAGGTTCAGGGTAGGACGTGTTGCTGAGGAGAGCACCGAGTCAACGATACTTGGCGGCGCTGCATGGGCAGCCAATAGGAAGCCACAAGAAGGAAGAAATAAAGACTGTGGAGCTTCTCTATGAATTGTAGTCTAGGGGATGTTTGATGGAGGCTGGAAAACGAAAAGATGTCAAAGATATGTAGGGAAACATTTAATTAATAGATATACAAACCGGACCCTCTACGCCAATATGGAGACGAATTGTGGCCGAACCAACACGCTTAGAAGTACACATCTCCTTTCTTTAAAAAACGCTAATATAGTTCCCAATTCGCTCTTTCTGGTTCTGCGCTATGCACTCGGCTATCCAGGTAATGTTGCGGATTTCCTGTACGAAGTCAGCCATCTGGAGGACATGGAAAGAGCAAGAGAGGTGGTACAGACCTGCTCCCGCAACTTCACCCAAGCATACACCACAGCATGCGTAAACTGTCGAGTGAAGGCCAGTTTTGAAATCTCCATCTCCTTCTGGTAGAAAAGATCTTCGAGGCTCCGAGACTCTCCACCTACACCACCGGCCATGTTTCCAAGACCACCGCCTCCGCTCTGACCGCTGAGGCCTGTCTGGTCGAAGAATGTCTTGTAGTCGGCGACGCTCTCTACGGCGATGCGCACACCCTCCACGTCGTCTGCCCTCGAGAGCATCAGCGTTCCTTCGGGATGCAGACGGCCGAAGTTGGGATACAGCTTCTTCCGGTCGGCCTTTGAAAGTTCGGTGCCAAAAGAGTTTAGCGTGATGTTGATGCTCCTTCGATCAGCCTCAAACTCTAGCACCTCCGTCATGACCTCAGCCGTGGGAGTTCCTGCCACTTCCGGTGTTGTATTGACCCAGTTGTAGAAGTCTTCCAAGTAGTTCTTGTACAGTGTGTTCCGGATGATCTCGATGTTCAGTTCGTCCAGATCCTGGTGGCTGAGGGAGCCCTTGAAGTAAGGTGCCAAAGGCGTCTCGATCAAGACGGAGTTGTACAGCTCCTCGATGTTCGTCGCTACACACAGTACAGGCATGGTCTCAAACCAGCCGAGAGGATGGCACCGTTCCAACAGCTCCCGCGTATCTCGCTCGTGAAGTGTGCCTGTGATCAGCAGCGCAACGTTGTCAATCATGTATCCATACGTCAAGTATTCCATAAACTTTGCGAGCGAGCCTGTGGAGTTGGCCTGGAGGTAGCGGAACTCGGATACCAGCTTCTCGGTGGTCTTGTTGGCGAGGGCGGAGGTAGATGGGTTGGGGGGCAGGGATGCGAGGAAGTCGCCATAGGCAGGGGAGAGCTGAAGCTTCACATCTTCAGGAGTTCGTTAGCTTCTATTGTACTTTTAGTGTGCTTGAGTTCGAGGGCATACCGTCGATAGTCTCGCATTGCGTTAGGTTGCTGTAGCTCTGGCTGGTGAGCAGTGCGTTGCGATAACCACGCACGATGCCTTCGATATAGCTGTGAAATCATCAGAAAGAGGTTTAAAGGGATTTAAATAGGATGGAATACCCATATTTCACATTGTAGAAGAGACCCTCCATGATGCGCGATGATTTGCAGGGGAGTCGGGTGGAGGTGGGAGGTTGATGATGCACAGTGCCTAACTGGCGAGCAAGGGTCACATCTAGCCGCGCCAAGACATTAGATACGAGAGGACCATTGAACACCGAATGCAGAAGAGAGGGATAATCATGAACAGGAGTTTGTATCTAATAAGCATTCTGTTTAATTCCAGCAAGAAGACTAGCAGATAGATTCTATTCTAATCATATTCCACGTTATGTGAGATAATGTGCCATACGCGCCACACAACTGCTCTGTGGCGGGGGGTCAATCAAGAACAGAAATGTGCACCCTGTGAATCTTGACTTTTATTCAAGCAAGAGCCGAGTCGTGGATTTCTATTCTAGCTATATTCCTCATTGTCTGACAACGAGTTGTGTCTGAGGCCCTAAACAATGCGCGGTGTGGCGAAACGCCTTGAGCCAAAGGCCTGCGCCACATATGGTTGCTTAGTTAGCAACGCTAAATTCTTAGCGTGGTCGCATGGTTTACCGCGAACTCGACAACACAATTGCTCTTGCTCTCCAACAACACACTCAAGGTACGTCCCACGCTTTGTTCCTGCCCACACATCCCAAATCATCTTCTCCTGCCATCCAATTCGCCGTGCGCCCCAGTTCAGGATCACTCCTGCATTTAGAGTAACCTTCACCTCGCCTTTAGGGACTTTGCTGACTTGCGCCAGATGGTCTCAACCCGCTCGCGCGCGGTTCAGGAAGAACCCCCCCGCGCTCCGTCCCCCCGCACCAGGCGGCGGAGGCGCCTGGAGGGGTGGTCTCCTCCTCCTGTTCCCGTCCTCCCCCCTCGCCGCCGATTGCGGTCCACCAAGGCCGCCGCTTCCCCGCTCCAAGCTCTCCCAGAGCCGGAGAGGAAGAAGAAGACGACCAAAAAGGAGGATCCTCCTTCAGAAATGGAGGCAAAAGAGGAAGAGGCCGAAGATGGCGACAAGGGCGTCTTCTTCGAAGAGGATGCAAGTGAGTATCGCTTTTTCTTTCCCCCTTGGAGGACAGACTAATACAATGGAAAGAGGACAGGGAGATCGCGCACCTCAAGAAAGAGCTTTCGAAATACAAGCAGAAAGCTCAAGACAAGGAGAGAGATGCTGACTTCTGGCGCAAAGCCTATTACCGCGACACTGACCCGCAACAACGCCCTGCCAATGTGCTACTGAAGAAGATCGAGGACGCAAAGGCCGAGGCTATGGCCGAGGCCCGCCAGGGTCTGCTTCCTGCCCTCTCTCCCCCCTCCATGCCCGCCGTGCCCGCCGTGGCCGTCGCGCCCGTCGCGCCTTCCCAGACGCCGCCACCTGCCTCTATTCAAAACACAGCGACTTGGAGCATCAATCGTCTCTTCTCTTGGATTCCAGGCTTCCGAACCCCTGAAGCGACACCGCCAAAACAACTCACTGCCCAAGTGGCCGCAGAGATCAAACAGAGCCTTACACCCACCGAGACCGAAAATAGCACACAGATGACACCCATCCGCGCAAAGAAGCCTGCGAAGAAACCCGCGAAGAACAGCGCAAAGAAGACCGCCAGGAAGCGCGATGGACAAGCATCCGACCGTGGCCTCATCGTGAAGCGGGTCCTCAAGGGTGTCGCCCAGGAAGAGAAGCCAAAGGCGAAGGCGTGGGTCAAGGATACGATGAAGAAGATCGAAGCAGGTTCAGCAACCATCGGCAACAAGCGCAAGCTACTCGAGCAAGGAATGAAGATGAAAGACCTGGGGGAAATTCCAGCACGACTACCCTGGCAGTCCTCCGGCACATACGGCTTGCAAGATGCATTCTTCGATTACAGCTCCGACGAAGATGTCGACGTCCCAGACTACTATGTACTCGACATGCTCGCGAAAGGAAAGCCCCAGAGGAAACGTCGCAAAATCCGAACCAACTTATACCCGGATGATGACGTTCGATCTCTGAACGATATGCAATCAGAAGATAAAGTCGACACTCAGGGTAACCCGAGCTCCCAAATTAAGCTCCCAGCAGATGAGGTCGACACCCATGGCAACTCCAGCTCACAGATCGACCTACATCCACGTCCATCACATCAACCGTCCCCAATGTTCAGTAACGAAGACCACGTGTATCAGGGCGGCAACGTATTTCAACAGAACACAACACCGACTACCCCGACCCGCGATCGTGAGGCTATCCAGAAGGAGCTTAAGCGCACCGGACATGTTGAGGGTACTGGCACTTTCTGCGTTCCCGAAGGTGACTCCGATTCTTCCGATGACTCTCTTAGCCCCGAGGAGCCCATGACACCAGTTTGGACGCAATCCCCACCACCAGCTCCAACCCCCGCTCACGCCACCCTTCCATCTCCTCTCACTACCACTGAGGATGAAGACCCAGTGAGGCTTCAACGCGCGAAATATACAAAGCACACGCCCGCCAAGCCGTCCAAGCTTAGGCAGGCGATCATGCCTTCACCGAGTGCGTTTTCGGAGGGTCTCGACGATGAGATGCCCGATGCGGCTCCGATTGACCTCAGTGACACCCAGTTAGAGGCTGCTGTCGAAGAGTACGTCAATGACCCATCCTTCCTGGCCAAGAATGCTTTTGCTTTCGGGGGTTCGTCAGTGAAGTTGGTTTATGACGAGGACGATGAGGATGAGGAGTACTAGAAAAGTGTGTTTTCCTTTTTTTCCTTTTTTCCTTGTTTATTTATTTCAGATTCCCTGTGGGAAGCATGGCTGGGTACGGGCGTTTTTGCATTGTCTGGTGTTGGTTTGTGTTTTTTTGCGGTCGCCAATCCTAGTACCCGCCTGATCTCCCTTATGGGTGAGATTGGCGTGTGTGAATGGGTGTGGCGTACCTGTTCTGGCCTTTTGGCAATTATGTTTGTAATTGCGACTGAATTAGGGGCTTTGTCCTGCTTCTGTCTTTCTTTGTGTGATCTCCTCCCGGGTTGAGATTCACTTAGAGAAGCAGAAGTGACACTTCTAATGTATCCCTTTGTTCGACAGTCGTTTTGTGTGTTTGTCTTGTAATGTGACGATGTGACGATGTGACGATGGGGTAATGCTGTATTGTCATGCTGTTGATGCTTTGGGAATAGAGATTGCAGCCTTCGAGACTTTGCCGGGGAATGTGAATTGAATTTGGGATTGGTTCTAGCGCATCCATGTGAACCTTAATAATGAGCAACATGTCAGGCATAACATGTTCCAGCTATGAATAGTTAGCAGGCTTTGAGAATAAACATCTTATTTCTGGGGCCTGCTGGAGCTTCGAGTTGAGTGAGATGTTAGGGCATAATGCTGTCTACTGCTTTCTAATAGGTTCAGAGAACAGACATCTTGTTCCAAGAGCCTTCTGCACGTTTATAAATAAAATTTGGGTGTGTTTTTAATGTCCTTACTCGTGCCAGGGTTTCTAAGACTGGTTATTAAGGATGTTAGGTTCACTGTCCATAAACTCCTGGTGGTCTTGTTCAGACACAGCTGGGCCGTTTTTGGACCTTACGAGACAGCTACGAAGAGAAATTTGACTTTATTTTGTTGTACTAGTTCATTCCTGCATCTCCAAGATAGGTTATTACAGATGATAAGCTTATTGCCTATTAAATTCTTATACTATGGCTTGAGAATGGCTTGAGAATGGCTTGCTGATTGCTGTATTGTTTCGAGAACATCGGAATTTGATTCTAAGGTTGTTTGGCGAGCATGCGGTACCACTGAGACGTGAGCTGTGACGAACCGCAGAAGAACCCCGCGCTAATGCAGATCGGGATAGGGTGGGGGGCAATTGTCAAGGCAGGGAAACGTCAAACATTTTCGTTGATGCCTCATCCCGTCTTCCCACTCTCCTCTCTCTCTGCACAAAGCTGTCAAACCATCCAAACATCTGCCATCCTCGTCCGTCACCCTCGGCTCCCAGAATCACCCCCTCTCCCGTCCCCATGGGCTCCGTCGTCCTCCCCCACCTCCGCACAGGCTGGCATGTCGACCAAGCCATCCTCTCCGAAGAAGACCGCCTCGTCGTAATCCGATTCGGCCGGGACTCCGACCCTGACTGCATGCGACAAGACGAAGTGCTCTTCAAAATCGCCGAGCGAGTCAAAAACTTCGCCTGCATCTACGTGTGCGACCTCGACGAAGTGCCTGACTTCAAAGCCATGTACGAGCTCTACGACGCGTGCACGGTGATGTTTTTCTTCCGGAATAAGCACATGATGTGTGATTTTGGGACGGGCAATAATAATAAGCTGAATTGGGTGTTGGAGGATAAGCAGGAGTTGATTGATATTATTGAGACGATTTATCGGGGAGCAAAGAAAGGGAGGGGGTTGGTGGTTAGTCCAAAAGATTACTCGACTAGGTATCGGTATTGAGGGGAGGGGCTGGGGTCTGAACGTTTACTCTTACTAGATGGGCTGAGAGAGGAAGAAAGACGGAGGGTGGAGTAGTGGGGATGCGCGAGGGGGGGGGAAGGGGATGAATACGCTCTAGCCCCGTGGAATGGGGACACGCTAAGCTAGAGGGTGCTCGCGGCGGGAGAAGAAAGGAAAAGCTTTTCTAGAGCTGGCATGTCTGCATCGATCGCATTCGGGAATACCGCATCAGCGTGGCTTCAATAAAGGATAAGGGCAGAGACATACAACTCGTTAGGCCGATTACTCGGGCATTCCTGGCGAAGAAATAGACTGCGAACAGCAACCATACCACGTTCATCTACATTAGAAGGCTGCAATACCAGACACACGACTTCACAAGCACTGCAAGGGCAATATAAGCAAGCATAATAAATCATATTATTCGTCACGAGATCCAGAACCTCCAACCCACTGTACTCCATGCCACTGCCCCATACTCTCATGTCTTCCCCCTTGCTCCACCACTCCCACCAACCTCCCACAACCCTGCCCTAGCACCCCTCCAAACCTCCTCCAGGATCTCCCTCCGCGGCAACAAACTCGGAAACACCACAACGACATCTCCCTCCCCCTTTACCACAATCGAGAGATAGAATCGGACTTCAAACCCCTTGAATGCTTCATGGATGAAGATATCCTGGATGCTGGTTGTCGGAATGAAGCGCGTGGACGAGGTGGTCAGGTATGTGGACGAAGAGGTGGAGGTTTGCAGGCCGAGGGAGCGGATTATGAGGAGGGATTCTTCTACAGATGCGTGTGTTAGTAGTTTCTGCTGGCTGGCTAGTTGGTAAGGGGAGGGGTGGCACCAGTATATCCTCTCCTTCCAACCCTCCAAATCACCGTCAACGCTACCGGAGCTAAATATCTCCATGGCAGTGTTTCTACAAGCTTAACGATCCATGCTTCAGCCACTCTGCCTAGGAACATTGATAACAGGACTGTGTGTTTTCCAGAACTCGCACGCCATTTCGCCCACAGCGTTATGAGCGCAAGCGTCCCGGCTAATATTCGAACTAGGATCGAGAGATAGTATGTGAACAGCGCGAGAAGTGTCTTTGGCACTGGACGCGTGGAGACCGTGAAGGAGATTGTGGACGGGGTTGGTTGGAGGGTTGTTAGGGTTTGGGAAGGGGGAGAGGTCAGGCGTTGGAGGAGGCTGAGCATTTTGGAGTTGGGATAGAGGGTTACCGAGGCAGCATTTTTGAAGACAAAATCAAAATTAACCAGAAGCTAGAATTGGTGATACTGATAGACTGTTGACGGGAATGTGATGATGCTCAGCCCTATCGGGAACAGCCGAGATCCAAGTACAGTCAACTCTCGATGGCGCGATGCGCGATTAAACGATATTTCGATATAGCAATACATTTCTCAAACCTGAATTAATTTCCCACTAAAATATTCTATTTTGCGATACCTACTATATTGTAAGCTTTTAGCTAGATTATTGTTATATTAAAAGATAAAATGCTATGTGTGGCAATTACTAACAAGCAGCAACAGGCTCTGCGTTAATAGTATTAACGTTAGGGTCCTAGCTAGAGGCAGCTTAATGTAATTAAGTAGTTTAAGCAAGAGTACAACTATTACATCTATTAGTTAACAGTATTAGAGTCCCTTTTAAAGCAATATAGCTACCTTAACAGTAGCTCTGCCACTACCTGCACATGTTAATAACAGGCATAGTAGCCTATTCTTAAAGCTGTCCTCTTTAACTAGCAGCAGCACCTTAAAAGCTCTAGCAGCAACGTCCCTAGTAATATTTTTATTAAGAAAGCAAAGGCTATCTAGCTGTAAATACCTAATTACGCTAACCTCTTTGTACTAGAGTTTAGCTTAGGCTAGCTTACTAACTTTAAGCAATAGCATAATATTAAGCTTTATTAACACTAGGGTAAGGCTGCGTTAGTGCTAGCTAGGGCTAAAAAGAAGATAAGGGCTATTAGAACGCTGTGTAGAGAATACGCAGAGCAGGATATATTTAATATAGACAAGACAGGCCTATATTAGCAGTAGGCACTATTGTTAGGGCTTTCTACTAGAGCTTAACTTAGCAGGAAGAAGGATAAGAACTAAATATTAATTATATGCTACTATAACTTTACTAGCAGTAAGCACTTTACTCTTTAGGCTATTAAAAAGGTAGCTAGACTACATGCTCTATAATCTATTAACCTTAAGGCTTTTAGCATCTAATAGTTATTAAATCTTAAGGCGTAAATAACGCATACTATTATAATAGATTAGCTACAGGCCTTTTATTAGTAGATAAAAGAGACTAGGTCTATCCTACTGCTAATAAATAACTACAGCGCTTATATCTTTAGTGTTAATCTTAAACTACCTTTACTAAATATCTACATTTAATAGCTGCCTGCTAACTTAACTAGCGTCTACTAGCTACTTAATTAAGGCGTAATTAGTTAGTTTAAGCGCTTATATAAAAAGCAATAGATACGCTATATAGTTGCTAGCTATAAGCGCAGCGCAGATCTAGCAACTTAAGTTAACCTCTACTATGCCTTACGCTAGGCCTCTTAAGCCTAGTATAACAACTTTTAGAGTAATATAATCTATTACTGCTTCTGCTAAGCTAAGATCTAGCCTTTACAAGAACTAATCTACCTGCCTAATTTAGAGGAGCAGTCTTAGCAGGAGCTAGAGGAGCTCTACTAGCAGGTGCAGCACGCAGGCAGAATTTAGGACGCTATAAGCCTTAAAAACTTCCTAAATCCTATTAATAAAGATTACAAGCCTACTTAATCTAACTTTAATGTAGTAAACATAATTATAATATATAGCTAGCAGCTAGTTAAAGATAAATTAGATAATAAAAAGCCTTCTATATAAATACTTACCCCTACGCAGGCAGAGCAGGCTCTTAAATTACTACTCTTATATTAAGAGCATACAGATTTAACAACTCCCTAGCAGATTAGAGCGCTCTAGCAGCTATATACTAAAGCAAAGGCTTAAAAGTCTAAGCAGTTTGTCTAGGGCACTCTAGATAGTTAGATTACGTAACCCTCTTGCTGCAATAATATTGCGATATAATGATATAATCCTTGTTCTAGAATTGTATCGCGCCATTAAGAGTTGACTGTAGTGTGGTGTTGTATGGCCCAAGCTCCTAATAATTTCTGGCTGATTGCTAGTTGGGTATGCTTGGCATACGGCGAAACTTGACTGCCTTTCCGCCGCCTGGGGCTTTCTTCATTCTCTCACTTCCACCTCTCAGGTTCAAAACTTCTCTCAGGGTTCGAAGGGCATTCCCGCCTTGTAACAATCCCTCTACGCCTCCTTTACCTACAACTACCCACAACTTCCCTGTCACAATGCCGTCCCCAGCACCAGAAACCCAGCCCCCGCGCTCCCCGCAACCGCCAAAAGCCCGCTTCCGCTCACGCTCGCGCTCCCCACGTCGAGAAGACAGGGACAGGGATAGCAACCGGGGCTCCGAGCGCCGCCGTTCTCGCTCTCGCTCCCCACCGCGCCGCCCAAAGAACTTCTCTGGGCTTAAGTGGAAGAAGCATGACCGACGTGATGACTCTGAGCGAGATGGTGAGCGGAATATAGGTCGGGGATATCGGGCGCAAGAGGAAGATAGGAGGAGGAGGGATAGGAGTAGAGATCGGGAGAGGGATAGGGAGGGTGGGTATGGTGGTGGGCGGGAACAAGAGACGGATAGGGATAGGGATAGGGAAAATGGAAGGTATAGGAGGGATGAGCGGGACGACAGGGGGTTTGGCCGACGAGACAGAGAGCGAGACCATGGCCGCTACGGTGATCGTGACCGCGAACGACGCCGTGAACGCCACAACCCTGACGACAACCCCGATACAATTGACAGTCGTCCCAAAGACATCGACCGTGACCAAACCCTTCCTCCTCCCCGCTCCAACTCCCACCCCAAGCCCCGCGCCAAAAAGCCCGACAAGGCCTCCGGTCCCACTCCCGCCGCCCCACCAAGTGAACCCATGATCATCGTAACCGTGAACGACCGGCTCGGCACGAAAGCGCAAATCCCGTGTTTTGCCTCCGACCCAGTCAAAGTCTTCAAAGCGATGGTTTCGGCGAAGATTGGGAGACCAGCACATGAAATTATGTTGAAGAGGCAGGGAGAGCGGCCGTTTAAGGATCATATTACTTTGGGTGATTATGGGGTTAGTAATGGGGTGCAGTTGGACCTTGAGTTGGATACTGGGGATTAAGTGTTGGTGGGTGAGGGAGGAGGGCCTGGGATGCGGTGGATGATCTGATTGAGGTGAGTGGGGTATGAAACTCGATACAAGGTATATGTTTGTTCGGTGCTAATTGCATTTAAGTGTATGCGGGGTATCTCAAACTCAAGTTTCCATATCAGGCATCCACATCCTCATTCGGTCTCAACCTCCTCAGATCTAGCCCTTTCTTCCTCGCAAACCTCTCATTGACCACTTCCACAGGTTCCTGCCTCTCCCTCTCCAACACCGGAATGTAATTCCCCTTAGCCCTCGCTACATCCCCACCATCAAACACCCTTGGCACACCTATCCCCCCTTTCTTCTTTCCCCCTACCTCCATCTCGCTCTCATCTCCAATCTCCAGTTTCTCCCCTTGAGAAGCAACAACATCCATCAACAACCCTGCCAACGTCTCCTCCATCTTCCTCCCCCGCCACACTTCCCAAAGATCATCCATGACGCCTCCTCTTCCCCACTTCCCTGTCCCAACCCTGCCTCCTCCACCACCACTCCTCCCTTTCTGTTCCCTCCCCCCGGGATCCCCAACATAAATCCACTCTAACGCGTCCTTATACCCCTGCTCCCTCTCTCCCACCCTCTCCCCTCCCATCTCCTCATCCGCAGCGGGGAACACACAATCCCACAGTACGAGTGGGGCATCGGACGCCATTTCATATTTCGGTCTCGTGGGATTGGAGGCAATGTCTAGGAGGGAAGGGATAAGGGAGGGTGACTCGAGACCCTGGCCGATGAGAAAGAGGAGCGCGATGATGGACCGGACTTGATGCCAGAGGAAGGCGCTGCCGTGGAGGGTGAAGGCGTACATTTTCGGTTGCTGCTCCCCCGCTTCAGATGAGGGAGGGAATTGGGACGGGAGTTGGAGGTTTTGGTGCGAGAGATATGTGGGAATAGATAATGGCGAGATCTCCTCAATATCAGCGTAGAAGATCCGCCGCTGGAAGTTTGTGAGTTGTTTGCTAGCATCGATTTTACAGAAATTGCGGAAGTCGTGGAGGCCAACTAACTCGCTACACCCTTGTTTCATGGCATCAATATCGAGCCAACCTTCCCGCATCGCAGTTCTAGAACCAGATTCAGGGGTGGGATAGCTGGTTGGAAGGTACAGGCCTGAGGGATCGGGGTTGGGGCTGAAACACGGGTTTGTGAAGAAGTATTTATAGCGCCGTTCTCTGCAGGAGAAGCGGGCGGAGAAATCTGGGGGAGGGTTAGGACACCAGGCGTAGATGCGGATGTCGGGGGGGAGGACACGGTTTAGGAGTTGGATGTAAGGGAGTTCGTCTAAGATGTCGTTGAAGGGCTTCGCTGCCTGTTCGGACTCGGTGTCGGTGTCGGTGGGAGGAAGAGAAGTTTCGGTACTTTCCAGCTCTTCTGAGATCGCTTCTGGGGAAGTTGAGAGGGTTTCTAGTGTTGGGTTCGGGCTTGGTATTGGCCGGTTGCTTCGAACCCGCACTCCAATAACCTGCCCAAATGCACTCACGCCCCGATCCGTCCGACCACATTTTGAGTACTCGCAACCTTCCCAATTCATATCCACGCCCCCGCGATCCCAGGCTGCAAACGTCTTGTGATCCAACCTATCATAATCTCCCTTCTTCTCTCCAGAACTCGGCGTAGGATTTATAAGTCTCGTCTTCATTAACGCCTTCCACAGCTCTTCTTCAATGGTCGGGAGCGGAGTATTATTGTTATTATGATGCTCAAAACCATTGTACTTCTGCCCCAGATATGCGAATTTCAATGCGATCAGCCTGGTACTATACTTCGAAGCGTCGAATGCTTTAGGTGGCTGCTTCGGCGGTTTGCGGTATGATATTGACTGCTGTGGAGGCTGGGGAGCCGTAGCATATTCAGAAGGCGTCTTATGCTTCAATTCTGCTTCCAACTCTTGAATCCGGGCGATCAACTGCTTCTGGTTCCACTTCTCATAACCTTGTGCGGAGCTCATGGTGCCTTGCAGGTTGATCAACGAGCGGCGGGGAATTCGTGAAAGTTTGTGGAAGCGACGATTGGAGCAAAATAGACGGTGGAGAAAATTTTCGAGCTCTGGGAAGGAATTTGGAAGCTGGGAGGCTGCCAGCTTCATCATTTGGTAGAAATGTGAAGTCGGATTGAACGTTTTTTCGGATTGAGTCAAGGCGGGACGGAAGTCCACTGGCTTGGCGGGTTCCGCCCCGCCCTCCCCCCAAATTTCCTTCCCTCGAATTTCTTTCTCCACACTCCAACGTGTAGCTGGGCATCCTCCTTCAATCACCCCACCTAATTACCGATTTAACAGGAGGCATCCCAATTCCTGAAACGCTAAGCCTCCTTCGATCACCAATCACGTGCATGCCAAGTGCTTTATTATTAATGTTCGTACTAGCCTCATGCTGCGCCTCCACCGCTGAACATGATTTAAGAAGTCGCTTGACGCAGCTGAACGCTTCCGAACCTCATTTCCCCTCAGTTCCTCTCTTTGAAAAGAAAAAGTCAATCGTAACACAGCCTCATCATAGCCTATTACTGCCGTTTTGGAAGAAGTGTCCAACTAAGGCGTTCTGTTCTACTCCAGCTAATCAGGTATTCATCAGGCAGCTAGATACGAACCGCTTAGGCACATCAGGCAGAAGACAAGCATAAAGAACGTGTTGCGTTGAGCTTTTCGAGTTGGTCAACCACATATTGTTTGCTTTCACTTTTCCCTAGGTGTCGTGTCTTATCTGATATACATATCTCTGGGTGACTACTTGCTTGTGTTCTACTCAAACCCTTAGCCACTTGCAAGGTTCCCCTCCATTTATATTGTGGTGACGACGCCTTCCTTCCACCTCCATTCCATTATCACAGACATCAGTGTCCACGATGTTCAACCGCCCCAAATACTCATTGGGGCATGAGGAGATTTACGTTTGCGGGCTCTACTATACTCTTCCCAATTCCTACCGTACTGAATTAGAGAGATTCTACCTTCCCCAAGTATCCCTCCAAGCACACTCTACTATCCTCTCTACTACCTCCCGCACAATTCTCACCCAGGCTTTCGTCAACCCTTCCGACACGAAAGGCATCAAAGAAGTCAGATACACATTCCCTCTCTACGATGGTGTAAGCGTTGTGGGTTTCACCTGTCATATCGGAGACAGGACGATTGTAGGTGAGGTCAAGGAGAAGGAGAAAGCGAAACAGGTGTTCCAGGAAGCTGTAGCCAAGGGCGAGACAGCTGGACTGCTAGAGCAGTTACCAGAAGCATCTGATGTCTTCACGACAACAGTTGGAAATATTCCCCCTGGAGCCAATGTCATTGTCAAGATCACATATCTCGGAGAACTCAAGCACGATATGGAAGTCGATGGCATCCGCTTCACAATCCCCAATATTATCTGCCCGAGATATGGAAAATACCCACTCGGGCTGACAAGCAACACCACAGCGGATGCAGTAGGAACCGGCATTGAGATCACTGTGGATGCGGAGATGGCAGATGGTAGTTTCATCCAGCAGATTCAAAGCCCCAGCCATCCAATTTCAGTATCCATGGGCACAACATCCTTCGCCCCGAACGCCGAACCCAAGATGAACAAGGCCTCGGCCACCCTCTCCCTCGGCACTGCCCAACTCGACACTGATTTCATCCTTCAAATCATCTCCAAGGACTCTGGAATCCCCAAGGCGATTCTGGAAACCCATCCAACGATCCCGAACCAACGCGCCCTGATGGCTACCCTCGTCCCCAAATTCTCCCTTCCTGCAGAGAAACCCGAAGTCGTATTCGTTTGCGATCGCAGCGGCAGCATGTCGGGCTCTCGCATCAATCTCGTCATCCAAGCGCTCAAAGTCTTCTTGAAATCACTACCCGTGGGGGTGAAATTCAACATTTGTTCGTTTGGCTCCTCGCACTCATTTTTATGGCCGAAAAGCGTGACATACAGCCAGCAAACCCTCGATCAAGCTGTCAGGCATGTCGAGCTATTCCAGGCGAATTTTGGTGGGACGGAAATGTATCAGCCGATCAAGGCGACGCTAGATCAGCGGTATAAGGATATCCCACTGGAAGTTATGTTGTTGACGGATGGTGAGATTTGGGATCAGCAAAGGCTGTTCTCGTATTTGAATCAGGAGGTTGCTGAGACGAAGGTACCGATCCGGGTCTTTACCCTTGGAATCGGGAATGGCGTGTCTCATTCCCTGATTGAGGGTATAGCAAGAGCAGGGAACGGATTCTCGCAGACAGTGGGCGAGGGCGAAAAGATGGATAGTAAGGTCGTACGCATGCTTAAGGGGGCGCTATCTCCGCACGTCGACGACTATACATTGGAAGTGAAGTACTCGGATAACAACAGCAAAAACACGAGCCGTACACAAGACGACGACTTCGAGATTGTGGAGAGGGTGGCAGATAGCTTGACCGTCAAGATTGCGCTTGATGAAAAGAAAGAGGAAGAGAAACCCGTCAGTGGTCTCCAATCCAAAACCATGCGGTCTTTCTTTACTGACTACCACCAGAAAAAGCCCATATCTCTATTCGACGCCACCGCCGACCCTGACAAAGACTTCCCTCCCCCATACGATGAGTCCGGCGAAGCACGCTACTCACATCTTCCCAACATCATGGCGCCAAAGATCATCCAGGCTCCGCAGAATATCCCCGCACTCTTCGCATTCAATCGGACTTCTGTATACCTCCTCCTGGGTCCCGAAGCTCCACAACAGACTCCACAATCTGTGATTCTGAAGGGAACGAGCCAGTATGGTCCGCTAGAGCTGGAGATTCCAATCCAGATCCTAGATATGCCTGGTGAAACAATCCACCAACTCGCCGCCAAGAAAGCCATCTTCGAGCTCGAACAAGGCCGTGGATGGCTGCCCGAAGCCAAAGACGAATCCAGCAAACCGCTCAAAGAGAAATTCGAATCCCGCTTCTCTGACATGGTGGAGCGCGAGGCTGTGCGTCTAGGGGTGCGCTTCCAGGTCGGCGGAAAATACTGCTCATTTGTTGCCATCGAAAGAAATAGAGCTAACAGGACGGATAAGGAGCTGGAGGAAGCTGGATATGAAGTGCTAGATGATCCAGCATCAGTGCCCCAAGCATCAGCACCAGTCAAAGCAACGCAAAATATGTTTTCTTCTCTGGGCGCTAGCAGCGAAAGCAAGTCTCATGGCATAAATATCTCCACCACTGACAGGAGAAAGTCCCGCAGTCTTTTTGGCGGAATAAAAGGCTTCTTTGGTAGCAGTAACCCAACACCGCCGCCACCCGGAGGAAGTCTATTCAGTCTTGCACCCCAATCAACAGGCTCCGCTGCTCTCTCTGCAAGCTTCTTCGGCAACGCACCCCAGCCAACAGGACTTTCTACGCTCCCCAGCTACTCACCAGCAAACTACGCAAGCATACCACCACCACCACCACCGCAACCACACCCACAGTCCCCCCACGACACCGCCGCCGCCGAACTCGCTGTCACCCAAAACTTGCTCCATAACTCAATCCAAAGCGTTACGGAGCGCGGTGAAAAACTCGACACCCTAACTGCACGAACCGCTGCACTGTCGACTCAGAGTCAGGAGTTCTATACTAAGGCTAAGAAATCGTCGACCTCATTTGGGCGTTTTTTTGGGGAGAGTGCGCCTGCGCCTACAACTTCTACGCCTCCACCTCCATCTGCACCCGTAGATACTTCCACAACCGAAGAATGGAAATCCCGCCAAGCTCCGGCGCATACGAGAGTGCTGTCCAGGAAAATCAAGCTGATGGCACTCCAAGCCCCAGACCTTGACAACCAAAGCCAAGCCCTAGACCGTATCTGTGCGAAAACGGATACGGTTGATGATAGCGTTGCGATAAACCGGGAGCGTTTGAATAGGATTGAAGGAAGTCGAGAAAGGAGTAGTCCTTTGTCTCCGCCTACAGCAAATTCATCTGCGCCCTCCACATCGAAAGCCAGTGGTGTCTCAGCTGAGACCTCGGCTTTCGGATCTTCGAATAATACACAGGGTGGCTTTGGAAGCGCACCTGTTGCTGCGTCTGCGTCTGCGTCTCCGTTCAGCTTCGGATCTGCATTCGGTGCTGCACCGGCACCAGCACCAACAGCCTCATCCTCCCCCTTCGGCAACCCCAGGGCCAAACCCTTCTCCGCTGGTGCCCCAGCCCCTGCCCCCACCCCCACAAAACCTAAAACCCCCGACGAAATTCTCGAAATTCTAATCGCTTTGCAAACCTTCGAGGGATTCTGGGAATGGAGTGTGACCTTATTCTCCGCCCTTAGTATTAATCCTTCTTCCACCGAACAAAAGATGAAGGACTGGAGCTTGGGCTTGGAGAAGAGGGCTTTTGCAACTGCGCTCGCAATCGCGTATTTCGAAACCAAACTTGTAGCATTGCAGGGGAGTTGGGAGCTGGTTGTTGACAAGGCGAGGGGCTGGTTGGAGGATAATGGACATGGTGGCGATTTGATTGAGAAAGCGCGGGGGTTGTTGTAGGTGCAGGCTGGCTATGTTGAGGAAAGAGACTAAACTGGGTTTGGAATATTGAGAAGGGGGTATGGGTAGGAAGGAAGTGAAGGAAGGAAAGAGTGAATTATATTACGGATAGCTTTTTGGATGCTCAGCGCGTGGATAAGATATAGAGACAAAGAACACTGAAAGCTAGGTGACAGATGTTGAGTTTGGTTAGGATAAGTTTCCAATTATTGTTTTGCAACTATCTATATTCTGATTTGCCTTCATTATTAGGTAGTTAGATCAAAACTAACAGTAATCAAATCTTGCTAGATGTGGACAACTACTTCCAAAACATGCGTGACAGCTGAGCTAGTATTGCAAACATCAATTTCGCCCATTCCTTCGCATATAGTTTAGGAGGGACACGACATGACAAACAAATCTGAACAGCATGGATGGTCATAACAAACCGTAACTGTTTGGGCTGCAATGGAACGACAATAAATGCCCTTTCATGCACAACAGATCCTCACTTTGACATGATGGAAAGGAACTGGCCATCTAAAGATTTCATGCTTTCACACGCACACATGACAGATGTTTTCTGAGATTCACAACGCCAAACCTACCCGTAAAGAGAGGGCACATTCTGGCCCAGACACACACACACACATATCGTCGCCTTGATTTTCTACGTTTTGAAAAGAAGATGCACTAGTCTACCCCAAACGTTTCGGTGCCTCAACTCGACTCGAACTCGACTTGAACTCGGCTCGACCCGGGTGAGAACACATGCATAAAAGATTAGTTGTAGTCGAATAGGACGCTGATACTCTCTCCGTGGTGGACTCTTCTGATGGCCTAGAACGAGGGTTAGAACTCAAGGTTTAGAGTGAGGAGAAGAGAAAGGAGGAAAGGGGAGTGAGTATACCTCGGCGAACACATTCCCAACCTCCAGCACCTCCAACTTCGGGCACCTTTTCAAATGATCAGCTTGATCGACACTATTCGTCACAACCACCTTATCCAGGGCGCTCGCATTTATCCGATCAATAGCATCTCCACTCAGAATACCATGCGTCACCAGCGCATACACTTTGGTCGCGCGCTCTTTCTTCAGCAGCTTCGCAGCACGAGTGATGGTATTCGAGGTATCTGCCAGATCATCGATCAAGATGGCGGTTCGATCCGCGACATTGCCAACAAGCATCATAGTAGCATTCTGCCGATCAGAGATCTGCGTTGGGCGACGCTCCTATTACATGGATATTAGCTGGGGCATGCACCCCATGTTGACTGGTCATCTACAAACCTTGTGGATCAGCGCGAAAGGCATTCCGAGGGCGTCGGCAATTGCTGTGGCCCTCTTCGCTCCTCCGGCATCCGGACTCACGATGACCGCTTGCTGGTAGTTGGGGATGCTGTATTGGATGTACTTCCGGAGCAGGTGGCGGCCATAGAGGTTGTCGACGGGGATATCGAAGAAACCCTGGTATTGCGGGTCATGCAGATCCATAGTGATCACGTGGTCGGTTCCAGCACAAGTCAGGAGGTCTGCGACGAGAGTGCCAGCTTGGGCGACCCATTGCTTGTAGCCAGGCTGAGGCTGGAACTGGGGGGGCTTGGTGGTAGCTTTGGTTGTTCCGTTGACACCATTGACACCGTTAACTCCAGCTGGGTTCGAGGTCGGCGTAGTGTATCCGTTCCTGTCCGACTTGGTTGAGTCGAGGGTATCGCTACGACGAGGCCGGGTCCCATCAGGGTTGCTCTGCTTGGCCGGGCTGTTGGGAGTCGAGGCCCCGTTGCGTCGGTCGTCGGTCCGCAGACGATTGAGCTGGTTGTGAAGGCTGTCAGCGCCAACAGAGCTCAGGCCCATACTCTCCTGCTGGCCGGGATAGGGCGTCTGCGGGCGGCTGTCGAAGGTGTAGGTGCCGGCACGACTGAGCTGGCCACCTGGGCCCTTCGCCAGCGGGGCGCCAGCCTTGTTGTACGGGATATCGCTCTGGCGCGAGTACGGGAAGAGCGGAAGCACGGCGGTGATGCGCTTGGCTGAGGCTGTGCGGCACGCAGAGACGGTGATCAGAAGCTCCATCAGGTGGTCGTTGACTTTTCCGCCACCGGACTGGATGATAAAGACATCTTTGCCACGCACCGACTCCTGGACCTCGACTCGCGTCTCGCCAACGGCAAACTTGCTCAGCAGGCGCTTCGCCGGCGGAATGCCGAGGTGGTTGCAGATGGTCTCGGTGAGCTGCGGGTGGGAACTCCCTCCAAGCACGACGATATTGCGCACCATTTTGGCGGTTGCAGGTGCTGTGGCGGACGCACTCGAAGCTGCGGGTGCGGAATGCAGAGGACTGCAGGCGGGTTGTGGTGGCCGTTAAGCACACGGGGCCGTGGGCAGAGGCGTGGTGTCGCAGTTTTCACGTAGGTGGTGGCATGGTGGATGAATGATTGTGAGTCTGCGTCGGCGTGAAGTTTTCAACCAAGGCTCGTCTCGGCCTTCTTTCTTTTTTTTGCCGAGCCACGCGCAAATTAAGTTAAGCCACAAGCACGAAATACATGCATAATAACCGCCCTTGGTCATACGTAAGGCTCGCAGGCTTACTGCCTTGAGCATCTCGACTCCCTTCGTATCTGCCATCGAAGTCATGCAGCGCGATATGCACTGCGGTTGGCTGCTAATATTGGTGATCCATCGAGAGGGCGCTGTGAAAGCGCTGCTTGCTATCCTGCCGACGGCCAAGTCACGTGTCCTCAGCATCCGATCGCGGAAGCAGAGTGGAATGACATAGGCCCACATCAATGGA
Organism: Lindgomyces ingoldianus; assembly: GCF_010093535.1. Classification (NCBI taxonomy): domain Eukaryota; kingdom Fungi; phylum Ascomycota; class Dothideomycetes; order Pleosporales; family Lindgomycetaceae; genus Lindgomyces; species Lindgomyces ingoldianus. Next base: position 1,674,473 of record NW_022985166.1, on the reverse strand, counting down.
TGGTTGCGCTAACACCTCAGGTCATCAAGCATCTGCTGGGGCTTGGGTATTGCTTCAAATGATTGCCATAATTATGTACAGAGACTTATACAGATACATGTCATTCCAGTTGCAAGCCTCCGACACATAACCGCCCAAGGTATCTCTGCCGAACGCCGTGAAGTTAGCCTGCAGGTTCCTCCGACCCGCGAGTCTCTATACTCATTCAATCGTAATCAAACATAGGAGATATTAGTTACTCAGTCGAGCTCTCATCTTTCGGTCTCTCGCACTTCTGCCTCCTCCCGTTCCAACCGGGGCTCCGATGCCGGTTCCATCGTGGCTACTGCGGCTTGGACTCAGTGGCCTGAGCACTCTTCGATCCACTGAAGCAACGCTCGAGGCTCTCGAAGGAGCCAGATGTGCCTTTCGTGGCGAAGCAAGACTGGGATAATGGTGGACGCTGCCGTCTAGCGATGGTCGCGCCGAAGTCGCCCTTGACGCTACCGGGGATAGTGGTCGAGGGCCGAGCGCAGAGGGTCTGTCTCCAAGCTCCAAGTCGACATTCCCGAAATCTTGGGCGGTTATCTGTGCATGAAGGAGTCCATTCTCGCTGTGCTGGCTATCATCCGAAATGGGTGCCGTAGCTTTGGGGTCTTTCGCAGCGCAAATAGATCCAATTAGGCTCATCGAATGGCTATCTTTACTACTTTGGTTGCTTCCATGGCTGTGAGGTTGTTTCTCTGCGCTGCCGCCGCCGCTTCCATGGCCACTGCGGCCGCGTTGCGTCCGCCTGCCGCCAGCAGTTCTGGATGAATGGTAGGTTGGAGGTGGTGGATGGTGTTCATCAAACGCACCCAAATTGAAGATTTTGCGTAGGAGGGTCCATGTGAAGGGTAAATTTGCCACAATGATCGCTGTCGAGGATTCACGGGCGTACCAGAAGATCCATGTTGGCTCATACGGTTTCGCGAAGGAGTAGTACTTGTTCAACACGGATGCTAGGATCTAGAACAAAGGTCAATGTGACAATGGACACGTTTATTAGATTTTACTTACAACGAAGACGCCTAAGCTGAAGATGCAGCAAAGGATTAGCTTTCGCTTAAGGGGGAGCAGACTGCGGATAAACATGGGAAGTGCGATGCAGAGCATGATAAGGTCGGACGAGATGTTGAAAACTGCGTTTGTGATGCGGTGGTCGATTAGGGCGTTGCATTGGGAACTCCCAGTCGGGACTGCCCAATACTGCCAGAAAGGTCTACACCAAGCAGCAAAGTACAAGATCTCCATGACCACGAATCCAAGAGCGACATAGGCGGAGAGCAGCTTGATGGCGACATTCTCTTTAGACGCAACCATTCTTGTAAGCCTATGATACAATATCAACAGGCAAGCTTTACAAGCCCAGATGACCGCAATCTGCATCTGCTCGACCACAATTACAATCTTGCTTCCATATTCACGGGCGGATATTTCCTCGGATGTGAGTGTGCTGACGTCGAATCCTGGAGGGAGCAGATTTGACTGCGATTTAGCTTCGATGTTGGCCATCACGATCAAGACTGTGTAACAACCCGTGACGAAAATGCCCATGATCCAGTCATCATATTGCAGGCGCATTAGTGATCCAAAGAGGAGACTTCTTGAGATGCTGCGGATACTTGTTAGTTCCGGTCCCGTTGTGTACGAACGTTGTCTGTACGACTGGGCTGTCTAACGTACAGTCTGATAAAGACAACAGACACGGCGAAGGTATACCAGATCCATGATTCGACGGCAAACTGCATGTTCGACTACGGCGAAGACACAGGAGTGCGGGCTACCACTTATAGCCTTATCGGTAAGGTATATTAGAGATTGTTGGCTGCTTGTTCAGGAGGTACATGTTGCGGGATATATTGCATCGTTATCGCACCATGGATGCACCCAGAGGTGCCGGATGGGTTGGTGATAGGAAACAGAGAAGGCACGAAGGAGGAGGATAAGAATGAGGGAAGAAGGAGAAGAGATGGAAGGCACAAGGGAGAAGGCAAGAGCGAAAAAGGCATCGCAGGGCTCCAGTTCCATTGGATTCGCGACTTAGTCCCCACTAGTCCGCTGCAGGGCTTATCTGAAGCATCAGAATCATCATAGCGGCATCGCAAACCCGCGTGGGGAGCTGAAGGGTCTCGCTATTCACTGACCTTTTATCGGACCAATGGAGACAAGTGAGCGCAGTTAGAGGCTTGCAGAATCCACGGACGTGGGACTTGGATCGCCAACCAGGTGCTTTTGACATCCGCCGCCGCTTCCCTTGGTCGCTTTGGGCCGAAATGTGGAGGTGCACAGTCCAAACTCTGATGAGACGAGTGCTTTGTGGGATCGAGGTCGCGTGGTGAGCCTCGGGCATTTAAAGCCCTCTTGGTACCCCCTAGCTTTCGAGTAATGGCGAGTGTAACAGGGCGTCCGCCGGTGAGGCTTCTGCTGTTCACATGGCTGTTTCTTCAAGGCAAAGTGGAGCGGTCAAGAAATGTGCTGGCGGTGAACAATGCTTCATGCATGGCGTTGGTGAGGAATGAGGGCCGCCCTGTCGTAGCCCAACTTTCCCGTGTCCAAAACGCCTGCCTAGGTGGAGGTGGAGGTACCGCAGTCGGAGTCTCCACTCCCGATCACGTGGAACTCCTACTCCCAATCGGCCTGTCGCTCCCTATCAGAGGATTCATCAGGCATCAGCTGAGGGCCACCACCAGCCTCCACAAGCCCATTCACACAACCATTCGTTCAATGCCTTTCAAGTGAACACCTGCTCATAGCGCTCAGATGGCCCTTGCTCCGGCAAAGCTCAGCCCCACCAGGGCCGAAAATATCAATCAACTGTGCTATCTCTGCAAGTCCATCAAGTTCCAGCTTCACTTCAAGGACGACTGTGCGAAGAAATTGTGTCCAATAAATCTGTGGTATTCACTCATTGTCCCTGAACCCATCACCGTTCATTCCGATGTCTTCCCCCATCATATCGATTTCTCCACCCTCCGTACATCTGCCGAAAGTGGGTGCCATCTATGTACCTTGTTCCTCTCAAGTTTGGCTCGCGAATCCTCACAGCCAAAACCTCATTTCAATGCCAGCCGTTTCCCGGGCTCCCAAATATCCCTTGTCTATGGAGCTACAATGACTGGTAAATCGGAGCTACTCCATGTGATATATCAAGATAAGAGCGCAGAGCTCGATATTGTTAGCATCCCTTTAACTCTCGCAGCCACCAAAGACCTGTTTACTCTTTTCGTAGCCGTCTCACACACTTCTCGGAAGTTTCCTTCTGCGCCCAGCCCACCAATCTTGGCTGGTTATCCTCTTTTGGAATACCAGCCGAACGATGTAAGATATGCCCTCCCTAAGAGCTCTCTTGTCTAACTAAGACTTTGCAGGAGTTCGAGATACTTCACGTTTGGAATCGCTCCAAACCTCTCTGGTTAGCCCGTCATTGCACTGATGCGGACAAACCTATCGGGTGGATCAAACCAAAGCATCATAGGACCCTCAAGGATCACCCCTCTCTCAAGAGTGAGGACCCCTTTGCTTTTGTTGAAACTCGCTCATGTATAGAAGTCACCAGACAACCCCCAGTGTGGGAGTTTTGTAGGATTGCAAGGCGAGAGCGGGCCTATCTTGATGTGATCCCAGATTCCGAAGGGATAGTCTCTCAAATCCAAGCCTGGGTTGGCGTATGTGAAAGTTCTCATCGGCCATGTTATCGCGAAGCGGAACCCAAATTGCCCCCAAGGGTCATTGACGTTGGAGCTTTCGGCCAATTCAAGGAACCTGTTCTGATCGAGACCAACGGCGAGCGTGGGAAGTACCTCGCTCTGAGTTATCGCTGGGGCAAGGCTAACACTTTATGCACAACAACCAACAAACTCGCAAAACACCTATCTGCTATTCCTCTCTCGAGCATGCCCCAAACAATGCAGGATGCGGTTATAGTAACCCGGAAGCTCGGCCATCGCTATCTTTGGATTGACGCCTTATGCATCCTGCAAGACTCGAACGAGGACTGGGAATATCATGCATCCCAGATGCACATAATTTTCGCAAATGCGTGGCTCGTCGTTTCCGCCGATGCTGCCGGGAGTTGCTCCAGTGGATTTCTGACACCAAGGAACACTTTAGAGGTGGCAAGCTGCGAGCATCCATCTCTATTTCTTGACTCGTCGGCGCGACCAAAGAAGGTGATATGTCCTCGAATACCGCATGCCCAAGACGCGATCAACCAGAGTGTTCTCAGCACTCGCGGGTGGATATTACAAGAGCGACTTCTTGCGAGGCGGATTATCCATTGGACTCAATATGAGGTTTCCTGGGCATGCAACGAGCTTGAAGCGTCGGAAAGACAACCTGCTGGTATCATTTCCTCTGCAGACGACCGTGAGCCTAGAGTTGTTGCAGACTGGCGCGATCTTCGACACACTGTACAACTCGCTTCCCCAACTCGACGCCACGCCGGAGCGAGTTTTCGATGCCCAAAAAACTCATTTTACAAGCTCGCCCATCTCATCCCAGAAGTTAATGTTGATGCTTGCTGGTATCAGCTGGTGGAAGAGTACAGCAGACGAATTCTCACCAGGCCCGAAGATAAACTACCAGCCATTTCTGGACTTGTAAGGTCTTTCCGCAAACAACTCCCATACCGCACTCGATACGTGGCAGGGATGTGGTCTCATGACCTTCCCCAAGCGCTTCTTTGGCGACGAGACTTAACCAGCTCCACCCAGAATTTCATCCATTCTTCCGAAGAGTACATTGCTCCTTCTTTCTCATGGGCGTCATGCCCAGCACCTGTCAAATATATGCCCCGGTATTCGAGCCGAAACAGTCGATTTCCCACCCAAGTCCTTGGTTTTCACACCACTCTCCGTGGTACTGATGAGCTGGGTATGATATCGAGTGGCTGGTTGAAACTCCGCGGACCCACCGTTTCTTTCTCCACTTTGCATGCGGGATGCCCTCAGCCTCCACTTGTGTCCGATCATCAAACTGGCTTGTTCCTCGACAGTCCATCCTCAATAGCGCTGCCAAGTTCTGACATCCTCGTTCTCTCGGTACGTAACGGGCGCGGGAGGTCAGGTTCCAGTAGCCCTTCACCGTTCGGTCGTTATGCTTGTATTCTGCTCGCCCCTGTCGGAGAAAAACGGCAGTATAAGCGAGTGGGCTACTACGAGCCGGAGCCATATCTATATCAGAGTAGCATGAAGCGGTGGCACGTCACAGTTCTCACGATTGTGTAAGAGCGATCGTCTAGACGGGCCTTTATAATGTGTAGACGACCCCAGGATCTCCATTTCTTGTAGAAACAGGTCGCCGCTTTGCATTCAGTCTCCATTCGAACGCAATTTAAAGACTGTCCAGACGAGATCGACTAGAGGACTTTTAAACAGATACAAAAGCATCCGCGACTCGCCATTTCCTATAAGTGAAACTTCCGGACGACCATCTTTCATCTGCTTACTTTAATCTTGCGTAAGTTAGGGTTAAAGAGAGACTGCCGGATGAAGATATGCAATCCCTGGACCCCTCGTTCTCTGAAACCTTGCCTGCTTCTACCACTGGATATACAACCTACTGCTCGACGAGAAATCAGCAGAGGGTCAATAGGGTGTCAAGGCAGATCAAGAAAGATGAACATAAAAAGGGCAGTTCGCAACTTCTCAATAAGCCCGGTCATCTATGATTTGGACCCTTCTCTAGCAGCTCAAATGGAGATACTGCGTATGTTCCTTCCACTCATCCCAATCAACTGCCTCAACAAATTAATTTTATAAAGCCGGCTCCGATAAGGAAGGCACCGCGATCTCTAGCAATCGCAGCGCTAAATGATCTCTCTCATTGACCGCGAGTTTTGGCTTATTTATTGTCAATTTACAGTGCTGCAGCGTGTACGTGGAACGCCTGCACGATTTAAGGGCAAAGGCTCTCGTCAGATACGATGCGAAAATAAGGTCGACAAAGAGGGCGAATTATCTGTGTTGCATTGGAAAATATGTAGAAAAGCAGTCTATGTATGCAACCCTGCTAGGGGGTGGTTTGTTTTTGGAGGGGGAAGGGTGGAGGGAATAGAAAAGCAAGAATTATTGTGGCGGATTTATGGTTTTCTTGTCCTTTTCTTTTTCTATTTCCTTTTTTTAGAGGGGGAGTAGTGACCTGTTGGGGTAGGTTAGGAGAATATACAAACTTGAGCATTTAAAGATCATTTGAGGTCGTTCTACCGCTATTTAGAGGGTAGCAGCCACGTGGTCAGTTATTTGAAGCCCAGGATGATGGACAGTTCCGCTATGCTCAAGAGGAGCGTCAAAGGTTTGTTAAGAAAGCAAAGCCCCCAAGCTAGGGAAGGCTATCGCACATTAGCAACACCGCACGCAACAGTTTGATCTACCGAGTTCTTTCTATTGCTATTAAGTCCTCATTTTCTAGCTTTAAAAGCCGATGTTGCACTAATATACAACTACATGATGGCGGTTAAATGGTCCTTCGTGTGCACACTTGCCCACTTTGGAATACGCACGTGAGGGTATAAGTGTTCCTTCCTCGCCTGTGATTCCCTCTCGCCCTTCATGCATTCAATCCCCACCACTAGCTCTCCTTCAGTTTCTTCATATCGCTCCCCTAGTGCCAGTCGACTAGACCTCCCTATAAACCACCACCCTCTTTTCCCTTCTCTAGATTCACCCAGTGAGAGGAATTTCCGAAGCTGCATGCTGAGAAATTTACCTCGCGTTGAGGTATCACCCAGCTCCTTCTATCAGATTAGATTAAATAAATAGAGAATCAACTCTATCCAAATAGAAATCCCATCCCCTCTCACGTCACAACCCCATCCCTCCCCACACCCTTCTTTCCTCCTTCTTGCCCAGGTGTAAACAACTCCGCACTCAGCACTAACACTGCTGGCACAACCGCCAGCGCATCAACCGTCCCGCTCCGCTTCCTCCCCACCGTCAAGCTCTTCATCATCGCCGCAGCCGGAGACTCACACGAACCCGGCCCCGCCTTTTCCGGGCTGGATGGCCGCCGCCGATGGAATGGCGATAGCGAGGAAAGCGTGTGCGCGCGGTGTCGAGATTTCGAGGCTGGGGTTGAGGAAGGGCGTTGAGGAATTGGTGGTAGCGGAATTCGGATTTCAGTGTAGAGAGGCTCTTCGTAGTGGATTGGTTCTGGAGCTGTGAGGAGTGAGGGGGAGGCGGATTCGGGGATTGTTTGGGATGGTGGGTGTTGGGATAGGGATGGTGTTTCTTGCGCCATGTGGGATGGATATGATATGGAGTTTGGTGGGTCGGGGGGTTTGAGAAGATGGACTTTGTTTGCTTGTTCGAAGGGTTGTGGTTTTGAGGGAAGAGGGAAGAAGTAAGCAGCGACCCCAAGTAAGGTCTCCGGCTTCCTTCAATGCTGCCAGCCGCAAAAGGACCTGGCTTTCTAACTGTTTCAGAAATGATGCTGCTAATGAATCTTATCGCAACAATACACCCTTCTCTTCAGGTGTCGTGATACTCTAGATCTTGAAACTACAAAGCCGACCAGGAATACAAAATTTATGGTCATTGATGGTCGCGCGCGCATCCCCCGGCAGATAAATACCCTTCCTCAAACGCGTGCCTAATTCCCTAATGTGTCCAGCTGATCATCATCAAAGCCTCATTTCTCACTCCGCCCAGGCTGGCTTATTGACTGCGCGTCCCAATGCGCCGCACATCATGTTTGCGGCTGACGTGTGAGCCGTGCTGACAGGCCGCCGGGTTTGAGGCGGTGAGGCGCAGCACTGCGAATGCGTCACCAGGTTGTACAGCACGAATATCTGTAAGGGGGAGTGCGAGAGTATGGAGGAAAGCAAAGGGAGGATGAGTCAGGGCTCGTTAGTTGGTGATGCGTGGGTCTCCGGATGATGGGCCGAGTGGGGATCGGTCACGTGCAGTTTCCAACATTTCTTGGCGTGTGGTAGGTGAGGTGGTTAGCGAGGCGGTGGTGTCTGGCAAGGGGTCTAGCGTGAATTTATGGTTCTGAAGAGATAGCTATAGGATCTTCAATGGGCTGGGAATATCCGTGCTAAGCTAATTAAAAGTGTTGCGGGATGATGAAGGGATATCGATGCTATGTTCTGTATAAGGGCACGGAGGGAGCTACATATGAATTGCCACTGACACTGCGATAATTCTTACTACGTCCTTTCTTTGCAACAGTATGATTAACTCCCAGTCATCTCTCTCATATCCCACTATAACCTACCCCACAACTCCCAAAGCTCTCACTCCGCAAAACAACGCCTATCTTCATACCCCCCATGCCCAAGCCTGCCCCAGGCCCGTCGCCATTATACCAGAAATACATCCTCCCTCCAAGAACCCCATCCAATCCTTCTCAAATCCGGCCCCAAGCTTCGTCTTCAAACCAACCAGCTCAGCTTCACACTTCTTGATTAGCTCTGGAATAGATATTCCCCGACCCTAAACAGTGAATCAAGCTCCCACACATTATTAGCAGCATAACCATGGCCCCCATAGGCGCTCCCACCAGCGTCATCATCGAAGTTAATTCTACCGACTTTCTTGAACTAGATCGAGAAGTCTGGACGCTAAGCCTTGTGGCGCAGAAGAGAGAGGGGTATTAAGAACTTTAAACTAGCCTAAGTGACTTCAGTGTCTGCATTTGATTGTGAGCTTCCCGATATTGATTTTAGATGTTGGAGTAAATGAAAGTGGCCATGTACGATTCGAGGCCGCTGAATTAAATTGTGTGGTTGAATTTGCTGATACAGACGGGCTGGAGTTCGGGGGGTGTCCTAGGAAGGCCGTATCCTGAAGGGGCGTAGAAGTGTGTCTACGGAATGATGCTGCGCTCGTCTAATACCGCAATAGTATAGATGCAAGTTGCGAAGCTCAGTTTTATGCTAGTGAAAGGTACGATTCAAGTTATTCAGCTATGGCCAATAAACCGCAGTAACCTCATGCTGCTTTCCAGTAGCTCAGCCTGTGTCAAGTTGAGGGGTTGCGGAATCCGAGTGCAGTGTCGAGTCGAGGACAATGCTTCTTGCTGACCTGCTCATGGGAAGCAAATATATGTAGCTCCAGGGAGAGCAAGTAAGGGAAGCCACCTATTTTCTAACCTCCTACAACTTTAGAGATTATGCCTTTTTCATTCTAAGATCGCGTGCGCCTCAGGCCTTGCGGCTTCTTAGTAGTGCGAAGGTAATCCAGTCTAGCTTTGATTGAGGGGGGGACAAAACAAGGGTCGCGAGAGTAGTAGAGCCTCGGAGCCATGCCAAAATCTACGTTAAAACCGAGACGAATAATGGAATTCAGGAAGTAGAAGTTGAGGACGAAATCAGGATATGTAGAAAGGGATTGGTTTAAGTTCAAGCGGATATATGTTAGCAATGCGCTAAGTGACTTATTGCCCTAATACCATAGTGTAAGGGGCTTCTGAAGTGATATACTGTTGGGCTAACAATACTATGCAAGCAGTTTTATGGCTTAAATCTTTTTGTGACGGTTTGTCAGATCGCTCAAGTTGCCTTAAACATACAAGCTGTACTATCTGATACATCAAATACCTCACAATCCTTCAAACCATAGATCAAGGAAGAGCCGCAAGCACTACAGTTCGGATGAAAACAATTGAACCCCCACTATCCAAAGTTTTTGTGTGAAGTAAACGTGTAATCGTCCAATCCTAGTGTGGCCATGTCGCCAGCCCATGGGCCATATCCTATTCACTGCTTCAACCCAGGTTCGATATTGGTGGCACGTTCCAATTGCCTGCTAATAAACAGTCAATGACATAATATTGTATCACTTACATGATAAGTGGTCAATGCACCACCTATTCGCCAATCTCTTTGAGTTTACGATAACTCTAGCTTCTTGTTTCTCCTTTAAATAAAGCGTCACGAACCAAAAGTGATCCTATTTGCCACAGGTTTCCTTCATACATCTTTCCGATATTTCGATGCCCCGGAAGTTCAGAAGAGTGAAGCCATCCTGTCCGAGCGTCTCTTTCACCTGCTGTCCCGGCTGGGCCCCAAGAATGATCTCTTTCCAATATGGTATTTCCTCTTCGCGCATGAAGCCGTGGTCGATGCAAGTCTCAGCCATCAACGGTCATGGCAGGTATCTTTGTGTGAAGATGATCTACGAGATTTCCAAGAAATAGACAGATGAAGGCAAATTGGCATTCAATACAACAAGGTGTCGCATATAATTATCCGCCTATATATATCCTTCTGCTGTGCTAGTTGGGAGGTTGACCTTTTGGCGACGCAACACAAGGGACAAGATCGCGCAAAATGAAGCCTAGTCAAAGAAACGCATATGAACGTTAGAGGTGATGAGATATGGAAGGAGAGGAACCATTAGATGAAAGGTTTGGGGTAAAATTTTGGCGTCTCACTGAGCCGTACAGTACACCTGCAGGCATGGTGTTTAATAAAACGTAGTACTGTTCCTACTGTTACTGATAGTAACAATCTCTTGGCAGTTAGAACGAAAGTGAATTGCCTTCCGTTACTGTACGGTTAATGAGGCTACAGTTACTGCAGTAACTGCCTATACTAATTAATTTCTTAGTGCTTTGTTAACGCGTTCGCGGAGGACGTTTTTACGTGTAGTAGTACAAGGGCTAAACGCGCACTAATACACCAGATTTCGTACTTTTTTAACTATCCTATCCATCGTCAGTACAGAGAAGTAACTCCTTGATTTACCTACTTCTCGCTTCCAATATCGCTTCTATTGTCACCATGAGTATGCTAAACTCCACGTAGCACTTGAAGCTTGTAGCAACAGTTTAACACTTTGCAAGCTCTTGTCACCTTAAGAAGTTAAGAGCTGCCTCTAGGAGCTCTTAGAGCTCTATATTTAAGGCTTTATCTACTAGTGTTTTTATTCTTACAAGTTTCCTAAGAACTCTCGCCTTAACAACACCCTAAATTTTAACATTGAGTGGGACAATATCTAGACTAGAGGTTGCCAGCAGAAACATGGGGGCCTTAGATATTGTGTGAAGAGCTTAATTGCAGCTATTGCCTTCCATAATCTTAGAGTTAAACAATCTCCGCGACTATATTAGCAAGATTGTAAATACTAGTTACTGCAGTAACTGCACTAAACAGTAACTTTACTATTAATTAACTTAGCAGTAACTATTACTGCCTGTAAGGCTGTTTTAATTTACTCTTTCTGTAAGAACAAAACCCTACTGCCTCCAGTAACGCCTCAGAAATACTACTGACAGTAACGGCTATGTTCTATTGAACACCATACCTGCAGGTGAGCTCATCCGCACCGCGAAAACAGCAACGCTAGACAATGACTACGACGGTTACATTCCAAGGAAAGAGAAGAAACGTGCGGAAAGAGAAGGAGACGCAGTATACTCGGTATCTTAATTCTACTTCGTGCAGGTATCTTGAAAATATGCCTTTAACTGGTAACAACGGTGCCAAAGTTTGAAAACGCAACGAAGGCAGATTCCTTTCAAGAGACCATTACACTTGATATATTATCCTACAAAGAAACCCATCCGCCAACCCTATCCCAAACCGCCATCACATTTATTTATTTAAACTGATCCTCCGTAACACCCTTACCCATCGCTGCGGTCGAGCTCACGCCACCTTGCACCATCTTCAACATATTGTCAACATAGTTAGCTCCACTCCACTTCTGGTGCGTCAACACATCAACCTTATTCTCGGCCTCCGGCTCTTGGATAATCTCGCCATAAGCCCGCATGCCCTGCTGTGCATATGCCTTGGAGAAAGTGTCAGCCATCAACGCAGTTTGGTGTAGACCAGCTAGCGTGATGAATTGCCAGCAGTAGCCGAGAGCGCCGAGACGCTTAATGTAGGTTTCTTGCTCGTTGCGCGGCATTGCTGTCTTCCAGTTGAAGGAAGGGGAGAGATTGTATGCAAGCCTGGAAGTCTGTTAGCCTTGCCATGGAACAATGTGAGCGATCGGTTGGTGGAGTCCGTACTTCTGCTCTGGCCAAACGGCATGCACACCCTCTGCAAACTCCTTCGCCTGTGAATAATCTGGAAGCTTCGACTCCATCCAGATCATATCCGCATATGGAGCGTACGCGACAGCACGGTTGATAGCGCATTGGCAGCCTCCTTGGTATCTGTAGTAACCCTCTCGTGTCCGGGCAGCCTCCCAATTAAAGAACACGTCAACACCTGTCAAGCCTTTCGCAATGGCTCGCGCCTCAGCATTGCTCTTACCCTTGCTTTGGCTTAAGAATTCTTCAATCAAACCTTGTTTGTTGACGTGAACGCTGGCTTTGATGGTGTCAATGACGGCTTCGTGGAAAAGTTTAAGGTTGGCCTCCCTTGTCCAAGCATCTTCTATTGCTTGAAGCTCGGAACCGTTCTTGCCAGCTTGCTCGGCAGCGTACATAAGTTCGGAGAGGGGTTGGAGCGCAGGGTTTGTAGATCCTATAATGTAGTAATGGTCACGAGGGTCTATAGTGGAAGTGATGAGGGTGGCGGCCTCGGAGTCGGTACGAGCAACAGCCAGGAGATCAGTTCCTGTTATTATAATTAGTTCTCATCGCCTGATTTGCATAATATTGTGGAGAAAGGACTTACCCATGATGTCTGCTTGGGCCCGAATAGCGACCAGCCGATTGATATGCTCGCTGATCGGCACCAGCACCTTTCCAGCCATGTGTCCACACTTCTTGGTTCCCGGTGCTTGGTCCTCGATGTGAATGCCTGCCGCACCCTTCTCGATAAACAGCTTCGTAAGCTTCATAATAGCAGTCAGACCTCCGTGTCCGGTATCTGCGTCAGCGACTATGGGTCGTAGGAAATCAGTATTTGCAAGCCCGCCCCGATTCGCTTTCGGTGTTGAAAGACGCTCTTCGCGTTGCTTGCGATCATGGAACAGCTGCGCCATGAAGAGGTGTTGGACTTTGTTCGGAACAGTAGTCTGGGAACGGTCAAAAGCGGCTACAGCTGAGGCATGAGGAGCTTACCATTGGGTAGTCTGCAAGATCTGGTCCAGGTTCATCGGTCGACGAAGCAGTGGATGAGCATTGCCAGCCAGAAATATATACTGTGTCTAAATACTTAGCCATCTGGGTGACCATGACGGGATCAAGACAGCCATAAGTAAAGCTTGCTTCTCGGTTCTATATTCATCAGTCTCTCACTCAAGATCAAGACATTAGATTGCCATACTTTGAATTTCCCCTCCACAATTCCCCAAAGCTTCTTCGACATCTGATTGCCGGGGTATGTAATTTTCAAATTTCCCCTCTTGGCTACAATTTGCTCTGCCGTGAAAGGTCTGCGTGTGTGTCGCCATCGGGAATCATTCCACCACTGCTTCACAGCTTCTACCTCTTGCAAGTACTGCTGGTCCTCGGCCTCTAGGTTTGCCATGGTGGGTATCTATGTGCACTGGAATGTGGCCTCTAAGAGGAATGGGAGTAAATAAACTTTCTCAACTGCTTACGGAGAAAGGTTTAGGAAAAAAGTTTAAGAAAGAGGGGAATATTTCAGAAAATGACAGCGTGATGACAAGCAACCCAGAGCCTCGGAGTCAATCAAGTCACATTTCAGAAAAAAACAGGCAGGGCAGCCAAGCTCTTAAGTATAATCTAGCCCTAGTCCCAATGCTAGAAACAAGCCAGTCTACATTCCAGTCCTAGTCGGGAACGTCCGGGTGAACGCAAGCTTCTCGACCATTTAGGCCGACTATCGCACCGAGAGCCAACCGCCATCGTGAATCAGCAGGCGCAGCTGAGGGTTTTGTGCAATTGCCCCTCGGCCCAAAGGGAAGTGGACGAGAAGCTCTGGAGGCGCCGATCCGGGAGAGGAGGGGAGCGGAACCGGCGACGGAATGACGTTTGCCAATAACGGCTTGTAGATTTCAGCTTCAAATTTTTTTTTTTCCAGCTCTTTCTACTTTCTTTCTGGGTTTCCCAAGACAAGGTGGAATGGGGGGTTGATGGCGATTCATGTGGCACGCGACCTACGCTTCACATGCCTAGACATTGCTTTCATCGCTTCTTCGCTCCCCTCAGATCCAAACATGTGCAACATGTGAAGATGCACATCCTTGAGCCCCACTGGGGAGTGAACGCTAGGTTGCTTCGGGATGGCGGTTAACCTCGGCTATCTTGTTGCCAAACGTCTAGAACAGGATTGGACCCGTAACAATATTACGATCATATTCTGCACTTGTTATGCATCAGGGCGGGACACATGAAAACGGGGCGGCTTGTCTTTTCGGGCATCAGACATGGACAGCCGAGAGGAGTCATCGCTCAGACCATCAGTTAATGTCTCAGAAGATTGGAGTGGGGAAGAGGTCCTCGAAGGTAAATAATAGGAAGTATTCGTGTCTAGGACCTCAAGTGAACATAACAACATTTTGTTTCCCCGTTGCTATCCTTTCGCCAATCCATAGAGATTGCATGAACAAACCCATAACCCCAGGCCAAAGAGCCACCATCTCCCCGTGTTTGCCCCTATGAGCTCCGCTATACATGTCCCTTCAACCAACTTCAGTCTTCTATTGAAGCCGTTTGCCTGGGCTTCCAAAGCCCAGGTAGTCAGCATCCTAGCTCCAATATAACACAGCAGGGTCCTTAGAAGGAAATCTACCCCATTCACAACCTCTACAAATCCGAAAGCCAATCGCTGTGCCAAGAATACCTGCATTACCGTTCTCCGATATATGCCCGAGTCTAGCCGTCCGTGAGGCCCTCGCTGGAATAGGTCCAAGTCCGAAAATGGAAGCGACGGTTTGTTGCTGATTTCGAAGGAGGGTGGTTTTGGTTTTGTGGGGTATGCTGATTCTGCAGGCGGACATCTTAATTTCCTCAACAGCATCCATCGTAGTTCATTCAGATAAGACATCTGCCTACCCAATGATTCAGGTTCGCTGGTAGGAGTGTTTCGGTTCGGTAGCAAGAGGTGGAGTAACTCTGGGTTTGAGATCCAAATTGTGCGGTTCTTCTCATCTGTGAAGAGATACTCGCGATCGAACGCTTCAGAGGTGTGAGCATAGTGGACGAATCGTGAATAAAAGATCGGGGTCAGGACACGAAGTTCGATACGTTTCAAAGGTATATCGCGGCCTGGTGTGCACATCGTGGCGATCTCCTCTTTTGGGTGGCTGGGGATGGACGTGTGATAAGTAACGTGAAGAGGCTCGACAGCGTTCCACACAAGTTGCTTGAGATAATTTTCAAATATTTCCTGAAGAACCCTGAGACTTGTCAGTTGTAGTACATAACGGGGGCGGGTATCAACAACACACATTTCGGTTGACGTTGGAATGCGGCTAATGCTGGAAGTTAGCACCTCTGGTCGGTACCACACGTTCAACTGACGGCGAAAGTAAAGCGTCTTAGCCTCCTTCAAAATGCGCGGAAAGGTCGAGAGCCCAACCCACCACCACCCAAGCGCAAACTTCGTGATTCCAAAGATACCAAGGGTAGCAGGGTCCAAAGGTTGGTGGGTGGAATAAACTCGCGCGACAATCTTGGCATGGGCCTTTGAAGATTTCTGGGTAATAGTATTATCTATTATAGGACTCGTGAAGACATCAGCTGGGAAGGGGTTGAGGGCCTTGAGAGAATATGAGCCCTTGCGAGAGTTGAAGGGCGACACATGGAAATCCTTCAACCAGACATCCGTAAATTGCAACTTCCCGACATCTGACTCCAATGCTCCAGAACCGGAAACCAGCGAAGTGGCTGGACTGGTGCCATCTAGTACGTATACTCGCCGCTCGCCGAAGGTATTGTTGACCTCGAGAATCATTTTGTTGAGTTGATCCGACTGGTCGTAGATATACCAGAAGGAGACTGGGTTGAATGAGTATCCGAGGAAGCGCGGAGCTGTGACGAGGTAGGCATATGACCATTCGCAATCCGTGACACCCTAAGCCAGTTAGCAAATTGGTGTTTGGGTTGGGGCTTCGTTTAGAATAATATGCGGAAAAATTGGTTTGATTTAGGAAAGCGTGGTGACAAACCTTTTCTTTCAATAGCATCTTCAACTTCCCATAGAAACCCATTTCTCCATAACCTCGGACAAGGTAGTCGTCCGCCTTCACCTGCAACCACCAACTTCCTCGAATCCTATCGCTCTGAGAGCCAGCATCAAAACCATCTCTCTTAGTCTTAGGCGGAATAACCGGCATTCCATAGAGAAGATACGAGTACGTGAATGCGTGCCGCTTAGGAAATGTACGAGCGTGAGTCGTTTGACAAGGAAATAGGAGCGGCTTCAGGTGTGGGGGAGGTATAGACTGAATGCTGTCTTCGCGTGATTCTTCATCGAGCTTCCCAGAGTCCGCTTTTCCACGATAACAAAACCTCGAAACTGCCTCGACCGCAAAAAGAAGTGCAGAGCAGAGAAGAGAGGATCGCAACACTCTCTTCGCAAGCGGACCCCATGAATCTAGCTCTTCCCATTTGACCCAGAGCAATTCCACCAACTCTCTCCTTAGCAGAACTACCCCAACCACCCCGAAAACGAAGGAATCTTGACCAATTTTGCGATCACAGTAGTACCACCGCAAGCCACTTAAGATCGTCCAACAACCGAGAAATGGCCACGACGCATCCACAAGACATAGGAATCCTGGTAATATAGCAAAAAGGCAGCAAGCAGGTGTCACGAACAAGCTATAATTATCTTGGGTCATAATGCTCCTGAGATGAAGCTGGATATTGAATGGAGATAGATAGATATCTGTCAAAGAAATTGAGGTTGCACGTTGAGCTAATTTCGCGCTAAACCCTTTGAGTGAAATCTGTCATGCGGGAACCTTTGAAAGCCGGATAGAACAAAACAGAGGCTGTACTACCACGATTCGCACATTTACAGGCAAGTCGAGGCGGCATTTGATTATCTAGGAAGAAAGAAACGATCCTGTAGTTACGTTCGCCCAGAACCTTGAATATTTGTAACTGCAGACTGCAGTTGTACTCATGGACGCATCTGCTCTCAAGCGCGCGATAAGATATAAAAGTAGCGAATTAGACTTTTCGAATATGATTTGCCACGATAGATCAGCCATCAATCAAAGCCCTTGGGGGGATCTACCTAGCTTGATGGCCGACAGAACGAGAAGGGCATGCCCACCTTTTGGAAAATGCCGCTGAAACTTCAAAAAGCCCCCACTGGTCACCCTCTTTCCACACTCCACTCTGAGACACTCACCCGGCTTCCGCTGTTCAAGTCCACCTCGTCTTATTCCTTATGTGTTGGATGACGTCGTTAGTAATGTGTTCGAGGCAGAAAGCTGAAGGGGGTTCCAATTCAACCCCATTCACATTCTCGCACGAGACGGGACAAGACGGAGGCCGAATATTAAACTTACCGGCTCGGCCGGCTTACATGTATTTAAACAGCGGGGGGCTAATACCTTACTAATCTTCTCATCCGGGCGGGGCAAGCTAGTTTAAAATTGATTTGCCAAACCTGCACCATGGGATCAGCGTGTCAGATCCCAGACGTTGTGCCGCAAGCATGGGATTCGGATTATGGATTTGAATGATCGTCGGAGGATTGGGCGAAAAGGGCGCAAAGGCATGGGTGAGACGTATGGGATGGGGCAGGGATTCCTGTACCTTATTTGGTGTGGTGTTAGACAGGCGCTCACCCGGTAAATATGGAAGTTGAGTTGTGGGGTGAGAAGTGTAGATACAGGTCGAGGCATATGCTTTGTTATTTTTGTGGCCCTGGGGCCAAGGAGAACTACTCTGGTCTGAGAATTGGAACAACTTCTTGTTTGGAAGCTTCAATTCACACTATGGAACAGTGGTCTCACTTGTTAGCTACCAACGTACGCTCCTACCAGTTTACATGCGTTCCCCATTTCCTCTCCAGACAACAAAGTTACCATAGGGGTTCTAGTGCAGTCAAAGTTTCCCAAATGGTAGCTTCCCAAGCTCCTTCCCTCCATCCAGCTCGATCGAGTCAAGGGTGAAGAAGTAGTTCTGTACAATCTGGAAAGGGTGTTACAAGGGACATATGGCGGTACGCCTAGGTGGATATTCGTTGTACACAAAGTCGCAGGTTTGAAAACTGGAGTAGGCGCTTTCTCTATTACAGAGGTCGCATTGCGGGGGAAATATTGTATGGCACGAAGGCGGAGGCTGGAGAATTTGGACGTAGAAACTTGGTGATGGTTGCGCGATGGTGGAGATCAATGTGCCGTCAGTAAGGGAGATGTGTTTTTTCTGCGGGTGACTTCGTAAGCGCATACCAAGATTTATCATTGCGATATATCGGGCTGTTTCTTGAGCTTGGGCACAGCTGCAGTTCAACGTGTTGCTATCTGCGGGATTGCAGTCTTTGCAGGATGCAAGGCAATTTCTGCTGAAAAGTGCGATTAGCTTTGTTGGTCTGTCGTCGGTGGAAGACACGATTCACTTGACCCTCCACCGTGGTTTCATAAACCTATCACCCCTGTCATTTCAATACAAGCTTGAATCACACAATCTGAGATGTACTGTACGCTTCGCATCGTGATTCTCAATCTTGATATTGAAGAAGATCCTATGTTTTCGGTGTTTGAGCAATCCGGTCTAATCCAACCCAGTGGATAGTGCTGGATGTTACAACGTATACTGATAGTCATGAAATATGCATAGCATGTCTATGCTTCTTATAAAGAGAGCTCTGCACCAAGGAAAAGACTGCAGGATGAAGGTTTAATTTTATCTCAGGTAATTAGCCCATCATGCATGCTAGTGGCTTGCTATGCTGTCTCGATAGTATGTGGGCGGCTCCCACTGGATGTTGTCAGGGAGGAGTTGGACCGTTCAGCCACTTGCCAGAATTAGAAACGATGTCAAGAGGATAAGGATTTCTATCATGAATCAGATCCCTACTATGTTTCGATCAATTCTACGTATACGCCAAACTTAGTTTCTGATAAATAAAAAACAATCACGGATGCGATATCAAGAGTCTATTCCAAAAGCTCCACCGGAATATGAAACTCCTTCGTTATCCTCGTCATGTTGTTGACTAGGTCGTTCACGTCTACAGAGGTCGAAGCGGCACTTCCACTCGGGGTGCCCATGCCGGTGCTAAAACCGCTCGGGTTCTCCATCTTTGGGGGAGTGGTATCGATCTGGATCGTGACCTGTGACAAGGCAGTCAGTCAAACAAGTTCGGTGGTGGGGGTAAAATGACAGCGAGAGATGATCGAGGCTGTACCTCTCCGTCTAGACATGTGTAGTCGATACCTACCGGCCCATCGTTCACCAACGCTACGTCCATCATAGCTGCAAATATGCCGTCTTTGACCTTGTCCGGCTCGTAGAGGTCTTGCACCTTCTTGAAGAAGGCCTGGTAGAGGGTCTTGGCTTTGAGGCCACTTGCAGACTGGTGGAAGTCGGGCTTGTTGCCCTTTTTCATCGAGGCCAGGAGGGTAAACTGGGAGACACAAAGCAGCTCGCCGCCGGTGTCAGCGACGCCCTTTTTCCACTGGTGGGAGTCAGTCATGGTGCATCGTGGCTGGGAGCTCTGCAGACGTACGCGGCCAGGGGGGTCCGTCTCTTCGTCGTCCCATAGCTTGGCCTTCAGGATCTTCCCCGCCATGGACTCAACGTCCTTCTCCGTGTCGTCCTTGGAGATTGCGGCAAGCACCAGCAGGCCCTTGCCGATTTTAGAGACGAGCTCGCCATCGACCGTGACCGAGGCCGACTTGACGCGTTGTAGGACAGCTGCGACGAGGTGAGACGTGGTTCTGCAGTGAATTGGGCGCGCGGCTTACTTCTCATGATTTATGGCGGGCCAGCATTGTCACCGTCGCGTCCAGGTGAGGGTTCGCTGGTTGTGTGGTGAGGCGGGGTGCCCGTGAAAGGCAGACATCGCGATCGACAGCGCTAGGCCCAATGCGCAAGGCGCGATACGGCATGCCCTTCCACCTCCGTGTTCTTCCAACAAATCACTAACACCACCCAACCCGCCTGCCACCTTCCCGAACGCGTCCTCTCCTCTTACCTGAGCCTCTTGATTCACCCTCGCGTGATTTGACCCCCGGACTAGCTCACCACACCGCCCTCGCGCACGAGGCTACATCGTCACAATGGCAGCACGGAAGCTCCAGCAGGAGATCGACAAATGCTTCAAGAAGGTTGCCGAGGGCGTCGGCGCCTTCGAGGGAATATACGAGAAAATCAATCAGACTACAAACCCGTCGCAGAAGGAGAGACTGGAGGATGCTCTGAAAAAGGAGATCAAGAAGCTCCAGCGGTCGCGAGACCAGATCAAGACATGGGCGACAATGAACGACATCAAGGACAAGAAACCTCTATTAGATCAGCGGAAGCTGATTGAGACAGTACAGCATCCCGCGCCCTATGCTTTGATGCCACAGCTGACGAGTCGCAGCAAATGGAGAAGTTCAAGGTGGTGGAGAAGGAGATGAAGACTAAGGCATATTCGAAAGAAGGCCTATCATTAGCCGCGAAGCTGGACCCGAAAGAGAAGGAGAAACAGGATACAATGCAATTCCTCTCCGATATGGTCGATGAGCTGGAGCGCCAGGTCGAGACCATCGAGGCTGAAGTGGAAACACTACAGGTTGGCATGAAGAAGGGGAAGAAGGACACCTCTAGGGCAGAGCGGATAGGAGAGATGGAAGAGGTGGTAGAGCGCCATAAGTGGCATCAGAACAAGCTGGAACTGCTGCAACGAGCGCTGGACAATGGCTCTGTTGAGGTGGAGCAGGTCAAGGACCTTGAGGAGAGCATCCGATACTATGTCGAGAGCAATCAAGAGGCTGATTTCATGGAGGATGACACAATATACGACGACCTCAACCTTCAAGAGGAAGAGAACCTCTACGGAATGGGACAGGACGTTGACCGCGTGTCTTCCCAGGACACACAATCGATACAGGACGATTCGGCGGAAGCTGAAGGTCGTTCGGGCAGTCTGGGCAGTTTGAATGTGAAGGCAAAAGCCATTGATGCAGCAGTATCGGGCGCACGAAGACCATCGACTCAGCTCAAATCACCACTACCTGCGCTAGCAACCCTACATTCGCCATTACCTGGTGTGTCAAGCTCGTCCACAACCACCATGAAACCGGCCCCCTTACCAACGAGAACCCCGGGAGAACCTTTAAAGTACGCCTCGGCAGCCGCGGCCGCAGCTGCTAGCGACAAGAATGGCGTAGGCATAGCACCTCTGCCACCACCACCCGGTGCGACAGCGGCACAGACTGGCCTGGCACCAGTAGGCGCACGGACAAGTGCGACAACCTCACCAGCCTCTTCGCATCCCCAGCCGGCACAGCGGCCGACCGCTTCGAGTGCCGACAGCGTCTCAGCTGTCCAAACGTCAAAGTCCCCGGCGATAAGTGCAAGTATACCTGTAACACCAGCAGCCGATAAAGCGACACTGTCACGTGCACCTTCCTCTGAAGACCCAAATAGATTAAGTAGGAAGCCTTCCGCCCCCGAAAAGGTAGAGGAAGAGGAGTCGCAATCAGCCACCCCGCCTCTGACTAATGGGGAGTCTCATGTGGATGAAGAAGAGGAGGAATCGGTGTATCACCTTCCCTCAAGTTTGCAGGATCTGCTAGACTCATTCGAAGCAACGAAGAACGACATCACTGCCTCTTCAACCAAGCCGCCAGATGAGCGCATGCTCGCCGCATCCATGGCCGCCGCTCCAGACGCCGCAGATACGGAAGCTCCACGCCATTATCGTCCACAAAATCCTTACCCTTACACCCCATCACACTACCCCCAAGAACCCCTGGCCATATTCGATGATCCAAGATTGTACTCTCGCATCGAGACAGATGCACTGTTCTATGCATTCTACTACCGACAGGGGACATACCAGCAGTTCTTGGCTGCCAAAGCGCTTAAGTCGCAGAGCTGGAGGTTCCACAAGCAGTATCAGACTTGGTTCCAGCGTCACGAGGAGCCAAAGGCGATCACCGAAGATTATGAGCAGGGAACGTACAGGTTCTTTGACTATGAGAGCACGTGGTAAGCACCCAATTCCCTCTGGATCGGCGGTGAATGGTCGGGCCCGGACCATGTCAGCCCATGCCACTCCAGATTTTTCATCCGTATTACTTCGCCTTTTAAAGGGGCCTATTCTAACATTCAGCAGGATGAATCGAAGGAAAGCGGACTTCCGATTCGCGTACAAGTTCTTGGAAGACGAGTTATGAAACAGACAGCTACGTCCCACCCGATAACAATGTCTGGTTGTCCTTAATAGCAGGCTGTCTGTATGAAGTATTAGGTAGACATTCTATGAATGCCTCCTTCGGGTAGTTGTATGGTGCCATTGTCGGTCCCTTCGCCGTGAACCAATCCTGCTCCTTGATTGAACGCTTCGTCCATGTGCGGACGCTTCACTTTCCGTGCTGTCAGATCTCAAGTAAGAGAACGCCCGTCCATCAGCTGGGAATCTAGCAGGGTTCATACATCTGAAATGCAGTCCTAAGTTCTCCGCGTACTGCACACTGGGAGCCTCATCTCAGCTCATAAAGCTAATATCCTGCACAGCGAGCTGCTATTGGTCATAGCGAGTTGGATCTTTATTAGCCCCCAAAACCGAGGCTGAGGATGCATTTGTGGCACTGGCCCTCTTGCCGAAGCTGGTACGCCACAGCACCACTTCACAGTTGAGACCTAACGTTCAAATCGTCCACTCGCGGCTGTAAATTCACGCTTCGAACCCACAACTGAGGGCGCCTTGCCTTAGTCGATCATTCTCGAATAGTTAACTCAACCCACAGAGTTGCAGCATGCCCACCCGCTAGCTGAGGCAAACGGGGCGTATGATGACTCCACATTGAATCCGTCAATGACCGTCCGACACGAGCCCATTTCACCGCAAGGAAATGCTCAATTTGTTCCATGAAGCTTCCAAGAACCCCTCAGGAACCCATACAACCCCTGCCATAGCTCAGGCCTTGTTATATCTTTCCATCACCCTTGACGGTAACTCTGCAAATTTCAACTCTGACTACGCCCGCCGGTCTGCGCGAGCGGCGGCAACCCCATAATTATCTTCGCCGTGCTGTCCTTGATCGCGGGCCGTCGCGCTCCGCCGTAGGGCACGAACGGCTCGAATATGCGGAGCCTAGTAGCCGTTCGTCACTATTACACCTTGCTAGTAAATGCAACACGAGGACAAAATCAATCACGACCCTGCTATCTCTAATCGAAATTAAGAGAAATTAGTTACCGAGCGTACGAATCCCATTTCGAGCACACTTCTCAAAGCTTTGAATCCTTTGGCGGCGTTCTAACCTACCTTCAAGGTATCTATGCACAACCCACAACGGGATGGAACGTGACAACGGGAGGATCAGGTCCATTCTGCACCCTCGCCGCAGCGGCATGCCCCTGCTGCAGCTCCACACTCAGATGTGCTATGGGAATGGTATTTGATGCCAGCCCAGCTATTTTTCAATACCGGCGAGCGCCGTACTGCTTCACTCCTCTTATGGCCGTATTTTTATGATGTTGCGCACGTCAGCCCTATACCAATACCATTGCACGATTCGCACGCTACATAGCCTCAGTGAGAAGTGTCGAATCCTTCCGACCAACAGCGTTTCAAACGGCACAGTCGTTGAATGGTCTTTCGTCATCGATCATTTTCTACCACGAGGGAACTCAGCCTGGTAGCTAAACCACGCCAGAATCCTTCCACCAGCCGGGCTTTGCTCATTTCAACTTTAGGCCGCAGGCATCACTGCGAGAGTCCTCCGGAGGCTCTGTAATTTTTGACTTAGGCTCATACCAGTGGCAGTGAAAAGCCTCAAGCTGATTCCTGATATATAAACGTGTACAGTTCACTTAGACGTAGAGCCTCATCCCGCTTTCTCCGCTAATCGACCCACCTCACCACCAACCACCAGTTTACCATCGCTTTTCTCTCGTTATTTCCACTCTTTTTAAGGTGTCCTAGCCTTCATTTTTCCGCTCCTTACCAGAAAGCGCCACTCCAAAGAAGGCTCGTTGAGGGAGTATCCTAAACCATGTCTGGATACCCGGTAAGATTGGCCCGTAGTCATGGGTCGCTGCCGCTAACGTTCATGCAGTATTCCTCCAGTGAGCAGCCCAACTATGCGTACAATGCATCCGCTTCCAGCTACTCCAGCACGGCGGTACCGCAATACACTCAAGCCCAGATCGATCAATACTACCAACAGTACCAGCAATATCCACCTCAACCATATCAGGTTATTCAGTATGACTACGGGTATAGCAGGCCAGCAGCCACAGGCTACCAACAGCCTCACGTAGCTGTTCAAGGCACTTACGGACAAGGTGCGAACACTACCTCTGGCTACTATGCCTCTCCGGTCAACCAAGGAGGAACTGGAAGTGGTTCTACAGATACATCTAGGTGAGTCCCTCCTAACGAAGATGGACTGCGAAGAATATCTAAATCTGACCGGGGGGGTAGGAGCAATAGCCGTGGAAGGTAAAATTATTCCCATGGCTCATGACCCGCGAAGTGGATCTAGAATAAGTCGTACTGACAATGGATCAACAGGACATGGACATGCGATCTTCCCAATTGCACATCGACAGCCAACTTCACACGCCTCGCAGACCTCCAACGCCACCAATCCACCGTGCATGGCATGGGCCTCCCCGAATTCCCCTGCACGGTGGCTCGATGCACTCGTGTTGGCGATAAAGGATTCACTCGGCGAGACCACTTGGTAGAGCATCTACGCAACTTCCATCACCTTGATATCCCGAAACGAAAAGCTGGCGAGCGAAGTGCAAACCCATCAGGCGCACCTTATTATCCGTCTTAGATGTTGGGCAGACCCTCGCAACACTGCAAAGACGGACAGAATATCAACCTACACTGCCAAATATGGATATATCGTGACGCGCCCTGCTGGTCCGCAGTAAGGCATATTTGAGTGGGGCCGGGCGTTGCTGGATCGGGTTTCGGCGCAGTCAGACCCGCCTGTCAACCTTGTACCTAAAGAGCTGGCTCTAGAAAAATGGATGGACATCTGCAGCATTTCAACATATAGACGGGGAAGTACAATCAATTGTTAACATGTCGCCAGGCTTGATGCGACGGGGTACCTACGGGGACTTTCTCTTCTTTGCCTCAGGAAGTTAAGGATGGGGTTGCCCTGTCTAACGGCTTCCTGTGGCCCTTTGTGTGCTTTGCGTTCCTTCAATATACCACAGTCCCCATTTATTTTGTCTTTTGCTCCATGTTCATTTTCCTCTTCGTGCATCATGTTTCTATTGAGCATTTCGTGAGCGGTACTAGCATGGGTTTAGCGCACGGGACAGTGAATCAGCAGTCAGGACACGCATCCCAGGAAAGGATTCTGGAGACGTCCTTTGAAGAAGCTCTGCGTACCCAGGGCATTTGACACATTGACGTTGTTTGTGTCTAAATATATTGCATCCCATTCCTACACCGTATTCATCGCGTCAGAACACACGGCCATTCAAAATCCCTGCCAGGGAGGGCAAAACGACAATGTGTCGATATCAGTAATGTGGCTGGTGCTTTCGGGAACCCAGTTTCAACGGCGGTTGCGGATTTCCCATTCTTACTGGAAGATATGTTTGCAAGACGTCTGGAGATACGAATACATTGCCATATCGCACGGGCATAGGGGCCTTTCTCTCCAGCGCTTTGAAATCAGGATAAGGGGCAGGCGCGAAACCGCGTTGTCAACGCCAGCGATCAGCGGGATGATGTGTGCAATGATGAAGTGTCTCGGTTAGCAGCTTGGCGCACACTCTTCACACTCGTTCGCCTGCCGTCCAGCTGCCTGTTCTTCACGTTCACCTCTCACTCACTCCCCCCAAGTATTGTTCCTTGAAACTAAACTCCTTGCCTCCGGCTTTGACTCATGTCGCTTCAACACATCCTACAAATACCGTCCACTGCATACCGAGATTCCCTGCCTTTGCAATAGCTGCAATTTATTGCTATTGCCGGCCTTCCCGCCCTGTGCGCAAGTCGGTGTAGTCCCGCCAGCACATAGCTGCAGCCTCGCAGCGGCCTTTCTGCTACATTTCTTTACTAGACCCAGTTCTAGCCCTTAATATCTGACCATCGTCTGGAAAAATGCACGATTTACGGCGTCAGGCTCTCGAGAGCGGCAAGACCGTGTCCCGCAAAGCGCGCTCACGGAATGCCTCGGTGCCGTCATCCAAAGCAAATTCGACACTTAATTCCCCGGCTCAGTCCAGGGCCAACTCCCGGAACCCAAGCCGACATGGGTCCGACGATGAGGAGTACCTTAGCGACGGCACAGCCTGGAGGTAGGTTTCGAAATTCCCCAGACTTTTCTCTCCACCTCATGGTGCATTGCCCGACAGCTTCGTCGTGTCTGACATGATGATTCTGGCCTACGACTCCGACTCGACGGGTTCGCTGACAGATATCTCCTCTAGCACCAACTCTATCGATGATATTCTCAACAGCGAGGATGTCGACCTGGCGCCAGACGTGTGGAAGTCGGAGTTGAACGTTCGCGTCGAGCAGATGGTCGATCGCAAGCGCAGCAGCACTGAAGGACGCGCCGACAGCCTGGCCGGGTTCACCCACATTCTCATGGCTAAGTATGCGAAGGACGAAGTCGATGGCCGCATGAGCGAGCTTTTGCCGTCGATGCTCCGGAGCATAAAGTCAGAGACCAGCGAGCGCGAGACGGTCGCCGCCCTGAAAGGTATGCCCCTCCACCACGTCAACTACATAGCCAGCAACTAATCGATGCTCACAGCACTCGCCGTGACAATCGTCACCTTGGACTCTGACGACATTTACGACTCAGTAGCCGACCTCCTGAAGCGCACCATCTCAGACTCCGAGTCCATCCAAACCAAGATCAGTGCCATCCACGCCCTTGGCATTGCTACCTTCTTCGGCGGATCTTCCGAAGAAGAGACCGAAGACAACATGGCGTTCCTGCTCGAGATTATCGAGTCAGATGGCCTCTCGATCGATGCTCACGACGAAGGCTCTGTGGTCGTCGCTGCCCTTGAGGAATGGGGCCTGCTTGCAACCGAGGTCGAGGATCTGGAGGACGCTACGGAAGCGGCCATTGAAGCCTTTGTCGACCAGCTTCAGAGCTCCGACGCCGGTGTTCAGATTGCTGCCGGGGAGAACATTGCCCTTCTTTATGAGAAGTCGTACACGCCTCTTGAGGACGATGAGGAAATTTCTGAAGGGGATATCGATTCCGAAGACGATGATGAACGACGCAACAGAGACAAGATGGTGAAGCGCTACACTGTCTACCGAAGGCAAGACCAGCTCCTGCGCGCTCTGGATGAGCTCGCCACCGTCTCGACCCGCAAGATCTCGAAGAAGGATAAGAAGACCTTACATTCGTCATTCGCCGATATCCGAAATTCTGTCGAAAAGCCAACTCGTGGTCCCAAGTATTCGACGGCGCTTGACCAGGAGACTGGAAGGACCTACGGCGGTGGTAGGATGAAGGTCAAGATCAATCGCAACGTGGAGGTTCGGATCGACAAGTGGTGGAAGCTGCAGAGGCTGAACGCGCTTAGGAGGGTCTTGCAAGGGGGATTTGTCCATCAATATGACGAGAACGAGGCTGTCTCCCGTTGCTTGCCCTTCTCCGTGGCAACCAAGCGCTGAGAAGCCTATTGTAGTGGGACATGTTGAGGACCCTTCGGTTTTGGTTTTGTTGGGATCGGGTTTGTGGCATGGCTTGTGAATCTTTCTTTCATAATCTCCTTCTTCTGCATCAAATACCCCTACACACATCGCATCATTGTCCGGACAGGCTTTCACGTAGGACAGGAATTGGAATAGAAACCGCTCGCATAGATCTTGATCTTTTTGCATATCGACACTTCTCGTGGAACATGAACAGGGAGGGTTGACGTAACAAACGCAATAGGGGGATAAGTGAGAAGTTCGAAAAGATCAAGCGCCGTGGGGTTTGCTTCGCTGGTGATGCTGTTTGGGGAAGCCTTTGCGAAACCCCACTATGACTGTTGATGCCCCTCATCGCGAAATGCACGTCAACAATGCTTGAACAGGTACAGCACCCGAGGAACCATTGGAGGGACTTGGTGCCTGCATTCAAATCCCTGTGACACTTGCCTCCAGCCAGCTAGCCTCGCGAGTCGTCCTTTCAGGTGGGCGAACCTGTCTTTGTGGGATTGCTGGGTGCGTGTGCATGTCTTGGCACGCTGTAGAAGCTTCTGGCACCTTGCCTGACGACGCCGCTTTCTTCAGCCTCGAGACTTCACTTACAACCTTCTCTCACACACTCCCCGCACGCAATTCCTGTCTCTGTTTTGCCCTTTCCTCCAAACTGCAACCATGGCATCCACAAGTAAGAACCCCACGACGAGGTTCCAGCACAGTGTGCTCTGCTAACAGTATAATACACAGAACGTCCGCGCGTTTTCTTCGATGTTACTGTTGGCGGAGTAAAGGCTGGACGTATTGTAATTGAACTTGTGAGTCTTCTTCCTCCGGAATTGAGGGCTTCATTATGCTAACATGTTCAGTACAATGACAGCATGTGTATCCCTCCCCACATCCTCCTCAAATACTAACGCACTGTCCCAGTCGTCCCTAAGACGGCCGAAAACTTCCGCGCCCTCTGTACTGGTGAGAAGGGACTCGGTACCTCCGGCAAGCCTCTGCACTACAAGGGCTCCATCTTCCACCGTGTCATCAAATCTTTCATGATCCAGGGTGGCGACTTCACCATGGGCAACGGCACGGGCGGGGAGAGCATCTACGGTGAGAAGTTTGAGGACGAGAATTTCGACCAGATCCACGATCGCCCGTTTCTGTTGAGTATGGCAAATGCGGGACCCGGGACAAATGGGAGTCAATTTTTCATCACGACGGTCTCCACGCCGCATCTGGATAAGAAGCATGTGGTGTTTGGGGAAGTTATTAATGGGAGGAGTGTTGTAAGGGAGATTGAGAATTTGAAGACGCAGAATGGGGATAAGCCGTTGCATGATGCTACTATCGTTGGTACGCAAACCTCACCCTCACTCGTTAAATCCATGCCCTAGCTAACCTCTTTTACCCCCAGATTGCGGTGAACTCACAGGAGACGCCTACGACCGCGCCACAGAAAAGATCCCCGACGCAACCGGCGACCCCTACGAAGACTATCCGGAGGACCAGAAAACTAACTCCACCGAAATCACGGGCACCGAAATCCTTTCCATCGCCTCCGCCCTCAAAGACCTCGGCAACTCAGCCTTCAAATCCTCAAACCTCGTCCTCGGTCTCCAAAAATACCAAAAAGCCTTGCGCTACCTGCACGAGCACCCCACACCCCTGGACACTGACCCCGCGGACCTCTTCCCCCAGCTCAACGCCCTCAAAATAATCCTCTACTCCAATTCTTCCTTGCTCCAGAATAAACTCCGGGATTTCGAAGCCGCTAACGAATCCGCAACGAAGGCGCTGGAGATCGAGGGGATTAACGATAAGGACAAAGGGAAGGCGTATTTCCGCCGTGCACAGGCGAGGATTGGGAAGAAGAATGATGACGATGCGTTGGAGGACTTAGAGGAGGCGGAGAGGTTGGTGCCCGGGGATGTGGCGGTTGGGAGGGAGTTGGAGGGCGTGAGGAAGAGGGTTAGGGAGAGGAGAGAGAGGGAGAAGAAGGTCTATAGGAATGCTTTTGATTTTGATTAAGGGGCTTTGGGGGTGTGAGGAGTGATGTGGTGGGGGGTTGGCATGGGCTCGGAGCTATGATGGAGAGGTACGTGTGTGATGGACGAGGGTGCGGGAAAGGTAAGGAAGGCTTACTAGAACGAAAAGTCCATTTCCCGTGCCATACCACTTTAGCGTATGAGCTGGCGGACGACAGCTGAGGGATTAAGAAAGGAGGTTTTACGCATAGCTAGCTGCACTGAAAGTAGCTATCCACGATAACTGAAACCGCTCACATGACAACCAATCAACGACATTTATACATTACATTCAACTGTCTCAATTCCATTCCCTACACCTACAAACGAACGGAGAAGATTGATTATATATGTTGCATTCGAGTACGTGAATATATAAATCTCCAATCCAACTCGCGCGCACCAAAACCCCGAATCAAACCAAACCTTTGATAACCATCTACCCACGCAGCCATCCAAGCTCAAAATCCAAGCCACCGAATATAAAACAGGAAGTCGAATGACCGCCGCCGTGCATCAGAAGTGTAATAAGCCACCTACCACCAATGAAGACTCCATCCCCCCTAGTGTACTTGATAGGAATCGTATCCAATCCACCCCAGTTCGGTCCGGTCCAATACCTTTCCTCTCTCATATACAAGAAACTACTCGTTGGACCCAACCAACCCAATCCAAATGTGTCCCTCTCCCAACCTAGACCCCAGCTCTGACCATGAATATGAATGTGAAATGTATGAACGCTAAACGCTTTCACAGATAGAAACAAATATCAAGCAGACTGAAAGATTTTAGGTATGCAAATGAGTGATGTGAAATCAATCAAAATGTTATAAACTTAACGAAACGCGACGTAACAAGTCCACCCTTTTCTGTATGTGTGCAGTGCAGGACTCCTACGGCTAGCCAGTAAAGTTCAGCGTCGCGGTAAACAGGAGTCGAGTCCCAAGCGGTGAGGACGAGCAAGCAAGTAAGGATGATAGCCTGCCAGACCAGGTAGGAAAGACCCTCCTCCTGGGCTGAGATGAGCTGAGAGTAATGATTGCCAATGTGCTGCAATGCACAGCACATTTACGGTGAGTATTAGGGTGCACTGGACTGGCCTTAGTCCTATTCAACGAATAGACATGCTGCGGCCGGCGACCCACGAAGAGGACAAACTCCGCTCGGCTCTGCGTGAGATTCTGTCCACGCAGCTACAGACGGTGAAGTAGAAAAAGGACCCGAATTAGACAAGACAGGAACCACCAATATGCATGCGGCAAAGAGAGTCCAGAATGGCGAGATAGACCAAAAGTTGGAAGGCGTACTGCGTCTTGGAACTCGACATGGTCGGAGCAGGAGTATTTTGGGACGGAAATTTGCAGGACAGTGGTGTCCGCACTGGTTCTAGCAAGAGGCTCGACTTGTCGAATTATCTCTATTAATGGTCCGTGGGAGGTGTGAATATGCTGTAATAGGGCACGGTACAGCTCGGTTCAGTATTTGGTTTGGGTTGACTCGAAGGACATGCGGCAACGAGAACTGCGCAGCATAATAAAAGGAATGGCGGTGAAGTTCCGTTCCGTCCGGTGTAAATTGAGCACGGAGCTTAGCAAGGCATCTTTTCCTTCTCGTAGCTCGGCGAAGGCGGCGTCAATCTCCATCTTGCTCAAGTGGCGTTATCAAGTGCTTGTGGCGTACGCATGCTGAGTCTGCATGCAAGCAATCCTTCTCGCTCTCATGCCTCCCTCCTCACACATACTCCACATCATCGCCTTGCTTTCCCGCGTCGGAGTTCCGCCTGCCTCCCTTGTCCCTTCCCAACTTCGGGCTATTGTACTTCCCTGTGTACCAACCATCTAGTCACCACTCCCCTCCGACGCCTTCATTGATGCCTCTTGATCCATATGCACCTAGTGCGCTTGAAGTAGCTCCGCCTCGGTCCGTATTACGATCCGCATCACGATCCCTCTCTTTGCCCTTCCGCTCGCTATCTTTGTCTTTATCCTTGTCCTTATCCCGTCTCCGAGATTTGAATGGCAAAACACCCCTAAGGCCTTTCTCTTTCTTCTCCTTCTCTTTATCGAATCTTGGAAGTGCCGTTGTATACTCTTCCCCACTACCCGCTTCACTTCCCTCCATACTCATGCCTCCTGCACTCCTCGGCGGGCGGGATGTGGGATCGGAGTTGATATGCGCCAAATTAATATGAACATTTGGATTTGCCGTGAATGAGGACGACGACCCTATTGACACCATATGCAAGCCATCACTACTTCCCGGTGGCGTTTCCTCGGCTGCAGAAGCCGATGCCGATGCCGATGTAGACGCTGAAATTGACTCATTCAGGCTAGGCGCGTATGCGCCAATCCTGCCTTTCATTGTTAATGGGTTTGACGAGGTAGACGTCACGGAGCTCGCGGAAGCCGATATCGACGAGTTCTGTTGATGTCTCGTCTTCGGTGCTCTGGCGGGTTTCATGGTGATTGGTGTGCTCGTAGATGAGGAGCTGGTTAGCTCTTCAGTCAATGGACTTGTGGGCATCGAGGCAGATGCCGATGCGGTAGCTTTATTGCGAGTTGCAGCCCCACGAGTCGGCTCGAAGGATGCAGAACCTTGCAACTGCTCCACGAGTTCTTCCCATTTGACGCTGAGGCTAGAACTAGGGCGTTCAGCGCGTTCAGCCCGGTTGAGGCAATCGCTTGTGCGTTCGTGTAAGCTAACGCATATGTTGTGGAAACGAAGGAGGTCTCCATCTGTGGACTGGATATTACGGGCTGAGTCTTTGGTGTTATCAAGCCAAAGGTCGACTAGGGCGGCAAAATTGCGGGCGTGATCAATTAGGTAGGGCAAGGAGGGGAAACCTTCTCGGGAGGTTGGAGGGAGGCGTTGGAGAATAGCGAGGGGTGTGCTGTATGAAGGAGGAATTGGGGGTAGTGTTGATGTTGAAGATGATATCGAGCAAAGGTTGTCGATGTAGGTCTTGAATTCTTGCCGGTGCGAATTTAAGAAAACATTCATGGGCTCCATCCACTGCTCTTTTGTGCCGAAAGAGGACATGTTAGCAAGACCTTGGAGAGATTTAGCGATGAGTGTAAGCGTTCGGCGTGCTTTCGGCTTCGGGTGGTCTTCTTTGCGTTAGGGGGTCTTTTCAATTTCTGGCGTGTACACTTACCTTTAAGCAACCCGAAGAGCTTCGGATTGAGAACAGCGGGACAAAAGAACCTCAGGAATAAGAAACCTGACACGCTGCTATACTTGACCGTCCTAAGGAAGTCGCCGTATCGATCTTCGGCACAAGCTCGAATATGCCTAAAGATCAGTCGAAGTTCCTGGGGGCAGCGAGATATTGAGTTGTAGATTGCTTTCCACAGATCTTCCGTTAAGTTGATCAAGCGTCTCCAATTCCTATCCAGCTCATGTTGCGATGTGATCCTATTTGGATCAACTTCACATTCTGGGTCCTTGTCATTGATCTCCCTCAACTTCTCGCATAACGTCTCCTCTAGATATTCTTTCCCGAGTCTTTTCATATGGAAATCCAAGGACTTGGTCAGGAGAGTGTTGCCGCGAAACAAAAGGTTGGCCTCAAGTTTGGCGTTATTGCCCATGTCACGTACGAATAGCTCCCGGTCGCTAGAGGAGCCGAATGATTCGGTGGAATCAGTGGAGCCTAGCCGTTTGCTGAATCGCAACCGGCTGGCTGGGGTTTCTTTCAGTGTCCCGTCTATTTCTTCTTCCACAAGAGACATGATCCACTCTCCAGCTTGTCCAGAGACTTGGAAGATATTGAGTAAGTATTCGGATAGTCTCTTGAGTTCATTTGGTATCATCTGGGCGATTTGTAGTGTCAACCCGTTTGAGAACCTGTGAAGAAGCTCCGACATAGGCTGGTAGTCCCGAGCCATTAGTATGACACACTCCTCCGCGCTGACCTTGACAAAAACTTCCCCCACACTATTTCCATACATATTAACTAACGGCCACCACTTTTCGATCTCTTGATTTGGGCCAAGATCATCCAGGTAGATGTCTGTTTTGCCGCATGTTTGATCGAATGATATACCAGCATAGCCGCCAGCGCCTTCCGAAGTGAAAGAGTCTGAGGACAGCGGGTTGTCGTGGTGGCCTTTGTCGGCGCGCATCTGACTGGGAGGTCGCTTCTTGAGCAATAAAGATGCTGTTGAGAGGACAGCGGGAAGATCTAAAAACTCGAACTCCTCTCTCCAAAACGGGTTCTGGCCTTCTGACTTGGCCATAGTTCGCGCTCTTGTTTCACCGTCAAGCAACACCTCCACATAGTAGCCTCCGGAGTTCGTCACTGACGAAGCTGGCCGTGTTGGTGTACCGTGTTCCGCCATTTTGGGGCTTATTGGCGGCATCAACCTGGCCTCGACAACCCGAAAGAACAGCGATCGCTCCATTCGGAACATATCTTGGGTTCCAAAGGACGGCGATAGTGCGCCCTCCTCGTTCAGCGTTGGCTGCTTAGGCCCGTACAGCTGCGGAATAGTGAATGCTCGGAGTAGGACAATCCATACCTCATATAAGACTCGTGATTCTAGGGACAGAAATATGGGGCGTAACAATGATAACGATGTAGATGTAGATGTATATTGTGGATAAATGGCGATGCAAAATTCGTTATCCAATACCGAGGGATCCAATCGCTGGACAGCACATCGAGAGAGCTGAGAGAGTTGCACCACGGAGACTAGTGTGACATCAGTGTCGGAGTACAGCTTGAGCTCTCCGTTTTCTCGAAGGGTACAAGAGACCCTTCTCCACCTCCGCGAGCCGTGACTCTGTATCCGGTACGCTTGTGGTCTCGAAGCCCCAGTTTTTGGCGTGCCAGTGTTGCTGTATGTGACACTAGTGTCCCAGTATATCATTTTCCCGACCTTGATGATTGGCGCTTCTTTTAGGAGTGACACCTCCGAATGTCTCCTGCTGTCAGCAAGCCGCCGCTCGGCTACGAGCGAGGTTTGTGGTTTGGCCATTTTGTTGTGTATTCCTTTGGGACGAATGGGTTGCCAGCATAGCAACGCCGCGAACCACGAATCGAACTCGTCTTGGGTGGGCGGCCGCAAGAAGACCTCCAACTTCGAGTTATGCCCGAGAACGTGGATGTAAGCCGTGTAGGATTCGGCATCGTATGCGCTCTTCACACGGCAGCCTCGGAGGTCAGGAACGAGGGTGCGATGATAGGATGTGTCGCTCTTAGGCTCGTACACGAGACTCCCAGCCTCCTCGTTTATATAGCAGTACGACAAAGACCACGGGTTTGCCTCGCCGCGTCTAAAGGCCAGCATGCCTTGCATCTTGCCGCACGTGGCGCGCATAAGCTTTAGGACCTTCCTTGCATCCGATGCTGGGACGGGCGACACCCAAGAGTCGGGCTGAGCATTGGGAGAGGCCACCATCTGCGGGATGGGGGAAGCAGTGCGTGGGGGCTGCTTGATGAGGCGGCTTCGATTCGAGCTAGAGGTTCGCGGTGGGGGGTGCGAGGGAGGAGAGATGGTGGACGGATGCCCTATCGAGGTCACGACGGCTTCTTCGAGAGCCTGGAAGTTAGCAGAGCCTGTCGAGTGCACCGAGCCGATGCGGTGCCGGCTCGTCACGAACAGGTTCGGCGGCGACCTGTCTCGTGTGGACCGCTCTTCTAGCGTCCTTGTTCGCGGCCTTGTTTGCCCCTCTCTAGCATTTCGTAGTGTGTAATCAGCTTCGCTGGAGTTGGACCTGGAAACAAAGCTGCGCGGGTTGGTGTTCCTGGGGGCCTGAGGGTCGCGCTGGAGGCTGCTGCCAGAGCGAGGCGATATGGGCGGCGATGATGCTAGGTGTGTATCTCTGGCGTAGCTGTTCTGCGCAACCTCGCCCTCGGGAATGGCCTCGGGGGTGACAGCGCGAATCGTCGACGAGGGATAGTTGCTGCGGGTGTACAACTCGGTGTCGTCTCGCCATCTGTCCCGGGATGGTGTCGCCTCTGGAGCGCCGATCTCCCTTCTGTTCCGCCTGGTCTGCCTCGATTGATCCATGAACAATGGTTGGTGAGCCCGCTGGTTGGGCTATCCCGGATACTTATTGGAAGCACGCTCTTTTGAGTATTCTGCGCGGAAATGATGCCAACCGTGTGCGCCGTGTGACAAATGGTGGCGTTACGGTCGGCGCAGAGCCGACTGGCAGCGTTCCAGCCGGTAGATGCTAGGTGGGTGTAGGCAGGGCCCTCTGCCTTTGTCCTATCCCAGCCGTGCGCTCCGTTGCGCTGTCATTGACAGCTGACCGACGAGATTGGAGCGGGCACCCGGTCCGACCGTCACCGGTGAGCTGGGCAAGAAACGGCGGTGATGAATGGGGAGAGGATGTTCCAGTTGGCGTGGCGCATCGTATGGGCTGCAATGTCTTGGGAGCGCCTGGCCAGCAGCCTGGGACGGGGGGTGAGGCGCCTCGGAACAGCAGGGCGGGAGCTCAATTCATCACTGGGACTGGCCGCGTGGTGAGGGAGAGGGCAGGGCGCGGCGGGGGGCAAATGGCGATGGGTGATGAGCGACGGTGGAGGGTTGGGGGGAGGAACGAGCAGTTCTCACAGGGCAAGCGCCTTGGCGCCACGACCAATCGCTCTCCCAGCCTGCACTGCAAGGAAAATTACGGCTGTCTGACCTATCCTTCCAGAACAAAAGAGCGCTATCAACAAAGACAACGGGCCGTCTGCCACGCTTATCCATGGTGGGTTCTGGGCTTCATGCATCACTCGCCTGCATGAGCAGGTCATACCGAGTCCTAGGCTTCTGATGCTCACTCAACCACGAACTGCAAGGGACAAGCCGCGGTAGCTGCAAATCTTGATCAACAAAAAGAAAAAAAGCCATTTGTCATGGAAGCAGGCACCGGGTTGCCTGCTCGGCCTCATGCTCCCCTCTCAGCTAGCCATGTATATCACATCAATACCCTCTGCCATCCGGAAACACACCCCTAAAAAACACCTAAGAAACATACTGCATGTTGGATATCGCTCCCAAGGTTCCTATCCGCGCCTAATAAACGTGCTCGCCCGCATCCCACGCTCCGTCATCAGCTGAAATTACCCATTTCCCAACCAGTTTCACATGTCACCTTCCAGCTCATGCCAGACAAAGACTTTAACAGCCATAACACCACCCCGGCATTACTGCATATCGGCGCCAGGTCGAAGGGAGGATCAAGTCGATGCAGCCTTCTTTCCTCATGTGCACGCGCCTCATTTTCCACCTTGGGTGCCAACGCAGTACATACCCTTATTTAAATGGAGGCAGGTCGGCCGCGTTGTCTTCCAGACTGACAGCGCTCAGTGGCTGGCTCCGTGCGCCGCTGAGATCGCCGCTGCCTGTCTTCCGCAGCGCTTGGCGCATGGTTTCAATCTGCAATTCACCGCCCAATGGGGGGCTATGGGTGCCATGAGTCGTTGTAGGGCTGCCGGGAGCCCGAGCGCCTTTGGGAGACACCAATTCGGCGCCCTTTTCTGATGTGGCTCCACTCGTAGGCGGAGATGCACTGAAACCATGGGATGAGGTGGGGGACCGCACTGGAGATGGAGACCGGTTGGCTGTGGACGATAGGCTCATGAATTGCATTGCGTTTCGGTTGTCCTCAACATGTTCAGCTTGGACGACATCCGCAAATGAAATAAAGCTCAGACGTCGCACATCGGTGGTGTCCAGTGACCCGTAGTTGGACGCAGAGTCCTCATAATCTAGGTGTCCTGAAATGGGAAAATCATCCTGCGAGGGAGAATACATCGAATCAGTCATGCTGCCAGCAACGGTAGCTGAGGCGGGCTGGTGCGCCGAATGCATAACAATCTCCACCTCATCTGGGTTCAAATGGTCGTCGGTGATTGCCAACGACGATGCCTCCAAGACTGGCGGTATATGGTCTTCCGTTTGGATATGTGCGGGGATGGCAGGTGACAGCTCGCCCACGCTTTCTTGCACGTTACGCTCGAAAATCTGAGACGACGCCGGTGAGTGCATGCCGGGGGAGGACGAGCGGTTGTATCGCCGATTGGGAGATGCTGCGACGCCGGCCGGGTAGATACGCGGGCTGCTGCGAGGAGACGGTCGGCGGTCGGGGGGAGGGGAGTTGAGGGGAGACACCGGTCTTCTCGCAGTGGGGAGAGGAGGGGACGCTGAGAGGGTTGCGGGCGATTTGGGAGACATGTCGGTGTCTTTCTTGTCTCCCTCTTTCTTCTTGCCCAGCCCGAGGAGCTTGCGCTTGCCTTTGGCGAGGAGGCTCGATTGATCGTTGGTGTCTTCTGCCGGCTTGCTCTCGCTCAGGAGAGGCACTGCTGACGAGCGTGGGCTGGGGCCAAGGGGAGGGGTCGTCTTTGGGATCTCCGCGACACTCATTTGAGCGTCGGAAGAAAGGGTTGGGCGATGCACGCGCAGTCTGCTTTATAATAGATCGTGTGCGGTGAGTAGACTGCCCACGATCCAGCGGGTTGTCCACAGAGGGGCAGATTAAGGCCGGATCTCGCTTGACAGGAACCTTGGAAGCCGGCAATCAGAGCACCGGAGTGATAACTCGTGTAGAATCGCACAGGGCGAATGTGTCGAGCCGTATGTTGGCGTGAGGATCGGAGTGTTCTTGGGCACCTTGGGGAGGAGTAGTAATGGGAAGTTGGCTCGCGGTTGGGAGTCTACGAGGCGACGTCGTCACGTGTTGGGCGTCGCGGCCACAATGACGTTGCAGGCTCGAAACGCTTCAACTAGCTCTGCGTTTTGTTCCAGGAACCGTCCCTTTGGCGGATCCTCCCATACCCGGCTGACTGACTGTGAACATCACTCCCTCTTACATTGTCGTCGACCGCCCAAGATTTCTTGGATGTGTCGAGATTTGCCCAGGTTAGTGTCCAGAAAACCGGGCGTGAAAGCGGGGTGCTGGCAGAACTGAGCTATCACGGCGCAACAAGTGGTATGGAAGGTTTCAAGGAGGTTTGATGTAGTCTCAGTTCAATTTCAGCAATGGATCAAGTCTTACAGTCGCTCTTCTTTCATCATTCACACTCGCCAAGTCTCTCCAACTGGCCAATGGCCCGGGCCACGAAGGAAGATGGCGATGTGGAATCAGCAGCTAATGCTTGTATGAGTGGCCGCACAATCCAAGTCGCGCTCAAGCGGCCACATCTCCGTCCCCTTTCCCCCTGCTTTCTTCTTCCCATGCCGTCATTGTTGCTGTTTTTATTCTTTCCGGGGGACCCGGATGCGAATGTCCTCAAGGGTCAGCCCATCTGCACCCGAGAGTCTGAGTCCGATTGCGCAACATTCACACAATTCCATGCCAGATGGTCTGATTGCGGGCCATGAGATTAGTCTTCCCGCTTCCGCGAACCCATTCTCTGACCGCTTGGGGGTTTGCACTGGCATTCTTCAAGGAATAGGGCTCTTGGAGATGGAAAGGGCACGTTCATCGTGTTGCATAATTGTTATCCCTCTTGCGCCACCAACGGATTTGCAGGCACAGGCACAAAGCAACAATCGCTATTGGGAGATGCTGCCAATACAGTGTTTCGTCTGCACACAACCTCAACTCAATGCTCTGGCTGGTTATTTCACACCAGGGGTCGCCATTCCATATTGTCCCAGCTGATTGCATTGCAGAAGCTGATGTCGCTCACAGACCACAATCTCGTATCGTTGGCTGGGCACAACCGATTCTCGTATGAGAACGACTCTTCTGTGTCTTCAAAATTTCACTGATGTGTTACTTTTCAGTCTGCTCGAATAGGGGTGGCGGCATACAGCGTTTAATAATACCAGATTATCGATGCTGAAATGTCTGGGTGTCCTCTTGTTTACACTTGAATACACGAGGTCTTCTTCACACTGGACCGCCCACTAACCCCTGACCTGAAGACTTCAACCCCGCCACAACATACCGAAACTGGGGTGCGTGTTCTCCCGGATCCTTCAGGCCTCAGCTTCAGTAATCTCCACGTCGATCCAATGCATACACCTCGTGATCCCAGGGGTGTGAGAGGGAACGACCCGTCCGCAGACCCACTTCCGGGGATCTAGATATTATCTCGCATGACCGCGTCCCAAGTCGTGGGAAGTGATCATTGTCAACCTCATCAACTTGTCAGCCAAGGTGGTCCTCAGTGCGACACTACGATGTTTGCACCAAATGACTTAGGTCCTACGATAGAAATCACTGCTTACACCTTAACAAGCCTATCAACCCTAGTTGTTGGCGTGAGGTAAGGCCCCATTCCCCATCGAAGCTAGCTCTGTACCGCTGTGTTAATTGAATCCCCAGATTTTACTGTCGAATATGGGTCGTAGGGAGGTTAAAACTATATGATTATGTCATGGTAACCGCATTAGTGAGTTCACAGTTTCCCCTCGTGTTTACAATCGTCGGTGCGATGTCAATCCTTCCTGTTGTCCTTTACGATGGAGCATAACGAGGGTCTGATTTCAATAGAGGCTAGCATCCTTTCAAAATCCTCTATAGTCCAAGCAAAGGGATTGATAAATCAGATCTGCCTTAGTTGTGTTCCGTCATGCGATCACATACTGTAATTTGATAGGCTCTAGGGACGTTGGGTACTAACTGTGCTAGCTGTGCACCTGGGGAATGTGCGCCATCAACCACTACCAACTCTTTTACGGCAGCGGCCAGCATCCAAGACCCCCAAATCTACCACCTGTAAGGCCAAAGCGTGTAGATTCACCCCTCGCCAATAACCTTCTAATATTTGATTCCCAGATCTCATCCGATCACCTCCATCGTAAAATAGTCGGGGCCGCAAGATCTTGGTACGCCTTCCAGCTGATGTACTTGGCCGACCTTGCTCTTATCAAGTTTTCCATTCTCGCCTTTTACCTTACTATTGCGACTCAACGAACGTTTCGGTTTCTCGTATACCTTTCGATTGTCATTGTTGCAGTCTTCACGATTGTTATGATATTTGTCAACGCATTTGAATGTCCCGAACATCCCTCCTTTGCCTTGGGACCTCAAATCTTCGAAAGGGAGAAGTACCACTGCCTCATTATGAACACGGTCTACTACACACAAGCTGGCTTCAACATCTTCTCCGATACGGCGATCCTCCTTCTCCCTATGCCTCTACTTGTCCAGATTAAGAGCATGGCCAAGCTGAAACGTATTGCACTACTCGGTGTCTTTTCCGTCGGTGGTATTGCGCCGATTGCATCTGCCATCCGTGTATGGGGGGTGTACATGTGGGCTAACTCAGACGAGCCTCGATATTATGGCGGCTATGTCATATTCTGGACGCAAATAGAACTAAACACGGCAATCGTATCGGCTTCGGTGCCGTCACTCCAGCCTCTGTTCAAGAGAGTCTTCGGCGAGCTCTCGAGGTTCCCGCGGCGAAGCGCATACTATTACTATGGAGATGGGGCAGGCAGTCACAGCAATATGACGGAAGCGCATATTGGACAGGGGAGGAGAGATGTGAGAGAAATCCCACTGTCCGGCTTGGAGTCACCTCGGTCCTCTTATCATCCCCCGAAACAAAGTTCAAACACCGAATTGGAGAGCGGCTGTATTCACGTTCATAGTATTAGCGAAGAGGAGGAAATCCGAGCTCGAGTCGACATAAGCGAAGAGGAAGAAATTCGGAATCGAGTCCTTGCGTTCTCGTCCCAGAGGTCCTCTACTCAATCCCACATACCAAAGTCACCCGAGCGACCAAGAGACATACTGATGTCTTCGGGCTAAATATTATGGGACCGCGCTAAATATTTGCAAAGTCCCTTTAGAGCGCAGACCCTCTATGATAGCCTTATTGAAGGGTTTTTAGCCAGGTTTGCCGGTCATCATTGTAGGTGATTCGCCTGTTCATCCACCAATATGAAGTCGAGAATAGTAATTCCCCTGGTCAAGCTACGCCGCACAAAGTCGACTTGCTAGGTCGGAGTTCGAAAGAGGCTTATAAGTGGTCAGCTCCGCAGTAACCACTTCCATTCATTGCCGCAACGAATATATCAATGATGCCCTTTACCAACCCACGGTGGCTTACTCCATCCCTGGAGAAACCAGAATCCAACGTCGCATTCGGTCATTCCGTTGTCAGATGTCTGGGGTCGAGCCTCGCCGTGCTTATTTTATTTTCCTATTCCGGAATGGTCGGCTTCAGCTATTGGTCCTGCTTACCCATCGACCTCTTCTATTTGCACCTTAGGCCAGTACTATCTCATCCTTGTGTAGTCAGAGTGTGTAGTTAATCATGGGTTCACTGCTGTGGCGGAGAAGGAGGAAGCTGAGTTTTATCCATCTCTAGACAGGTGGGTAAGCACAGATATATTGGTATATAGGCACTGTGACCATGTCTGAGGTCTCTCCTAAGGTGTGAGATGATACTGCATTCCTCCTGGCATCTGTTTCGCTCTCTTACTTCCCTTAACTGGATGACAAGGTAGGTTGAGTTTGTACCAGAAAAGCCTTCTGAACGAACGAACCTTGCCCTTTCATTACACCAGTTCTCTCGTATTTACAAGGCTCCCTCCTCTCCATCACACCCCCAATGGCACCAACTACAAAGCCTTCTTCGGCCCCATACGACCCCTCCTTTACCGATAAAGTTCTGATTCTCGTCTTCAAAGGCGTTAACTGGCTTATCCCATGGCATAAACTCCCTACATATATAGGCGTCGCCAATCTCGATGCCTATCGCAAAGAACTCCGTCACAAGAACCTCCATGACGTCTACCCCGGGCCAGATTACCAAGGGAAGTCCGGTTGCCCGCACATGGAAACCACCGAGTACCTTTCGACGCGTAACTCGGATGGCTTGTACAACGCGCTCGACCGACCGAAGATGGGATGCCTAGGAATGCGGTTTGGAAGAAATGTTCCAAGAGAGTTCACCAAGAAGCCGACGGTTGAAGAAATGTTAACGCCGAACCCTAGGCTGGTGAGCAGATCATTGTTAGCCAGGGATACGTTTAAGCCAGCAACGATTTTGAACTTGCTAGCTGCGGCGTGGATCCAGTTTCAAGTACACGATTGTAATATTCCCTCTTAATGTCCGAAGTGATACAGGCCGAAATCCCACTGACGTTAATCAAGGGTTCATGCACAATAATAGTGAAAGTGAAAATTACAATGTCCCTCTCCCCCAGGGTGACAATTGGTCTAGCTCATCAATGAAGATAGAAGCAACTCTCGCAGATACACCACTCGATAAGAAAGATCAGGAAGCTCCCGCTTATGCGAACAAGAATACGCACTGGTGGGACGGTTCTCAAATATACGGCAATACTGAAGCAAAGACGAAAGAACTCCGTGGCAACGCTAAGAACGGAAAGCTCTTAGTCGACGTCGAAAACATGGAGACGTTTCTCCCACGGGACGAAAACGGCATTCCCGTAACTGGATTCCTCGCAAACTGGTGGATCGGTCTTGAAATGATGCATACCCTTTTCGTACTTGAGCATAACGCTATATGTGATGAGCTGACCCTACACAATCCTGACTGGACTTCAGAACAGCTATTCGACACCGCTCGGCTTGTCAACTGTGCATTGATGGCAAAGATACACACCGTAGAATGGACGCCCGCTATCTTAGCCCACCCAACTCTCGACGTCGCCATGCACGCTCAATGGTGGGGAATCCTCGGGGAGAAGCTTTACAAAATGCTCGGGCGTGTCTCGAGCGGCGAGGAACTCAGCGGGATCCCTGGATCTGGCGCCGAGCAGCATGGCGCACCCTACTCCCTGACTGAAGAATTTGTCTCTGTGTACCGCCTCCACTCGCTCATTCCAGACGACATCGCATTCTTCACCGCGGAAACCGGCGCCCATAAGAAGACGTACTCAATCGCCGATGTTGCCTTCGAAAACGCGCGAAAGCCGATGCAAGACTCGAAGCTGAAATTCGAAGACCTGTTCTACTCCTTCGGAATCAACTATCCCGGGGCTGTGACTCTGAACAATACGCCCCACTTTCTACGCGACCTACATACACCCGAAGGCCGTCATATCGATCTTGCAACTGTTGATATCTTACGAGATCGTGAACGAGGTGTTCCGCGGTACAATCAATTCCGCCGGCTCTTCCATCTCAAACCCGCAACGTCGTTCCTCAACTTGGCCGGCGGGAACAAAACCGTTGCGGAGAAACTAGGCAAGATCTACGACGACGACATCGAGAAA
The DNA here is from genome assembly GCF_010093535.1 of Lindgomyces ingoldianus. NCBI lineage: Eukaryota > Fungi > Ascomycota > Dothideomycetes > Pleosporales > Lindgomycetaceae > Lindgomyces > Lindgomyces ingoldianus. Next base: position 1,630,677 of record NW_022985166.1, on the reverse strand, counting down.
GTCGATCTGCTAGTCGGTTGTCTTAGTGAGCCGCTGCCAAAGGGCTTCGGCTTCAGCGACACAGCGTTCCGGGTTTTCATTCTCATGGCGAGCCGGAGGTTGAAGAGTGATCGGTTCATCGCAACAGAGTGGAATGAGGATGTGTATAGTAAGGTGGGTATGAAATGGGTGCAGGATGGTGGGTTTAAAGATATTCTGGAGAGGCATTTTCCGGTGTTGAAGGCGCCGTTAAAGGGGGTGAAGAATCGTGAGTGCTATGCCCTGCCGATATGAAATTAAACGGACGACTGCTAATGAAATAAAGCGTTTGCGCCTTGGGATAAGGTTGGCAGCTCGGCGGAGTATAAGGGGAAGGAGACGAATGCTTGAAGAGTGGTGGTAGTATGTATTTGTACGATCTCTATGTGGAGATTATTGGTTGTGTTGAATAAAAAAAATTTTCTCCTCGTCGCACTTTGGAGTAAAGAACCCGTAGCAGACCCTATTTTAAACCCTGAGCCGCATTTTCAGTCCGCCTAAGCGTACCATCTAGCCATCTACACACACCCTCACTTTAGAGATAATAACTACCAATGCCGATGCCCAAATTACCAGTTCACCGGTAGCTCAGTGATTCCCACGTCCTTCTTAGGCGGCGTCCACTTGATTTCTTCGAAAGGTACCGCAAGTTTCAAATCCGGCAATCTTTGGAAGAGGGTAGCTAAGGGAGGTGTAAGTCACGTCCTTGCTTAAATCAAAGAGGCAAGGTAACGTCAAAGGGAAGTCTAATTAACTCACCAAACACAACTTCCAACTCCGCCCTCGCAAGCGGCTCAGCCACACACCGATGCTCGCCCCATCCATACCCCATTGCCTTAAACCAATCTTCGCCGCGTCCCCCTTCTTCTTTTGGCACAAACCTCATGAGGTCGAAAATCTCTGGGTCAGAGAAGATGTCTTCGTCTCGGCTGGCAGATTGCGTGGCTGCAATTATGCCGTCTCCTGCTCTGATGTCGTGCCCAGCGAGAGTGATGTCGACTTTGGCAACACGACGAGTCGCCATTGCAGATCCGGTGTGGTAACGACAAAGCTCGGATACAAATGCGGGAGAGAGTGTGGGGTTCTGCTTCAGTTTGGAAAGCTGGCTTGGGTGTTGGAGGAGTGTTACGACTCCCTGCAGGATCGTCAGTATTTTGTTACATTCAGAGCAACGAAAGTGGGTTTAAGAGCAGAGGGAGATAGTACGAGATTGATCATGTTGACCATGGTAGCATTGCCAGCAACAAGCATCAAGAACGCAATCTGCACAGCGTCGGAGCGGTCAATGTTACCAGGCTTTACTTGTTCAGTTACCAATCTGCTAATCAGGTCTTCCTCTGGCTGTTGAGTTCGCTTATCTACTAGTTTGCCGATATAATCCAGCAAGGTACTTCATAGCATATTGAGTCAGCAGGGCTTTCACTTCAGGGGCCTAAACCTACGTGTTTGCATTAGACGCCTCGGTCGCAGTTGCGCTGCCATTGCTGCGGATAGCATTTTGCTGAGTGAGGAACTCGAGGTCCTCAAACGGAACACCGAGAATTCCATAGATGATCTATTTGCAAATAGTGAGTAACTCTCTACTATATCTTCCCGAGTAATCGTACGTAAGAAGGGACTGGTAAAGCGAATTTCTCAATCAAGTCGACTGGTTTCTCGCATCCACCTTTGATCATGGCATCGAGCAATGTATCTACCGTCTTCTGGATGTGCGGACGAAGCTTCGATATAGCTTCGTACGCAAAGAGGGACTCGACCATGCTTCTAATCAAATATTAAACAAATTCGACCCTAAGTCAGTTATTTCAGAAGACTTACCTCTGCTGCATATGCTGCGGTGGATCCATGTCAACAAAAGTTGGTTTGTTCTTTGCGGCCTCCCTTCCACCAGCACTCATCTCTGGAAACCCCGGCCTAGTTCTCTCCTGTCTTGTGTTATAATTGCCTTGATAGCAACGTAGTGGAAAGTATGAGATACTTTGGAGAGTCGCTCATCTATCAAGACACTGGTGACATCCTTGTGCTTAACAATAAGCCATGGGTGAGTGCCATCCCAGAGCTCTACACGAGACACAGGTTCAGTGGCCCTCAGTCTTGCATATTCGGTGGGTGGCTCCCAAGTCTTTGGACGAGCGAACGGAAAGCTTGGTGGTGTTGCCATCACTGTAGAGTTAGAAAAGTATTTGAATAGATGAGACGGACTGTGAAGGCGAATGGGAAAATTGAAGGGAGTGACGCGCGTCAAGCTTTGCATCTCAACAGCTACGGAATCCAAAAGTGGCACTCGAATATGTTGGCTTTATGTCTTCCTCTAGACATGTGCTCAAACTTCCCACCGACCCTCATCATACGATCATTACGCTTGATCACGATGACTGAGGTCATGTACGCCAATGGCTTGCAGATTATCAAAGCAAAATGCCCGCATAGACATGGTACTCTAGTGGTGCTTGTCTTCTGCCGTAAAACCTTGCTGGTATCTACTCTAGGAAAGTTTATAGTGCCTCGTAAGGGACATGAGCAGAGAATAGACGCTGTGCTGCTTTCTAAGCGATGAGAAATGAAATTACCAATTCAACGGGAATTAGGGCATACTTTACTGGCCAATCTGAGAGCATTATGAGTCGAGTAGAGCTTTGTGGTGCGGGGAGGCAAGGTCGCACCTATTCTAGTGGACCCCTCAAAATGATGAAATGCTTATTCATGCATGCAGCGTGCAGCCAAATGTGTAATGAGCCAACCTCCTGGTTCATGTCGACTCACGATCGAATTTTGTGACAGATCATCAGACGACATTTGAGTCTAAAATAGGTACCTCTTCCGTCGCCGTGGTACTTCTCCACGCATTCTTCCTCCGGGATCTGTCGTCCCTCAAAAGATGTATGACCTGAATAGCCAACTCGCCGAATGTATCATTAGCGGCCTGCATGCATCTTGCTCCTACGTCCAATCTAGATAACTAACTTTACACAGAAACCTTCTTGTAATCCTTAGATCTTGTAGAAGTCGTTGCTGCTACAATGGAACCAAACTAGCAGTAAATTTATCACAGAAATTTGCACCCTCCCAGTATTCCCTTATATCAAACGAAAGATCTACAGATCAGGTTAGCCCTATTCAAATTCCGTCGTATACACTAACATGCTAGAAGACCAATGAAGTATTCCCTAGCCAACGATTCTGAGATCTTATTAGTCATTTTGCACCTTTATATGCGCTGGCACTAGATTCCGATGATAAATTTGTTATAACGAAGTTTAGGATAGCAGGATAAAGCAACTTAGCGTGGATTGGGTCGGCGAGCGTGAGTTTAAGGAAGAAAAATTGGAAGAGGTGGGGCGCGTTGCTCACTTTCTCATTTAACAAGTTACTAACCGTATTAGGAACACGAAACGACAATTTCTTATCGATACCTTCCCCGCAATTCCAGTTGACCTCAGCACAAGAGTTCCTATCGATGCCACCTTATTTTCCTTAGAAGGTGTTTGGAGGCACAACTCGAGCGGACTAGCCCCCAGGTCTCCTCGTTTCTCACCACTTTTCACAACACTAGATACAGTACAGAAAGATGGGTCTGGGCTTTCCTCCTTATTTCCTTATCAGCGTGCCAGCATCGAGGAAATGCATGGGCTTGGAGATGCTGTTATCATTATATCGGTAGTCTTGTCGACGGGTTTTAGTCTCTCTCCCAACTGCATTGTCGTTATGGGCTGTCGGTTGTACTTCCCTAAGCAAGTTAGAGCAACACCAGAGAATCGACCGCTATTGCACCTATCACCACCTCGTCAGAAGCGTTGAATTCCTTTCCAATAAAGCTAGATAGATATGGACGAGGAAGTGGGACCCTTTTAACTCATGGGGCTGGACAATAGTCCCTGAGTCCTCCCTCAACATCGGTAGAAGCTCTTGTTACCATGACCGAATCCACATATCCGCAGAATACCTCTAACAAGGTTAACCGCTACAAACACCAAGGTTAGAATCTTGCTATATGCTAAGACCGCTGATGTTTGTTAATTCTCATAGCCACCTATGATGTGGAAACGATCCGTTCCATCGTCAATAGCACGCCAGTCCTTCACGTGTCCTTCGTTCCCGAACCGACCATTCCCGCCCCCATTGTCCTTCCTATGATTGGCCAGTTGGGACTCTATCCTGGAGATGAATCTCGTGGCGAAGGCGATTGGAAATGCTATCTTCATGGTTACGTTAGCTCCCGTCTGATGAAGCTGGCAGACGACGCTGTGAAGCGGGGTGAGGAGGGCCTGCCCCTCTGTATCGCTGCTACAAAAGTAGACGGATTCGTGCTCACTCTGACACCAAATTCTCACAACTACAACTACAGGTCCGCTGTTCTACAGGGGTTTGCAACCATTGTCGATGACCAGGAGGAGAAGATCTGGGCCATGCAACTTATCACAAATTCAGTTGTTCCAGGTCGATATACCAACACACGAATTCCCCCAGATGGCGCTGAAATGCAGTCCACGCGCATTCTGAAGCTCAAAGTCACAGGTGCCAGCGGGAAGGTACGAGAAGGCATTCCTGAGGACGAGAGGAAAGACATGAAGAGAGAAGATGTGCTCGACGCAGTTTGGACCGGCGTAATCCCTGTGTATGAAAAGCTGGGTGAGCCCCAACCTGGCCCTTATAATAGAATCGCAAATATCCCAGAACACGTCACGAAGTTCGTCAAGGAGGAGAATGAAACTCGGGAGAAGTATGCTTTTGAAGCAGCACATAAACCTGCACCAGTCAAGAGAGAAAAGAAGAGCGAAGATAGCTAAGTGATTGAGGTGCATGGAAACTTATCCGAAGACAACGTTATTTGTGACTGACTAGTACCACGTAGAGCTGAGAATCGTTGGTCCTGTATATGCCCTATATACCATTAGACTAAGTGAGCAGAGTTTTGATCATGCCTTAATGACACAATCCCATCGCTTTCCAGTCCCAACTTTCCTCAAATTTAGGACTGAGCCGGCTCAAACACAATGCCATCCATTCTCATCAGTTCCATTCCCACGACCTTTGTACACATTTACTTTTGGGTGCTTGCAATGCTTCCTAGTAAATGCAACTCCTTGCGCAGGATCATCGTTGACAAACTTCGTTCCCCTTACGAACTCAGGTGCCTTTCCATGCTCGACCCACTCAACAATCCTCATGAGCATATTGTCGTCTGGATCGTCGCTTGCCGCAGTTCCGCCATGCTGCCCAAGGTAGTTCGTCCCAGGTCCACCGAAACAATGGCCCAGTCCACTAATGCGGAAATACCGATAGAACTCGTCCAACTCCGCATTCGAAGACCCCATAGTCTTGGCTACAAGGTCGTAGTAGCGGTCCGAGTTTCCGACGGGGAGGTATTCATCGGCCTGACCGTGGAAGTGTAGAACTTTGGCGCCGCGATCCCGGAAAGCACGCAAATCGCCATCGAAGGTTTCAACGTTGAATAGGTTCGCCTTTAGCGCTACTGCAGCGTCTTGCAGACTGAACATGGTCCGATTCCAACTCAAATTCTGGTAAATCACAAAGCGGAAATACTCTTCCAGCCAGGTTCCGGGCAATGGTCCGTACAGAGCATTGATCATTCTGACCTCATCGCCGTGTTGCTGCCCCGAAGCAATCACCTGTCCATCAACGACTACCGGCGAGAATACTTTCTCCACAGCGGATACTTGAGCTTGAGAGAGACATCCAGGCCGAGAAGTATTCTCGCAGAGGATTTTCGTTAAATTAGGCTTACATTTGCGCGTGTCTTCAAGGATGCCATCGACAGCGCCATCGAGGTGATCGCACTGGCTGAGAACTTCTTCGTGGAGAGTCTCCCAGTTCTGTGTATCAAGGAAAGTGTCACTAGAGTTATCACCCAAGGACTGGAAGGCATAGCCGAAAAACGAGATCAAGCCATTGGAAGCAATCGCTGGTGCTCCTGCTATGACACCGTCAAAGAGTTCTGGATATGACTGAACGGCTTTCCATGCTTGTCTGCCGCCGGTGGAACAACCGATGTAGTATGACTTCATGGCTTTGCACTTGTCCTTTCCATAAAACTGCGAGGTGATGTTCTTGCCCAGCACAACTCCGGTATAAAGCGACCTCCAGACGAAATCCTTCAGAACCTCGGGCTGATGGAAGAATGCGCCGCCAGATGTACCGTTGTGTCCGTTGTTTGCTCCAACGGCTGCAAAGCCAAACTTGGTTGCGTATGCTATATCTGAATACTGGATGCCTGGCGTTGGAATTAACATAGATGATTTAAAGCATAGTCATGTAACTTAGGCTCACATCCGCTAAGTCCACCATTTCCAGTAGACAAAAACCTCCCGGACCAATTCTCAGGTAGCCATGTTTCGAGGATGATAGAGCTTGAGTTTGATGTCGCGGCTTTGAGGGCTAGTCTGCAAATGTTGACCGGAAGAGATGTTGGCGAGGCGAAGAGACTGCAAGTTTCATTCGTGCCGTCAGCCGTGTGGTTTATGACCGACCCCGCTGGAAGATACTCCACAATGTTGATATGGATGTCATATTTGGCTTCAGCAGTGACTGTATGGGCGAGGTTCGCGCATTTGGACTGGAAAGTTTCAACGACACCGCTATGAACACCCAAAGGCAGTAAAGCCAAGGAGGATAGGAAAATGGATAAATGCATGGCCGTTTCTCCAACGTTAGAGCAGGTGATTGATGGGAAGAGTGTTCGAAATTCAGAATATAGACACGACGTCACTTATATTTCTACCTCATCGGCCCAATCCGACCGCCGAGTGTGCAAGTCGAAGGAGCCTTGCGCTCTGAATCCATGCCCCGACGGGACTAATGATCAACTTTTTGCAAAATAATGCCTGAGTAGTCTGCTAGCGTAGGATTTAAGCCGCTCCCCGGAGATTATCTAGTCACCGACGCCGATTCTCCAGTTCCTGGCTAGACAGATGTGGAGACGGGTGAGTTAGTAGGAGTTGAACGGCATGAAGAAATGATTTAAAGCAGGCTCTACCCCAGAAGATCGGAAAGTAGAGTGCGATATGTTCCCAGACCTAACATTTCCGACGACCAGAAACTGTGATCATTTCTACAGAGATTGCTGACCCACGATCTTGCTTGTAACAGATTGACGAATGAACAGTATCCGGAAACGAGTGGAAGCTTAGCTCTTTACAGCCCTAGGGATATTTCCATGCATGTTGCTGATAAGCTAGTCTTGATTGGGAGCCGACGTCCCTGGTCCGGGGAAACTACCCACCGTTTCCCTAAGTCTGTAGATGAATCTTCCCTCCCCCAGCCTCAGAGTCGTCGCAAGCGCAATTTCTTTTTCGCGAACAAAATCACAATCCTTTTCTGAATTCAACCTTGAAGGATCTGATTGCTGAGGCGACGCTTTCCCGCAAGATAGCTGCAATTATTGCTGGCTATGCAGTTTTCGTGCGACGCTGTTTAAGCTGGTCCGCATATAAGAGAGCACGGATAAAAAGTGACTCGCTCTATTGCCTCGACCTATCTATTTTCTTTCCTTCTCGTCTTTGTCCATATCACGTTTTTAGATTAGGGAATTTCAAGTTACCATTCTTTAGATAAGTGGTAAGAGTTATATAGCAGATATGTTTACCAAGGTTCTTGGCCGTCAAACAATATTCCAACCATTTGCAGAAGCGAAAACTCTGTACTACCGAGCATATTAAATTCTTTGTATTTTATTACCTACGATTTCCTCCATTAACCTACGCATACGTATAGCAAAATGGCCCGGCGATCGTGCTCATACCGTCCCGGTTTTTGATAGTTGGCGCATTAACGCCCAGGTTGATAGGATCGTCGAGCGTGCCGTTGGGAGTAGTGAAGTCATTCAGAACCGTAGGTCCGTAGAGTGCATATGTTCGATTTGCTGGATCCTGGTTTTGCCACACCCACCTAGGAGAGAATCGTTAGCCGCGCGATGATTCAATGCGGGATCATTTAGCAAGAGAGCTCACCAGGTGTAGTCAATCATAGCATGGTGAAGGAAGAAGGCAGGGCTGCAAAAGGTTAGAATTTTACTTTTGTGGTGCGATGGCAAGCTTACTCGCCAGGCGACGTGAAAAAGTCGCTACCAGGATCGCCTCCAACGGTGAAATGGCCCGCTCCATGAACACCCATGTATCTAAGGGATATGTAAACAGTTTGCAAATCAGGAGGGCAGGGCTAAACTTACCCAGCTGGGAAATCTCCCTGTAGGTAATACCAGAAGTCTGCAATCTTGGTGTTGTTTGTGATCAGATATGCGATATCACTGTCCTTAAGCCATTTGCTCGAGATATAGGTGGAGATGTCCCGACGCAAGCAACGGGGGTTGTAGTACCGCCCAAGCCCAGCTGGATCTGGGTTCGTCTGGTTCAGGTAGGTAACAGCTGGAAAAACTGGGCCGAGAGTTGGGGTCCAGTCTTTGAACGGGCCTTTCGTAACGCATCCACCTCCGACACCCTGAGCAATATTGATCTGGCATATGCCTGTTATTGGATCATTGATGCAAAACCCGGTATAGTTGAAGAAGTCACCATTACCGCCGACGCTGGAGTCGCTGCCATCGAACATAGGTGAATTTATGGGATCAAGCGCCGTGATGGCCCAGTTCCAATATGGCTGATACCCGGTGTATCCGCACTCATCTCTAAGAGCCTTCTCCATAGCCCAGACTAAATTCGTGTTAGCGTTGCTTCACTACGGGTCATGGTGTCTTACCGTAATATCGATGCCAAACCATGAAATTTGCCGTTGAGTGAATTGTAAAGCTTTGATTCATGTGTATAGCCACGAAGTCATCATGCCGTGATCGAACTCCAGGATACCCAAAGCTTTCTGGGGTTTTCGGAGGTTTTTTCTTGAGGCATTTCAATGCACTGATGTATGACTTCCTCTCCGCAACAGAAAGAGTGGTCCATTCCTTGCGGACTACAACATTTTGCGCAGTGCACTTCGGATTAGGGTAACCATGCCTCTTGATGTATGCCGCAAGATTTGTCCGTCCCTGCCCTCATATGAGCAATATATCATATTACCATGAGAAATGAGGTACCTTGTCTGCTAGCTTGTGAGTTTGCACAGATGTAGCCGGTGTCCATTTGGTCCTAGGGATATTGAGGGCAATAGCAAAGGAGAAAAGCAATTGAAGCTGGAAAAGGAGCTTCTTGGCTAACATGGTAAAGGAATGTAGGATATAGCGAGCAAACACGAATAGGGAAACCCGTGCCCTGCAAAATGAACGCAGTGACTGATCAGTTCAGAGTATTAGACGCGAGTGGCATTTATCCAGACGCGAAGTGGGAATACCCAGTTCTTATACTCGCGTTGCACCAGCTCGTAGCGAAACTGGTGTTCACTGACCACGATACTGCATGGGTCGTTCAACCTGGGCAGCTTTTCCGACAAGAGACGAATCAATCCGTTTATCTAAGGGGAAGAACCTCCTCTTCGAATGAAAGGAACGTGCTAGTCAGTCCCTTCCCTGTGCCACATCGCGTTTGTAAGTTCAAGCATACAATGATGCACTGGAACATGGGTTCCTCTGACCCACAGGGGGCTTGTGCTCTCGGTTCTGGGATTCCCCTTCCCCGAATCCGAGATGCATTATCTCAGCCTGGTTGAAAATGGAATTGGGCCGCGAAAGCATTGGTGGTTGTCCAACTCTTGTCATGTAGGTCCTATGTCTCACCGATGAGCCCGAGGGGTAGCTCTGGTGCGATTCCAGACAGAAGGGCAAAGGGTGTCTGGCGCGAGTTTGCAGAAGGTGTTGGCTATGCGCTCCCTGCTATCTATCTTGCTGTGAAATGTAGTATGGGCGCCGCCGCCATCAACTCTCCGCAAATCGGCCTGGAACACCGATTTATGTCGCACATATTCAGTTCGGGCAAACTCCAGACTCAAAAAGAGATTGCAGAATCCTGGAACCACAGGGCTGGATTTGAATACGAGAGATGCCCTTGCCCTCGCTTCCTCACAGTACGAAACCTGTGGGCAGGGGAAAAAGGCCCCCTCCCTCCTTCCACATAATCACTTAATCACAAGCTTGCTTATCTCGAGTAAAAGTGTTGGGCACCTTTAGACAATTTCGCAATATGAAATAAGACAAGCATGTGAAAAGATCAGCTATTCGTGCCATGAAAACAGAGTCTTCGTAACCGAGAGCGCTGCCTTCAAAATAAGGTTTGCGATGCCCCAGAATTTCTGCAGGGGTCGTGCTTCCGCTTCCCCCGATCGCGACGACGGGCAAGCCATCCAAAGCGGGCCGAACAGCACTCTTCGGTAGGACAGCCGAACGTTCTTCACACCAGAGAAGGTGAGCGTCAGTCGAGTACCTCGGTGATATCAAGAATGGGATTGTAGCTTTTGTGCCGAGCCGCTCGTCCAGCTCAATTACAACTAGCTTGGACTTGTTCAACTATAAGTTGCGATATCGCTAACATTTTACGTCATGCTGCAAAACTCCTTCTGAGCATGGAACGATACGTGGGTCAGCAGATGCACGCAGTCAGCTTACCGGATATAGGTAGCTTGCAGATGCACTACATTTCTGCGTCGCTTAGCCGCTCACGAGCGTCAAATTCTGCTTCCTACCGGAGAAGCTTCCCAAGTTTCTTAGAAAGTGAATTGAATCAGTCGATGCATGGGCAACGGGTGGCCATGTCCGAACTTTCGCGCGGCAAACGAGGATGGGGATTCTAGGTTGACAAGCGGGCGTATTATTGATTTAAGCGCCTGCGCCGAACATTCGATTTGTAGACCACCGAAGTATGATATGAGATCACTCACGCTCCCGTGACTAGTACCATGTATACAGAATGTCTGATCTGGCGCCAATTAAAGGCAGCAATATGGGGCTTTATGCTAGTATTCCTGCAATATACTTCTCGTCCGATCTTTGATTTTAACATGTTTGGAATCGAATGCCGCCCTCTCTTTCTTCTTGAGCAATAGCTTTAGTGGCTTGCAATAGCTCGTCATATTCCGTCGAGGCGACGAATCAATTAGAGAAGGGAGAGAGGCAATGGCTGCTTGTATGGAAGCCAGTTTTGAGGGACAAGAACTTCTATAGCACTTTTATGCTTCAACACTCGCACCAGCAAATAGGCCTCAGTCATTTGTTGCTCCACCTCTTCTGGTCACAACTCTTTCTCATCAAAACTGTCATAGAGGTTCAGAAGGCCTTTAGGATTGTACACTCTTTGTATATCAATCGCTTCTGTTCCTTTGCTTGGCTTCTCTGGAAACGGTTAATGGAGAGTTGCAGCTGGACTTCACGGATGTATCAGCTGCTGTAGGATGTTGATTTGCAAAATAAATGTCAGCGAATATGCATTCAACATCCGCTGAGCCTTTAAGCTGTTTGGGGGAAGGTGTGTGACTTTCTGATTGTCATCCAAAGACAACTTCAACAGCAGCACTGCTTTTGGTAGCGGGGCGTCCTTGATGTCACGTAATTTGAGGCTGCGGGTTTTCGACGACATACAATTCTCCCTGATATCGCGCCGATCCCGCAAGAGGAACCAACACGCGATGAATATATAACCCGCGATTAATTCTGCAGGTACGACGACTCCTATCTTTGCCTCGCCAAAGCTGGCATATCACTTCGAGTATATAGAAATATGCTCATTCGCGTGGCGAATATTTAGGTGAAGGGGTATAAATAAAATATAACGAAACGCTCAAACTAACTCCATTGGCAACCACACCCAAACAGGTGCCGTTTCCATTACTTAACAGATAAGTCTTCCGGCGGGGACAAAGGCAGCACAATTATTTTATTTAGCCAGAGAAGCCGCACCGGGCAGCTATAGAACCAGATAGCAATTAAATCTACTATGGATTGGACTGAGACATCATTTCTGTGAACGGAACTTTCTGAGGCCAAGCAGCTGCATTCCCCCCACGTAATTCTGTCCATGGTGTACGTCGTCCTTAGTTAGGCCCTGCACCCTTAAATGCAGGTAGGTAGTAGCTGTACCGTCTGCAATCAACGACCCAGCCAAATTGCTAGCTAGACAAAGGAGACTTAGTAATCCGCGCCCACCCGTGTAGTTAGCTTCGTCTAGTCCGTTAATAAATATGTAAGTAGGGATGAAAAACGTTTTGATAGTACTAATTAGGATACGTTCCAGTTCCAGAATCGACCAATCAGACTAGTTGACTTTGGCCGAATTAACCTACATTGGACGAATTCCGACGGAGAGATGATGATTCTGAGTGAGTAGCTCATGCAGGCAAGTGAAGAGACCATTTCGCTTCGTTAAACTGGGCAATCGGAGCTCTAAACGAATGCGGATATATCGATGGTTCGCAGGTTCGCAGGTTTCGTTGTCGGAGAAGTTTGACGGTTCTGGCGCTATGGATCAGAAATCCCAGAGCGTACTCTTGACAGTGCCTGCTTTACCACTAATCCAATAAAGACCCTGTTTAGAGCGAAGCTACTGAGCAAAATTGTTCTAGCGCACACTTAGTCCATCGTCAATTTCTTGCTATATATCCATTTGAAAGTCTCCAGATACAATTCAGCAACCGTATTCCGGCGTATATTTATGTCCTGGAATCGGAGGCTTTAAGGAAGTTTCTGATATTGAAAATCAACCAAGCCATTCCTTTGAAGTGAACACAATGTTTCATGGATGGTTTCTGCATTCTTCTTTGACCCGTCCTCCATCATGCCCCTTATACCAGACGAGATCTCTTGGAGTAATGCCCATGACTTTTCCACTATCTCCATTGTGACTTCCTAGACAGGGATAGACTCTGAACTAGCAAGTTTTTCCATTCCTAAGAACCTGGGCATAGCTCCAGAATGAAGTGCTGATATTTTGTTCAAGCTTTAAACCAGTGGATGGCCCAAAATTTCTTCAACGGAGAGTTCCTTCCTGCATCAGTGTTAGCGTGATAAAGCGAGGCAGAGGATATGATAGTAAAAGAGAATGGAAGGGTACGAAAGGTGGGGCCTGCCTTAAATATAAGAAATTTAGGTTTGTATCGTCTTCTCTAGACCGTCCAAATACCTCCTCTTCAAAGCATACATAAGCGAAGTTTCCAAACTCCTGAACATCGACTGATGCGACTGGCAGATTTCTAACTCTCTTTAAACATGGCCAGTGAGCTTAAGCAATTTCAAAGCAGTTCTAGAAATTCTCCCTTGCCGTACTGACTGTGGTTGAGGATAGTGGAAGTATCTGAGTGGGATAGGATGAATAAGTGCTTAAAGATCTTGTGTGATATTTTGGGACAGGATCTATTGTCTGTGATATTGGGAGCAGACGCGCGACTCTCGTATATCTTACAGATAGCGATAGCGTCGTAGCTGAACTGTACGACTCGCATTACGTTTTACACAACCGCGAACGCTGCAAGCAGTTCCTTGGGGAGCAGGTTGAATGTGAGGAAAATCCCTCTTGAAGAAGAGGTTTAGCTGTTGAATGGGCTCCGACAGCTAGCTGCTTATGGTATGAGCACTTAAGTAGCAAGAGTAAGAGTGGTGTACGGTGTGCACAGCGTACGAGGTAGGTAAGGTGAGGGCAACATGTTTCTGGTTCTATTGCTCTTGTCTTTCCTCCGTACGGAGGAAAAGGGGGATATCTAGATGTTCGCGCACGGAGGTTCGCGCACGAGCATCATGTGACATAGATCTATTGTGTGCAAAAATTGGGAAATTTCTTGGCGTTCCTTAGATCTTTTTTTCCCCCACTAAAATTGTATAGGAGATTAGAATCTTAATAGAATTCTTAATATATTAATAAATAATAATTAGATTAGCCTTAAGTAAGTTAAAGCCTTTAGTTTATATAAAAAAGCGCCTATACTAACTTTTTTAGAAGTAACAACGCGTTTGTTTGCAATGTATTGCGCTTATAGCGTCTCTATCCTTCCTAGCTAGCCTTAATTACCTTAATATCTTAAACTAAGCACTTAAGGGCTTAATAATTATGTTTGTATAAACATTTATTAGTTTCTCTTACTTAGATAGCCTAGAACTATAATTACTAATTATAAAAGTTATTTTTTTTATGTAGTTTATAATATAAAGAATAATTTTAAGGCTTATAGTAGTGTTTATAAGCTACCTACTATAAAGCTTAGAAGACCTTCTAAAATTAGTAATAAAGATAGTAAAGCTCTGTTTAAAAAGTTAATTTATAGTAAATAAAGATACTAGGACAAATAAGCCTATTAGCTATAGATAGAAAGAGGCGTAAAGGTTAATAGATCTATAATCTCCTGTTACCTTACCTAGCATAAATAAAGCAGGTGTACCTTATAGCCTTTCTTATAGGCTTATAATAAAGAGCTTTAAAAGCTTTACTATTACTCTTTTTATTAGTTTATGTAGGATAATTTAGTGTTTTTTAATAAGTTTATTTTTAACAAGAAAACTAGCTAGCAGCATAAGGCTTATAGGCCTATAGGCTATAAAAGTTAATATACTTAGGATATAAGGCGCAGGAAGACGTAGGCTATCCTTCTAGCCTATACAGTAAACAGATACCTGCCTTGTATAAAGGTAAAAAAAGAATATTTTAATTATAAAAAGTTTATTAATTAAATTAAGCAGCGCTTTTTTTCTTTACTTTAAGCAACCTACAGGACCTAGCCTATAGTTATAGTTCTTAATAACATCTTTATTTATTAAAATAAAGCTGTTACAACTATTCTTAAGGCTGCTAGCTACATTATTTGTTTCCTTTTACTATACTTGCCTAACTATAATCTTATTAAGTTAACTTTTAGGGTATTAAAGGTATAAATTAAAAGAAACTATTTATACTATTAGTAGCAGTATATAAGCTTTAGCTTGTTCCTTAAGGACATAATTAAGAGCAGTAAGTGTAATTATTTTGCTAGGAAACACTTTATGTACGCTGCTAGAGGGTTATATATAGAGCTAGAGAAGCTTAATTAGGTAAGAGCTAAAATTAGCGCTTAACAGGGCTGCAATAAGAATTCCTAGAATAACAGAGACTATAAGAATATTAAGTTATAAAATAATAAGACATTAAACTCTAATTAACCTTATTTAGCTACTAAAAACTCTATGTTTATTAAAATTCTAAGTCTATTAAATTCCTTTCTTAGCACTTAATCTCTGCTTTATTACTTTATAAATATTTAATAGTTTTTAAGCAGTTTAATATTTAAGTTTAAATTAATAAAGCTTATTATAAAAATAACATACTATTTTATTCTTTAACCTAAATAAAGCCTTTACTACTACTATATATAATTTACTTTAAAGAATTAACATCTTTTTAAGATCTTTTAATGTCTACTTCTACTCTATTACTACATCTTTTACCTATATATAGTCTTTATAATTTTTAACTAGTTATTATTTAACAAGCTATTTAAAAAACTTCTTTACTAACACCTATAAGTTATCCTTTCTGCTACTAGTAATAGGGCTTAAGCTTAGAATAAGTATAAGTTGTTTAGAAGTCTTTAGGCAAAAAGCAGCTGTTAAAGAAGTAAAAAGTAAATAAAGTATGTTTAAAAATAAAAATAGCAGATTTCTTAGACTTAACATATTATAGTTAGTTAATTAAAACTGCTGCTAAAGCTACTGCTATTAAAAAGCTTACTTTCTTATCTTCTAAGCTTTCTGCTGTTTGTTAGCTGCTTTTTTTATAGCCTATAGTCTCTCTAAGTGTCACGATTGTGCACGAGTAAGGTTATAGAGCTTCACGGAGGTCTAGTTTAATTACTACGTGAGGTATTATAGTAGGTACAAGACGTTGTGTAAGGAACAGGAAGGTTTAGAAGGAAATTAGTAATTAAATACTTAGCTTAAAAGTCTAAGCACTTTAGGTATAAATTAAGCCTATTCTAGGTTTAGTTAGTGTTAAGGTAGTTTATGCTTAAGTTTATGTCTATGTTATGTTATATTTATGTTAGACGTGCACTAATAATACTCTAGTACATGTCTAATACAGTTATGTCTAGGATCTAAGGAGGATACTGTAACAGTACCCCCCCTTTTATTAGGAAGAGAATTCTTTACATTAGTAGTTCTAGCATTAAGTTGTCTTTATTAGAGTACAAGTTTAGTTTAAATAGGTATTAGGTGTAAAATTAAGTTACTACAGAGTTTTTTTATAAAGCTTTTATAAGTTCTTATAACAGTTTGTTATATCTAGTCTATTTTATAAAGTATTTATAAATATGTTTTTTTTTATTAAACTAGATCTATTTAATGTCTTTTATAACATATTCTAGTTTATTATTTATAATAATAGGTTTAGGTAGTAGGTTTAGCTATTTAGGTAGATAGTTAGATTTAAGAGCTACTTAGCGCAGCAATAATACATAGAACACAGGGTGTATCTTTATGCTATTAGGTAGGATTAATTAGTAAGTGTATAATAAGACTATATAAGCTACTATAAAAGGGCTAAAGTTTTTTTAATTAAGTTTCTTTAATTATTAGTTTATTTAGATATTTCTAGCGTCTAGCTAGACCTTCTTACTAGCTGCATACGCAAGGGTAAAAGTTTAAAATTAGTTTATGTACTCTTATTAAAAAGCTTAAGCCTATGTAAGCTTTTTATAAATATATTTAAATATATTTTAGATTTTATTAATAAGTCTATTTATATCTATTACTTATATAAATTAATAAGTTAGTTAGGGGGTATTTATAAGTAGTTTAAATTTTATTTAGAGGTAGTATCTATAGTTTACTAAAAACAAAGATACTTATGTTAATTTAGATGTTATATTATTAGCTTTAAACTATGCTATAGCTAACTATTTTACCTAGTTATCTTACTAGTAGTTTATGTACACTTATAAGACTTATTTTATTATAGTGTTTACATTTTTAGTCTAGCTATTAGTCTCTAGGTAAAAAGCTATAGATAGATAGAGAATAATTTAGAGCTATTTATAAAGTTTATTCTAAAAGGCTAAGACAAACTGCGTACCTCTGTCTAATATAATTATGTTAGGCAGGCTATAGTAAACTTATACATATTAGTAGAATAACTAGGCTATATTAAAGGCAGTTATAAAAAAACATAGTATTAAGTGTTAATACTTAGTTAAGTAATTAATAACTACTATAATATTTATATACTTTTTAGATAAAAGTAGGTTTATAATAAAATTAATTAATATATCTTTCTAAGCTTATTTAGAGATTAGAAGTAGTTTAAGCAGGCTATTATACTTTTTTTAAAAGGCCTTTACTTTACAGTAAGTATAGCAACATAATATGTATTAGTGTACAGTATAGAACATGCAGGGCTAGTAGTACTCTCTCTGTAGTAGGTTAAGAGTCTTTCCTCTGCCTAGGTGTCCTTTAATAGGTAAGTTATGTATAATTTAGAGTAGTTTAATTTTTAGTTTATTAGAATTAAGGATTATAAGTTAGTTATAGTAATATAGCTTACTATTTTAGTTTTTATAGTTAGCTAGTGTTACCTTTTTTAACTAACTAGCGCTGTTTTAAAGTAGGTCTAAAGTTTCTTAGATAAATTTATTATTTAGATACTTATTAGTAATAATTTAATTAATTATCTAATCTATTTTATTTAAGTTAAGGTCTAAAAATAGCTTAAGTTAAAGTAGAGTTTAGTGTTAAGCCTTTTACACTTTTTTTTAAGTAAGGATGTTTTAGAATTATCTTATAAAGGTATCTAGTTTCTCTTTATCTTAACTAGAATAATAAGTAATCTTAAAATTAAAATAAAACAGGTATTTAGACTAACAGGCTTATTAGTAGCTAAGTTGTTTTATAGTTATAAAGTACTATAAGTTCTTATAGTTAAATAGGACCTGTATTAGATGCGCTGCACCTTTTAGTTTAGGTTGCTATTATTTAAAGTAGTGTACTATAGTAAGCAATTTTTTGTTATAAATTTTATAATTACCTTTTATAAAACTTATTCTTTTTAAGAAGTATGTAATAGGCCTAATAGTTCTATCTAGCTTAGTCTAGAAAAGAACTCTTGCTACTATATAGTCTAAGGCATTAGCTTTTATAAGTATTAGTAGTTTAAAGTTAAAGTAGTAGAGTATTAAAGCTTTAGTAAAGGCTTTTTTTAGCTAGTTAAAGGACTATTAGTAATTTAAGTTAAAGTTAAATTAAACTCTTTTTTTAGTAAGTGTAATTATAGAGCTTACTAGCTACAAAAAGTTATTAATAAATTATTAGTAAAAGTTAGTAAATTTTATAAAGGCTTAAACATTCTTTATGTCCTTTAAGTATTACTAATCTAGCATAGTCTAAACCTTAATAGGGTTTATTTAGATGCTATTTATAAAGATTACATATTCTAAATACATAACCTTTAATTAGTAGAACTTATATTTATCTATATTAAGTTACAGACCTGCTTCTTCTATAGCTTTTAGCACTAGGTGTATATGCTGTTTATGCTCTAAAAAGCTATTACTATAAATTAGAATATTATTAATATACATAGTGTAGAACACGTCTAGGTAGGGTTAAAGCAAGTTGTTTATAAAATGTTAAAAAGTACTAAGCGCGTTAGCTAAGCTAAAGGGCATTACTAGGTACTTAAATAGTCTATATTAAGTCTAAAATGCTGTTAGCTACTTATTACTCTTTACTATTTTTAGCTTATTAAAGGCAGTAATAATATCTAACTTTATAAAATACTTTGCTTTACTTAGTTAGCTTAAGGTTTTTTGTAAAAAAAGAATTAAGTATTAGTTTTTAATAGTAATAGTGTTTAGTTCTTAGTAGTTAACATAAAATTAAAGCCTACCTTTAGGTTTTTTTATAAATAGTATAAGTAACACTACTAGTAAAAAGCTAGCTTAAATAAACCTTTTTTTTAAGTTCTTATTAAAGTATTTTTAGAGCACTTTTAATTTGTTTAGTAACATCTTATATAGTAGCCTATAACTAGGTTATTTACTAGGCTTAAGAGTTATTTAGTAATTATACAGACATTATATTAAAAGCTTATTAGACTTATCTTAGAAGAAAATATGTAATAAGTTATAGTAGTCTTAAGAGACTATTATCTTTAAGTTAGTGTGTTTTTAGAGAGCTAAAGCTTAGTTTATATTAGAAATTATAACTACGTAGATTTTATAATCTAGTTATTAAGCTAGAGTTATAAACAGGGCAGGTCCTATGTAGCAGATGTCTATTTACTGTTTAAGTCCTAGTTTATGTCTAAATTAGGTAAGTAAAAGTTTTTTAAAAGCTTTTTTTTTTTTTAAGTTTAAGTAGTTATTAAATTATTTTATATAGCCTATTTTAGTAAAAGGCCTAGCTTATTAGCCTTACTTAAGTAGTTTTTTTCTAGGTTATTAGAAAGTAGGTCTAGAGACCTTCTATATTAAGTGCTATTTAAGTGTTGTTTAAGTGTAAGCATAAGCATATATCTTAGCATTAGAAAGAGTTAAAGTTTAGAACTTACTTTTAGTAATTAAAAGCAACCTTATGCTAATACAGCTATAGTTATTCTAGAATTAGGTTATAATGTCCTATGTTTATTACATAAAGCTTAATCTGCTTCTTATAGTGTTAGTAGGTAATTATAATAGTTATAGTATAAAAAATAAAACTTTTTTTAAGTTATTTTCTATTAAATTTAGTTAGGTAAATTATTTAGGTAAGCAGTATTAATTAAAGATTTAGTTTACACGCTAGTTTTTTGTTAATATAACTTATGCTGTTTACTTCTAAGTTAATAAGAGCTTATATTAAGGCTAATATAGTTTTTTATTATAAATATATAGAAATATTAACTTAGTACTTTTAGTTATTAGTAGGGGACTTAGCCTATAGGTTAGCAGAGATCTAGTGTTAAATTAGTCCTAGGGGGCAACTTAGCCCTAAGACAAGCCTTTTTGTAGGCTCCTACTACTATAGCTGTAGCTATGTTAAGAGTAGCAAGAAAAATTAAGGCTTAAATATAAGTTAAAGCCCTTATAAAAATAAAATTAAAATAGTAAAAATCTTTAATAAGTACTAGCAGCACTACTTACATAGACTTAAAAAAGAAAAATAAAGTAGTTTTAAAAGATATAACTATGCTTACTACACTTAAAGCATTAACTTTTTTTTTTTATAATCTTTACGCTTTTTAGAACTAACTAGAGCATAATTTAAATTAATTTTTATTATATTAAAGTCTTTATTTGTAACTGCGCTAGTTTAGGGGCGTATTAAGGCTTATATAAGGAGGAACCTTATATTATTATTATAGGTAGTAATTAGGTTTGCATATGTGTTAAGGTTGTTTAGAAGGGGTTCTTCTACTATAGCGCGTTATAGTTTAGTTAAGAGGGAGTTATATAAAGCTATAATTAGACCTATTTTATTTAGGCCTATATTAAATGTAAGTTAGTAGAACTTAGTAAAGTGTAAAGTAAAGCTTTTTTTTTCTTATTATAAAGTGTTTAGGTAACTTAAGGCTGTTAACTTTTTATTTAAGTCTTTATAAGTTACTTATAAGAACACTATAAATTAATCTAGGTTAATAATATTTTTATTTATTAGTAAGTTAATTAAGGCTGTTATATTATAGTTAAGTTAAAAGTAGGCATATAGTAACTAAAAGTGTTTAGAAAGAAATTAGTTTATATTTTCTTTAAGTTTATATTAAAGCTTGTGTAGAAAAGAAGGTAGGTCTTTCTGTTTTCTATTAAACAGCAAAGAATTAGAGAGTTAGTTAGATTTTATTACTAAATTAAAAAGGTTATAAGTTATAGGCAGTGTTAGGTAAAAAAAGTTAAGCTATCTCTAGACTTCTAAGTAAGCTTTAAGGCTAGTAAGTTCTTAGTTTCTACTACTATAACAAAAGTTAAGGCAGAAATAGACTACTTAATAACGCAAAGCTGTTTTTTAAAGTTCTTTTAAAAAGCTTTAAAGCTTATAACATAGTAGCTTTTTTATAAAGTAAGCGCTTTTTAAAAAGCTTTTTAGCTTACTTTAATAGCTTAGAGTTATGCAAGTACTAAGCTTATTAGATTAAATTTAGAAGCTATTCTTAGCTAAAGTTTTAACACAATATAATGTTATAATTATGCATAAGTAAGGTTATAGAGCTTTATAAAGGTCTAGTTTAATTACTATGTAAGGTATTATAGTAGGTATAAGACATTATGTAAGAAATAAAAAGGTTTAGAAGGAAATTAGTAATTAAATACTTAGCTTAGAAGTCTAAGCGCTTTAGGTATAAATTAAGCCTATTCTAGGTTTAGTTAGTGTTAAGGCAGTTTATACTTAAGTTTATGTCTATGTTGTGTTGTGTTTGTGTTAGACGTGCACTAATAATACTCTAGTACGCGTCTAATACAGTTATGTCTGGGATCTAGGGAGGATACTGTGACACTTAGATCTTATGTTTTTTAGCTACTTTTATTATCTTTTTAAGCTTATCTTTATTACTTAAGGATAATAAAAAGCTATAACACTTCTTTTTTTACATATTATGTAGGTTTACTCTTAGCTAGTTCCCTATTAAAGTTTACTAGTATTATATAAGCTTTATTAGTAGCTAATTTATATATGCTTAGCCTTTAAAAATTACCTAAGCTTATAACTCTAAATTAGCGTCTTTTATAGTAAAGTGCTTATAGGTAGCCTAGTAAATATAGTAAAAGTGCTTAAAGTTATTATAAGTTAATACCTAGCACTCTTACATATAAAAGATCTAACTCTAGCTATTAATACTAGTAGTAAGATTTTAAATTCTTTAATAGGTATAATTCTTATTTAATAGCTGCTATATGCGCTAGAGTAACTTTTCTTTATAGCCTAAAGTAATAAGAGAATTAGATAAAGGCTTATTTATTAACTAGTTATGTAGAAAGGCCTTTATTATTGCCTTATATATAAGCTTTACTTCTACTTTAATATCTACTCTATCTGCACCTTTAAGGCGCCTTATATAGTGTTTAACGCTAAAGAACAGCCTTTGTTTTTTACTAAGCCTAAAGTCCTCTATTATTTAGAGCTGCTAGCTAGCCCCTTGCTTATTAGCCCTATATTAAATAGTGTGTAAGGTAATATAGAAATCTTAAGCCTTTACATGCTCTTATATAAAAGGGCCCTTAATTATAGCATTAACTTAATCCTCTACTTGTAAGAGTAAGAAAAACACCTAAAAAACAACCTTATTTACTAGCCTACTATTAGCCTTATTACTATTTACGTGTACTAAATATTATACAGCAACATTAAACTCTACTATTTAATTAGGGGGGGAAGACTCCCTAGCAGCTGTAGGAGTAAGAGTAGGCTAAGATAAAATAAAAGTTAGAAAGAAGCTTTTTAGTAGTAAAAAAAAGTTATCTCTAAGTATATTAAATAAGGTATTAGGCTTAGAGTAATAAGTAGAAACTATAGGAATAGCTTCTTACTAAGCTAGAGCAGAAGAAGCAGATTATTTAGTTACTTTTACTACTTTCTAAGGTGCAGGCTTACTCTTAGTAGGCGCTAGGATATAGTAAGCTTTTTTTACTTTACTCTTACTATTAGGTTAACTTATAACGCGCTAACTTTAGTTTAGTACTACTAGCAGTCTTTTTGCGCTTACTTAACAGGCCCTGTGCCCTTACACGTGTAGAATAGGCTAGTAAGTTGCTACTAAGGTTAATTTAACACATCTAGGTAGCTAGGGCTGCTCTAGCCTTCTGTTTTAGGCCTATTGTTGTCCTGTTACTCTAAAAATTAAGCTAAGAGCAGTATCTTTATATAAACTTAAGGCTTTAACTTACTAATAATATTTAAGAAAGATTTATTAATATATTAAAAATTCTATTAAGATTATAATCTCCTATGTAATTTTAGTAAGGAAAAAAAAGATCTGAGGAACGCTAAGAAATTTCCCGATTTTTGCACATAATAGATACGTGATCCTGCTCGTGCGCGATCGCTCGTATCCAGGCCGCGACGCTGCTGCTGCGTACGGACATTAGCCTTGTTTGGGATGCACGGAACAACTTCCGGCACTGTAAGAAGTATACCACACCGAAGCCAATGATTGAGATCGTTAGGTTTTGCTCAACCTACGAAATATGGGATGATATCAGATGTGGGGTAACGCTAGAGGCACTGATAAGGTGGCTAATTAGATGGCCAACTCTCAAGCTCTTATGTGCCAACAAAATGGAAGATCGAATTTCTCTTCACCTAATAGTATTGGGTCAGGGAAATGACTTAAATGACTCTTACTGTCTTGGAAACTAGAAGTGTCAGCTTCTAACTAGCGTCAGCTTTACTTCTCGTGGCTACGTGGCTTTGCTGACATTGAGAGGGCACTTTGAATACCCAGATATTATCGAACTGAAAGCTTCGACCTCTAAAAGGAGCAGAGCTCTTGCCCACTAAATCATGCACAGTGAAAGTGATTAAATTGTGGTAGACGATTTCAAGACCATCTCATTCTCCTAGGTCAGTGAAACTTTAATGAGTTAGCGTTGAAACACTTGCACTCAAACTCAAAATCTATTTGGTGTGTGAGCAATTGAATTTTGCATCGTGTCTCGGTGGTATTCCAAGAAGAAAAAAAAGATATGAACAGGAAGATAACACCCTTCCAGAGGGCTAAGAGGTATCCAAAGGTCCTAGCGCACACCTCATAATCAACTCCGTCGGATCCCTGAATACTCCCTTTCCGGGAGTGGGGTAAATCTCAACCCGTTGGATGCATTCGCATCCACATCGGCATCGAAATTGAAAACCTAGTGCACACAGCTCTAAGAGGGAATCCCTAACGGCATGAGGGTCAAATGCTAAGGTCTGCTTCGCCTTTTACGATGTCGATATTGAAAATTGTGCCTGCTAAGGAGCCCCCTCCGACCTTGATACTGCCGATACCTGATGCCATCGAGTTGTGGCAACCTTGGGGAGCCATTGGCTCGACTATTTGCGCGAAGTAACCATAGCAGTCGTATTTGCTCCACATGATCTGGTTGGGGGGATCTGTCTTTGGAGGGGTCACAGAGACTAATGCAGGTCAACATGCCGCATCTCAATGTTTACAGGAAAATTTTACATTTCACCGCCCAACCACTCAATTTATTCCCATTCTCCTGCATCTCAACATTCGCGTTCTGGGTTGAAGTCTTGGGTCCGCGGAGCTCCCAGGAAATGGTCTGGGAGCACGCGATGTTGGTGTCGTTGAGACGTTCAGAGTAGGCGCAAGGCGGCATCATTTCGGCGCAGGCATCGTTGAGAACTGTTTCTTCCTGTGGACCAACCACAAAGGATATGACTTTGTCGGATTGGGTGCACGTCACTGTGGAGTTTGGGGCCGGGACCCAGTTGCTGGCCCGTTCGGTGAGCTTGGGGAGGGCGGCGGCGGTGGCTAGAAGGGCGGAGAGGATAGTGAGGGCGTGCATTGTGGTTGAAGTGTCGTAATTGTAGTTGGTGAGGTGTCTCTGAGAGTGTAGGAAAGGTATGCGAGAGGTTTTGGTCGTTTTGGTCGAGGTGAAGGGTAAATAGATCTGATCAAATGCAAGATTGTAGAAAGTGAAGGAGCGACCAGGTGACACAGTTGGTAAGAAGCAAGTAAGGGACTGCCAAATCGATAGATGAACAAAAGAGTGGCAGGACAAACTCGTCCGGGAAGGGAATAGTAACGACTGGAAAGAAATCTTCTCACTGGATTTGACTTGAGAGGATCTCAAGAATGGACCCTCAGAACAGATCATCAGAACAGCAATCGCGAGACGTGGCAGTATAAGAGCATGTAGAAGTCAGGCTTGCTATTCATTAAGCATGGCGTGTCTGCTCTGCCTGGAATTGCAGTGCGCAGAGCGGCATCCTGTGGGAGCTTGAATCGCCCGTGCCCGGCTGTTTCGCACCACTCGAATTAGACATATGACGTCGTTAATAAATTAATTTGAGAACCCCGCCACAGCATAGTCGCGACAGAATAAGCTGGGAAAGGAAGGCCATGTGCGACACAGATTGGAGTCGGAAATTTGAAGGGAGGAAATTGTGGTGTTGGCGGCGAATGAGGGGTGATGTCTTGCCCGGGATCGTGGTTCAAGATGTTTTGAAACGGACGGTTGTTTATGGAGGGACACAGGTTGCACGAACGAGTTTCTATTGTAGAATTGGAGTGAGGTCGTCATGCGATACGCGAAAAGCACATGCTTATCATAGTTGACATAGTATCGATAAGGCAGAGGTGGATTTGCGGGAGGATGCGGGTGGCACGCAAGCTAGAAAGGAACACTTCTCTCAATCTTATACGAAATGTTTGACCTGGTGACTATGAAATATTTGCCTACTTCCTATACCCGCCTCATTGTTGCAGTGATTCCTTTAGTAATCCTGTGGTAACTCAATTCCATCACCTTTGGTCCTTCATTCATCGCCCGCCGCCCATCGCTATCTGTGCCTGCCAGATCGTGTCACTCTCAACTGCAGTCTTCCCTTCGCAGCTGTGGCACCGCTTTCGGTGTGAACAAGAGAGTACCAGAGCTGAATCTGTCATCTCTACGTTCTCAGGAGTTTGAGATGGCTTCGAGGATTTCTCTGAGAGATTTGGATCCCAAACATCGTGAAACACTGTGCGATGCTTGGATTGCGGCGGAGATTCTGCCGAGAGTGGAGTGTAAAGAGCTTAGCACTGAGAAATGAGCCGCTAACGTGGACACTAAACCGCTAATTAAGCGATACCAAGGTCTACCAACCCTCCTTAGCCGCACCGAACAACTCGCTTCCAACATCGTCATCAACATTTGCCCATTCTCTCGTTCAAGAGCACCGTATGCTATTTTTGGACATCAGAATGAGAGTTGGCGGGATCGAGGAACTTCATTTGCTTTGAATATTGCGATATTAGAATTTAGCTAACCATAACGATAACGAGGCTGCGCGCACAAATCCAAGGAAACCGTAGTGGTGGACATCAAAGGGGCTGCTGTCGGGGGGTTTGGATTTAGTGACTGGAGCAGCGGAACGATGTAGGCATATATATTTGCTGCGTGCCTTCAGGAGGTAGATATATTTCTTCATCCATCTTCAAGGAGAGCAGCAGCTTTCTTTCAAATCCAGCATTCATCTTCTGCCACCGAACGGCTGCTTTGATAAACTCTAAGACACGGCGATGCAATGGGTGGACCAGCCTTTTAGATTAATGCTAGCTCTTAGGACACCTAGAGCGCCTACGGTAAGCGTTATCTTCTTCAAAAGCATCGTGATCCTGACAAAACGGTAGACCACTAATGCTGGCGTTCTGTACATTGCATGCGATATGACCAATGTCCACAACACTCTTCTGCGTGGGCTAAACGCAATTTATCTCCAATGCGAAAAAGTTTAGAACGCCAAGGATGTTGTCGACTTCGTACTGTATGTCAAGGCATAGAGCGACATGGTTCAGCACCATCATCACTTCGAAGAGGTGTTATTGTTACTGAACTTCGATAGGCTTGCGCAAGAAGCAGGGGAGCTCAAGAGCATCATGGATGCGAATGTAGATCAACATTATTCTTTTGATCCAGGCCTGCAAAAGTTGATCGGTTATGTGAAGGTTGTTTAAGAAGCAAAGGTTAGCTACGAAAGTAAGGAGCTGAAGGGCATCATTGAAGAGTTCGCGCTTGTTCCCGGCTAACATCTACATGGCGGAGTGAAGACGCTGTTGGCGGTGGGGGAATTCGGTGGAGCGAAGCTCATAAAGTTGTACGATTCGGTAGCGAGTTAAGGTGGCCGGGTCCGAAGATGCGGTAAGTGTTGAATGGGCTCTTTCAGCTAGCTGCTTATGGTATGAGCACTTAAGTAGCAAGAGTAAGAGTAGTGTACGGTGTGCACAGCGTACGGAGTAGGTAGGGTGGGCAACAGATTTCTGGTCATTGCTTGTCTTCCTTTTTTGCGTACGGATGAAAAGAAGAATATCTACATGTTCGCGCACGGAGGTTCGCGCACGAGCATTACGTGGCATAGTTACTTGATCCTTCTCGCGCGATAACTAGTATCCAGACCGTAACGCTGCTGCTGCGTACGGACAGTAAGCTTTGTTATCACCTTCATGTTTGGTTGCATCGACAAGACATCTCCTGGTTTCGAGGACTTCCCTCTGGTTCCCTTCTTCGTGTCGTGGCTCAAAGTCTTTTCCTTTGCATGAAAACATAAATGTGCCTGGAGATCGAGCCCCTGTGGCAAATAGGGCAAACCTAGGTCATTACAGTTCCTTGGTTAACAGGACGGAGACTAAAGGTCCTGTTCAAAAGAAGGGAGGCTTATTTGTGCGGGTCTCTCGGAGATGATGTTTGCTTACGATACCCTAAAGTACGGTTTGAGAGAAGTAGACTGCTGAGTACAAGTCAAAAAGAAGAGCGGAAGACTTCCGGCAGGCGTCGTGGTTGCTTGTTATTCACTAGTTCATTTTCATTGGCCCGTCGGTCCTCAAAACATCGGAGTTGAGGTCGGCCGGTCGGACCTACTGGAACCTCCCTTCTCCTATTACTCATCGTTCATATCTTACATCCACGATGGGTATGAGGTCGGTCTTTACGATTGCGAGCGCCCGGATTATATGTAATGATGTTTCTTTATTCCGGACTTAACTGTTCACAAGTTGTCCGGCCTTTGATGGTATAAATGTTAACTTCAAGATGTTGGGAAAGAAAATTATCCACCTCCAGCTTGGGCTTTAGAGCAGTTCCCACCCCTCAAAGTCAGCCTGTTCCTTATTTCTTCATAGGAATTGAATTTTGGAGAACTCGCCGGCTATCTTTACACGTTTGAAATGGCCATCTTAGTCACAGGAAGCACTGGCAAAACCTCCTTGCGCCTAGCGCAACTCTTGAAGGCAGCCGGCGTTCCCTACGTCCTTGCAACGCGCCGCGCTGTGTCAGAGCTCCCAGAGAGCTTCTTAACAACCAAACTGGATTGGTTCGACAAGAGCACTTTCTCCAACCCTTTCAAGCAAGCCGAGATCTCCGCAGTCTACTTGGTTCCTCCCGAGACCATGGAACCCGCACCACATATGAACACGTTCATTGATCTAGCGGTCCAGCAATATGGTGTGAAGAAGTTTGTTCTTTGCGGTGGAACGTCTGCACAGAAAGGAGGCATGTATGTTGGGAAGGTGTGGAGTCATCT
This sequence comes from Lindgomyces ingoldianus, assembly GCF_010093535.1. Taxonomy (NCBI): domain Eukaryota; kingdom Fungi; phylum Ascomycota; class Dothideomycetes; order Pleosporales; family Lindgomycetaceae; genus Lindgomyces; species Lindgomyces ingoldianus. The sequence continues at coordinate 1,602,614 of NW_022985166.1, read as the reverse complement.
TGAAGAGCTTGGGGTGGAGTTTGCTATCTTGAGACCGACATGGTTCATGGGTGAGTAGTCTAATCCACGGGACGGCAATCTGACGATTGCTGATATTATCGCGAAGAGAACTTCTCGGAGTGGCTGCACTGTGACGCTATCAAATCTGAATCGACCATCTATTCCGCCGCTGAAGACGGCAAAATCCCATTCGTGTCCGCAGATGATATTGCGGAGGCCGCATGCGCTTTTCTGACGGGGAAGGCTAAGATGGAGAATAAGGACTACCTTATCCTGGGTCCCGAATTGTTGACTCATGATCAGGTACACTTTTCTTCCTTTAGTTCTAATACGGATTCTTATCTGAGCTGATACTTTCTTAGGTCGCATTAACTTTGTCCAACATCCTCAACCGTCCGATTAAGCATGTCCGCAAATCACAGTCAGAGATGGTACAGCAATATCTCAATGTCGGCGTCAAGGAGCTTTTTGCCAACTTCCTACCTTATCTTGAGATAACCGCAAAGGAGGGTAGTGAGGCATCATATGAGAATAATTTCGAAAAAGTTACTGGCAAGAAGCCAATCGATTTCAGGGCCTGGGCTGAGAGGGAGGCGAAGAAAGGCTCCTGGAATTAGCCTTCTGAAGCAGTGCCTTAGTTAACTCCACTCATTCATACTTCATGCCTACGCGTGGATATTCCAATCAACCATATCCAAATTTATGTGCTCCTCACCAGACATCATACTAAGGCAAATACGCGCCAATCCATTGTGGCCCCCAAATGGCGCGACCACAACCACGCAGCTGATGCCTCGCCTCGTATCAGAGAGGCGCAGCAGAAGCAGGCGATTCGCGTGTTTCAAGGGTTTGTTTTGCACGAAGTCTGCCCGCCATTCTTTCCACCTTTCAGACGGCACCGACTCTCCTTCACCTCTTCCCTGCACCGTCCTCCACTATGCCTAAGCTGTCCAATATCCACGGTGCGCTAATCGTAACCGTTGCAATTTCTCTTCTTCTTCTCTCCATCCTAAGTCTTTCGCTCGAAGCCCACGTTCGCATAGATTTAACATCTCGATGGCCTCACCATTACATCGACCTCGTGTCCTACCCACCATGGGCAGACGGTCGTCCTGTTTATTCGAAAATCCCTCTAGAATATACCTCATTCCCCTCAAACCTCATCATCTCCGCCGCGGCATCTGGGATTCTAGCTTCCACAGTCACCGGTTTAGCATGGTGTATTGGGAATGGGAGAGGCAGCGAAGAAAATAGTCTGGCCGAAGATGTATGTCAATGATCTTTCTTCGCTCACTCCTACCCCAATATTTCTGTAGCATGTTTATTAGCAATGACTGACGGAATCGTCTGTACAAAGATCAAACCGCGCTTCTGGACAACGGCGGCAATCGCCATTTCCACCGCCTGCGTTTTCATATCTCTAGAAACAGTCGTACTCTCATTCTTCATTAACCTTTGGGCCTCATCGGGAGGCCAGGAAATGAAATCCGGGTGTCAGTACATCCGCGATGCTGCAGGAAAACATAGCATGTCCTGTACACACCAATCTGCAGTCTGCAACCTCCTTCCCGAGCATTGGCCTAAAGACTCGGTGTCTTGGAGATTCCTTTGCTTTGAAGCTGTGAGTTGTTTGCAACTTATCTTTTACTAAGTGATTTGCAATACTAAAGCGCGCCCCCCTCGCTGACCATTATCCACAAAAGAAAACCGCACGCGGAAGCACAATCGGAATCCTGGCTTTATCCCTGACGCTATTAATCGTGCATCTTGTGTATTTCTGGAAAAGAAACGGGAATATTCCCGGAGGGAGTTACTCCCCTTTGGTACTGGACACTTGAGACGAAACAAGAAATTTGAGTACGAGAACACGCCGGCCAAAGTTTCTTTACGCAAATATGATTGACCCCTCCCGAATTCTTTTTTCTCCACCGGAAATCAGCCTCACACGAGGGGAGTTTGCTCCACATTTTCCGGTCAGAAATCTTGGAAGGATGGGGCTGTGGGGTCTGAATCCTTCCAATCAGATCCATCCAGGCGTCAACATACACAAGAATGGTAGAACTCGGACCCAGCAGACAGCTTTCGCGAGGTCATCCACAGTTTTCAGGATCTCTTGTCCTATCTCCCAAAAATGACCACCGCCGCCCCTTCCTCCCCACCCCTTTGGATCGGCCCTCTCCAGCCCACGATACTCCACCATAGTCCCCTGCTCTACCTGACCCCCATCCCAACCATCCTGCTCTTCACCCTCAGCATCGCTTCCGTGGCTCTATCCTCGCACGCCGAAGCTATTATCCGAGCGAACACACGGTTAGGCCTTGATATATTCATGACGCCAAAAGGTGTTAAGGCAGATAGCCCACAGCACTATGGCCTCACCCAGGACAGTGCTATTGGGGACTTGATGCTTTTTACATTTAGTAATTCGATTTTAGTGACGGTGTTTTGTACGGCGGGTTGGTGGTTGATATGGAGGAGGATACCGGGGAATGTTCATGTGGTATACTAAACCATTCCCTCCTCCCCCTCCCCTACCTCCTCCCACCCTCTCCTCCAGCGCTGACCTCCGAGATCCCGCCATGCGCTCAACTGACCACGTCCTCAGAAAATGCCAATGCATTGGACAGCCTTCTACACCGGCCTCATCGGCCCGACCATGGTTTCTAGCCTTGTAGTAATGATATACGGATTCTGCAATGATGGAGTGGGCCGAGCGGTAGCGTGTTCTTACTCACAAAAGGGCGGTGGCAATTTCGAATGTACGACCGAGAGTGCGGCTTGTCGTATGCTTCCTGTGGCGATGAAGGGGTCGGAAGTGTGGGCGGGGAGAGCTTGCGTGGAAGCGGTATGCACAGATTTCCGGTAGAATGGCGTGGATGGCGATGAGATATGTAATAGGTGAATGAAGGATCTGACTGACAATGAAAAATGGACAGAAAGCTGCACGATGGATTTCAATCCCTATCTTTGTTTGTGCTTTGGCGCTTTTGGTCATGTTTGCGTGGCAAGATTGGAGGTGGAGACAGCCACCACCAGCGGTGAGTGCTGGAGTCGACGGATGAGTCTGACTGGATATTGAAAACTAACGAAACCTAGGACCAAATTACAGTAGGAACCACACGCGCAGGAATGCGTCTGGACTTCGAAGCGCCGGAAATTATCAGGCTGGGTGGACGAGGAAAGACAAGGCAACCTAGGGAGCAAAGACAAGTTGATGAAGCATGACATTTGAGGTAAATATACAACCAGAGAGAATATAGATACTAAAATAATGACATGTTGGTTCATAATTCATCAAGATCCCTCTAATGCAAGCTTAGCCAAATACTAAAGCTCTCACCTCGATGCTTTCTCGCCCAATAGCGCCTTCGGGTGTATTAGGATGGACGAATGCTGTATGTGGAACTCTGCCCCATGCGCCAACTGTCTCGTCACTATCGAAGCACTTAAGTAGGAGCCTCTCCTGGTTGGTCATGCCAGACCAGTAATACCACTTCTGCTCGGGGTTGTATTGAACAGCCGCCGTCTCCCCAGTGCGGTCAGGATACCTATGTTCCACACCAATGAGATCCGCGTCATTGACGGTAGCACTATCGGCGACAGCTAGAGGATGGGCCATAACGGGACCGTTTAGTGGACGCCATACGTTGATAATGCGGTAACGGCCCTGCAGGAGCTTCTCGGCTTCATCTGGGAGATGGTGTCGCACACGGGCGGCAGCGGAAGCGGGAGTTTGATCGATGTGGACGCGAACGACGGGTGCCCGCTCGGCGTTGGGCGTTGACCGTCGAATTGTGTAGTCGAAGAGCAAGACCCGGTTCGCACCGGGGACGGTGTCCAGCAGCAGCTTCTCGACCTCCGGGTAGTAGACCTGTCGTATCCTCTCATCTCTCAAAAATTCGTGCTCCTCTGAGGAAATATTGGATAGAGTGGCAAAGGCATTGTTTTCCATGTTGAACTTGTTCTCCTGACCCCTCAGATCGTCCACCTTCACCTCATTCCATGCCTCCCCAAAGTTCCTCTGAGGAACACCCTCGGGCTGCTTCTCGACGAAATTGTACGGTTTCGAGCCATCGGCAGGGGCTTGATAGAAGGAGAGCGACGCAATGACAGATCCTCGGGGGATTGGTAGCCCTTGGAAGTTCACATCAGTGGACTTTGAGGCGGAGACGGCCGGCTGTGAGGTGGAGAGCTCGTGAGCCGGGGTTGGGCGGGGAGCGGCGGTCGTCATGTTGGGTCGGAGTGTGGAGGTTCTGCGCTGCAGTCTAGCCGGTAATGGCCGAGAGGTATTCCGAAGTATCGATCGCGTGAACGTAGTTTCTATAGTCGTCGTTTGTTAGATAGGGAACTGTATGAATGCTTGTTGCTTGCTAGCTGTTAATAGCTTAAAAGGTGAGCTGCTTGAGAGCTGAGATATCGATCCATCATCCGCACTCGGTCGCCTTATATAGCTTCACGAGGATTAGAAATGCGGAGGTTGCACACATGGTGTCAAGCTGTCTGGTGTCGTTCCGACGATCCCCTCACGCATGGGCAATGATGCCATCGCCTCTTCCCGAGGTTTATTAATCGAACATTGGCCAATCAGATCGTTCAAATCCCGACGGCTGACAAAAACATCCCATTGCGTGCTTGCAAAGGGCGCAAGACGTGGAATTATTGACCTGCCAGCTGTGGTTCTGATGAGTTCTTGTTTTCTCTTCGTCCAAGAAGCCTGGAGTTGTGTTGGAAATGATGTGTTTCGGACCCGCTGCGGGTGAAGCTCGGATTTTGTCACACAACACCTGCCGCAACTGGGCCCCTTTCATCATCCTTGAGCACGCTTTCTATCTAATATGGGCTACCCTTGGGCTCAATTCTCGTTCGGTTTGTAACTTTGGTTCGTAAACATGTGTGCAGACGCCTAGACCCATGTCCTGCGATCTCTCGTCCTGACCGAGAGGTCGCAACACCCACTTCCTCTCGCCGCATCCCTTTCGGCTGCCCAGAACCTAGCTCATGTATACACTCTCGGCTATTTGTATGGAATGCCATTTCTCCATACTCGTCGCCACGGGAAAGTCGGATCGGAATCTGAAAGAGCATCGACGCGACTGGCCCCTTTCTTTTTAGTCAAACCACCTCTCAGATGCCATGCTGTTCACATTTCGGCGCTCTGTCGTTCCTGCAGTGTGGTTCTCTAGGCCTCCTCTTCCATTATAGTTCGTTGTCACGCTTCTCCTCTTCTCTCGTGCAGCTCCCTCTTTTCACGATTCCTTCATTCCGAGATCGTTATTTACTATCGCTAGAAATATAAGCTTAGGTAAGGCGGATAATAAGTAATTGAAAGCTTCGAAGCTCTTCGACGCCCCATGTCGCTGCAATAGCACTAGGTGGTAGCACAGGAATTAGATTGATGATCGCCTAGGCTCTCATAGCTAATGGAGCAGTGCACATACATCACATCCTCGAGACAAGACAAAGTCCTCAAAATATCAGACGAGGTTTATGACACTGGGCCCGGCCAGATAAATCCTTAGGCGCACCTTAATTCCTTGCCTTGGACGATTGTTAATATGACATGTAGCCTCCAAGGCAATGTTAGCGATAAGGAGGATATCGAGCAATTGCATAACGAGATTTCCTAGAAAGGGCTGAAGGGCATCTGGCTACTCCTCAACAACTCCGACATCGCTCGAGATGACATTACCAAATATTCAGGCTCAGGCCATCCTAGAATTAGCGACCCGCAAGCTATCTCCGATCATTTCTGGAAGTCTATCCCCGAAATCTGGGCTAATACGTTCAAGACCAATGTCGAAAGAGCGTACCTTATGTCTGTCACATTTCTGTCAAGGTTTGCAAAGGGAAGAGAAGTTAACCCCAAATATACTTCCACCATTATAAACGTGTGGAGGATTTCCAGGTGTAGGAAGGAAACAGCATGGTTCAATTTGCGATGCCTCGAGTAAGGCCACCTTTCCACAGCTGACCCGGATGCTTGCATATAACTTCGTGCAGACGAAGGTTCGTGTCAACCGCATTGCGCCTAGAATATTCCCAAGCGAAGTCAGCTGTTCCAATACCCGACTGCCGAGAGACGCTTCAGGCCAGTAGATTTTAGATGACGACTGGTGAGTTTAGGTAGACACAAAAAGTCGTGATTGACAAGCAAATGTCAGACCCAGTCGGAAGACCAGCGAATGGGTTCGATATGACTGCCCCTATTCTATTCCCTCACAGGTTCAGGGGGGCCTTTTACAACGAGCATACCCTCCATCTTAGTGGAAGTATGTCACCTCATCCCCAATTATTCTTCTTCTTGTGTGCTAACAACCTACAGGAAACAACCTGGTTCAGCCGACCGCAAATTAGGAACATGTTAGGTTTCGATAGAAATATTGAAATCTGCGGAAGGGTAACTTTTAAATTCGTGACTTCATATTCTAGCATAAAACCCTAAAAGGGACAAACGATTTCTTTGTAAGTTATCCTGTGCTGGCCCTTCTCTTCGCGATCTCTGCTGTGGTACTGCTGCCACGGTTGTGTTTCTACCGTACGAATATCTAACATCCCCCTTGCCTTTCTCGAGGTCATTCTTCGATTCTCTCAGAGAACCCAAAACTCCACTTCTCCAAGCCTGCACAACACTCAACACGCACAGCACGGTTAAAAGTATCGAAAGCGGAATAAGCACATATCTCGCAGCTCTCTAAAGTGCCCATCAACTACATTTCTCTCTCTAGTCGACAAATGTTGGCCACTACTTACAGCGTGCTGGCATACAGGAAAGCCGTACAAGTCTTCCGCATTCACGATTCTACTGGGGAGGGCTTTGCAGACCCAGTACTCCCTCGTGAAGTCGTAATCCCGCCATTGAAGGAAGAGGTCTGGTAGCTTGTTTTTCGACTCGACTACCAAGACGTACGCTAAGAGAGCCAGGTCGCCGGCTGTGGCAGCAAAGGTGATGATGCAGGCAATGCGGCCCAGGATTCTGATCTAATACCATAACATTGATTTAGCCCAGTCAAACACTACACAATACGTAGACTATAGAGGTAGAGAAAGAGACGATACTAACCACAACTCCCTTAACTCCAAACCAAATAGCCAGCAACCATGCCACTTCGAACAACCCACACACCACACCGAATGCACCTGCCACAAAAATCGCTTCTGTCGGACCGGTATCCAGATTCATCGGACGCAATGGGATAAACAACCATTCTGCTAAACTTGTCCCCGGTAGCTGGACTTGTAGACCGCTGGAAAAGGCAGTTAAGACTTTCGCTTCCATCACAATTTCGGCCAGAGACAGCGCGAGGATGATTATTGCGGTAATGAAGATTAGATATGAGAGAACAGTTACCCGGAGGAGGCTGGAAGACGGCATAGTCGAACTCTAGAGGGAAAATAATTGAGGAATTGGGCAGCGTTAGCGAAGTTGCTGGAGGGAGACAGCCATCGTGAAGTGGGGCGTGGTGAATAGTTTATGAGCCTTGTGTGATGGATCATCTGGCAAGTGCTGTGCCCCATTGGACTGTAGCACGAAGGAATCCTCGATGTGGCAGCCTCAGTATGAGTGAGGGGGCGGCTGTTGCGCTGCGGAATTATGCGTTTAGGCCTACTATGTGCCTGAAGCAATGTGAAGTCTAAAGACACTTGAGGTATGATAGACCTTTCATCCCAGTTGCTAACCATATCTTGTCCCTCCCCACCAGTCAGTGATTTTCAGTCTGAGAACTTCTACTTGAAGCTACTTCAGATTTCAATAGACCTTGGAGTGTAGGACAGCCAGTCACGTGACAACGTAAGCAGCGCGATCCGTGCAGGCTATGAAACATCACAGCCACGACACCTAAGATCCTGAATAAGGCGCAGTTTCAAGAAATCCAGCGTTTTTGGCACTCGAGCAAAGCCTTTAGTGTGGGGCGAGGCGCGTACTATAAATACAATCTCGCAATGAACACATCAACTTTGGGGTTTCTTTATGAAATTGGACGATCAGAGAGAATGAATGAAAAAACCTTCTCAGACAGCTCATTTCAGTTTGGCGGACGGAGAGATGTACGGAGTCGTTACGTCGAGGGTTTTGTCAATCGACCTGCCTAGCCTTGCCAAGCCTGTTGCCTGGATACGCTAGTACGGAGTATCTTCAGGTTGTTCGAGCTGTCTTTTGGTGGGATCGTGAGGATTTTCTCAGGCTGGTAAGTGCGCGATCTGAGACGATGGGATTGTGAAACAGAGATGATGACCACCCTTAAGTACTAGAACTAATGAATTCGTGGTGGGGAAGAGAATTACACGAGAGGGATTGGATTGAAAGGACGTTGGACATGACTTTGAGGTATTGATTTAGAGTAGCATACATGAGACGGATCGGTTTGAAAGAATGTTGCAGCTAGCAAAGATATGTTAATATCTTGATTTAGATCTGTGAGCTTGACCTAAGAGCATCACCGGTTGACGTCTGGACCCTGCATAGAGGTTGCTCCTTCCCAGCACCCTTATCGTTCAATGCGCCTCTTCTCATTCACACAGCGTACTACAAGACCTCAATCTGCCCTTGGATGCTTAAGACCTTCCCACATGAAGTGACGCATGCACTCGAGCCGCATTTCCACAGCCGGAGAAGAAAACTAGGATACACCTTTCTAAACTGCTGATAGGCTTAAAAATGCGTAATGGCCAACTCCCTGGTTTTGGTATCTCATCTAAGCACACTGTGCCGGCTTGTGCAATTTGCGCCTCCGAAAACGGAGGCTTTAAGTCGTGTCTCCGTTGCGACACACTGGACGAAGCAGCTAGGTTTCGTGGGGATATCACGGTGGTTCTCATCGTATTTTGCGCAAGGGTAAGTCCATAAACGGCCCGAAGCGTGATCTACAATTCTAACAGAAACTAGGTGCGCATCTTGCCAGGAGTTTATGTTGACTGGACTGAAGCGAAACTCTGGTAAGACTGATTCTCATCCAAGATGGGAAAGCAAAGAATGAAAGAGGTAGCGTAGAACGAAGGGTCAGATAGTAAGTGCCTTGAACAAAGCGTTTAGAGATTTTATGGTACAATTCACCCCATAAACGGCAAAAAACTTAAATTTATTGCATAGATTGTCTCCCCCGCACGTTAGCAGTCCATTCTTAGTTGACCCTTGTAACCAAGGAAATTCTCCGACCAAGCGACAGGTCCAACCCTACAAAACAACAACTCGATGCAGAGCCAAGTTGTCAAGATGTCTGGAAGCCGAGACGGCCTGGGCACCTAGGGCATTGTGGATCGTGAATCATGCTGGAACTCAAGAATTATTAAGATCGGTCTATCCCACAGTCAGTCGACGTTTTCAGCAACATTCCCTCTTTCGATTCTATTGGTAATAACTTTTTCCGACCGACTCGATCAGTGATTTTCTTTCATCCACCTGCTGTACGGGTTTCCAAGTTCCTTCCATCTCAGAATGAAGTTCCTCCCCATTGTCTTTGCGCTCTTCACTGCCAGCGTTTTCGCCAAAAACGGGTATAGTTGCTCCCCAATCTCAATATGGCCCCAGTTTCGATCAAGGTCGATAACAAAACGAATAGTTGCGGTTTCCCTGACGGACCTGATTGTGTGTCACTTGGTGAAGGCGCCAATGGCCTAGAACAATTTGCCGATGACGGCTGCTGTCTGCTACCCCTGCGCTGCGGAAACGGCGATGGTGGCGAGAAGTGCGAGCGCGTGAGCGCTTGATAACAACGCTCATGGCCAGTATAGAGGGTTCGACAAGGAAGAACAAGCTATTGAAGGTCGTTTGAAAATGTTGGGACGGCTGTGGGCGTCGACTATCAAAGTGATTACTGCACCCCATGACCATGCACATGGGCTGGTTAGAACATTGGAACTCAGTGCAATCAAGGTGGAGCTAAGTCGGATGTCCATTCAATAAGTGCTTATACAAATCGACCTATATCGGACTCTCTGGTGTAATGAACTTAAGGAAGGGAAAACCTAACGTATTGATACATACCCGGTTAACCCTATATTTACCTGAAAGCGGCGAGGCTAAGGAGTGAACTGTATGCACTGGTGCTCATTTGCTGCATATTCTCACCTAATGTGGAACATGGTAGTTGTATTTTAGGTTAGAAAGTGACGTCCTCATGACACTCCCTCCGATTCCAGCCAGTGATTTGACAGACAGATTCTACACTAATCCTGATCCACGTTACGTGGTAGAATCCTATATATAAAAGGACGAAGGTGCGGCTAACTGAGTTGAGGTAAATATAACTGCCGTAACTTTTTCAGACCAGGGCACCAATTACCAGTAGGATCATCTATATACTGCCTTGTACTATTCTCCATCCGTTAACCTCAACAGGGGAAATTTTAGCAAGCTACATCTTATTACATATATGGAGCATGATGTTTGTCTAATCTTTGTCTATCGCTACCCTCTCTTATGATGCACGTAGCACGAAAAGAGACGGGCCACCACTGGAAGTTGAGTGGCGACTAATCTTCCACCAGCATCTCTCACTCCACTCTCTGACTCGCAACATCACAGAGACGGCATGCCTATATCTGACTAAAGCGGTTATTAAAGTATGGAATACGCAGCTGTAATGCATCTCTTTGGGCGACTTGTGGGCGCCGCGCCTATAAGCACTGTTGATGGGCTGACAATTGTTGCGAAATTGAGCCTGATTCCACTTCGCTTAGTCGTGCGACAGTCTATCACAGTATGTCTGTTTAGAATATTCCTCTACGAATAGAAATGATGGCATATGAGACAAAAAATCTACTCGCGACACTCCCTTGATCGGAGAAATTTGATTCGGGAAAATCCGTCGCCGGTGGACCCGGCGGAAAAATTTGTGGGGAAATCAGTCCTACTTCATGAGGATTTCCCTCGTAGATCGGCCAGCGTTTCGAAACCTTCGGCCAACAGAAAGAGAGTTTTTTGAGTACCTGCCCCAGTCTCGCAGGCTAATCGTCGGATTTCGCTGAAATGTCAATATTGAGGATGGAATCTGTGAAAAAGAACCGCCGTGCTTGAGATTAAAGCGGGTGGGAGAAGGAGAAGTTTGGAATAGGATAGGAAATAGGTATGGTATGACTGTCATGATTTATAGCGGGGTATTGAGGACAATCAAACACCCCTAAATGTAAGGAAACACATTTGAGCACACTTTCATTCATATTTAAACTGCCCGACATTGTCCAATTTACAGCTTCTATCTTCGCACTCATTGCTATTCAAGAAGGCCTGTCAATCGCACCAATTCACACACTCTACCAAAAATATCAAAATGCCTTTCTCATATCAACTCGTTTCCGTCCTCGCCGCTGTTGCCTTCACCTCTTCAGTCGAAGCGGCAATGGGCCCAGCATTCAGTACTGGCCCTGTCGCGGCGAACTCCTTCATCCGCGAAGCAACCTCGACCCTCATCTTACCTAAAGCCCCAAGCGGTTCCTCGGGCGACACATCCCTCTGGGTCGGGATGGGTACTTCCAATGGCGACTTGATCCAGTCCATCGCGGACAACTGGCAGTCTAGCGAGTGGAGTATCTTTGCGTACACGCTTATGAAGACTGGGGCGAATTCGCAGATGCCTGTCCAAACCGCAGGTACTCCTGCTCAAGCTAGCAATCAGGTGACGATGCATTGTATGTTTTATGGCTCTTGGCATGAGACATTCTGGACTCACAGATGATATACAGATAAATTTGACGATGCCAGCGGCAACTACACACAGACAGTGTCCGTCAACGGCAAACAGGTCGCTACACTTTCTACTAGCGACGGACACGCCCAAGGCTGGGGAAGTGCGGTCGAGTGCGCTGCGAATGACTGTGGTACCGTACCCGCTCACTGTAAGTCTAGATAGCTCATATTCCTCTCAGGAGACTATCATTGTCGGCTGACGAATTGATGTAGCGTGGATCAATACCACGATTATCATGGACAAGGCGGATCCAAATTACATCAAGACCCTTGGCAAGGGCCAGGGCGTCACAGGCGACATGACGACTTCTGACGGGGGGAAAACGTGGAAAGTGAGTACTATTAAGATTCCCCAGTTCACGTTCGGCGGCTCTTAGATGCGACGAAGATTTATACTGCCGCAACTGGGGGATTTAGGAAAGAGGTTCGAGTAGAACTTGGAGTTTTCTTAAAAAAAAATACACTAGCCATTGTTCATATTCTCTAGTATAACATACGCAATAAGCGAGCAGGACATCCTCCTAACGAGAAGTGACGTACTAGCGTTTACCGACAATCCATTAAATAAACAACCATTATGCCAACTGAAAAGATTTTCTTCCAAGCTGTGCGGTTGCTTGTGAAATTGTTCAGTTCCCAACCCATGGATTGGAACAGCATTTCGGGATATGTTTCCGGTCGCCTCTTCGTGTGCTTTACATAACCCCTTTGCTCTCGCTGCCAATTCAGAATCCAAAATGCTCTCTTCTACACCAATATCTATCACTTGGTTCCCTGCAGCCACATTCTTGCTGTTTCTCATTGCCTTTGCCCATATATGGCTGTACTAGGCATTCGACTAGTCTGTCATGGTTGAGCCTACTGGGCTATATTGCATACCGACCACGGACCTTCTTTAATCCCGAAAGCCATTCTTAAGCCACCGCGACTCTGTACCTGGATTCCAATTTGGCTGCCCAATGCTTTGTGCTCATTGCTTGCATGAAAGAGCTAGTCTACTGCGGAGGCCCAAGGACGTGACGTTTTAGACGATGTTGACTTCTATAGCGATTATGAGATGTCTGTGGAGTTTTTCTTCATGACTTACGGCCGAGCACGGCCCGAGTGTAAATATCGAGGATGTAGACCCCGGCCTTTCCTAACACTGCCTTGGGATACGGCTTCTCCATACAAAGATCTCTGGCTCGAGTTCCTAGCCGCCTTGTGGGTATAGAATTGTTTCTATCTTGGTTAGCATGATAACTTTGACTATAATCTACATAAAGTAAGTGTTGCGTCGCCAAAAGGTCAACCTTCCAACCAGTACAGCAGAAGGATATATATAGGCAGATAATTGTATCCGACAGTAAGTTTTCTCTCTAGTTGTCGTTGTACTTGCAAGATCTCTGCCTGTAGGCATGTCTTTGCTAAGAACACGGAAACTGTCCAAGAAGGGCCCGCCTTTACGATGAACTGAAACATACTAGGTCATAAAACGCTGCAGTGTGTTTGGCATATACATATAGTGGGTAAATTGGTTAATATCCTCTGTATTCGATATTATTACAACGAAGGGCTCTATACGGTGTACTTCAACAGAACTCTTCACGGCTACATTTTCGTGGGGGTTATAGTTTATACATATGCGCGTATGCAGCCGCATGCCTCTTGGCGTCATGATATGGAGAAGGAAATAGAAGACGGTGACAGCAGTCATGTATGAGTCTGTCGATGTAACATAGATGAGGCAGTGGGTTGAGCATGGCACTAATCCGCCCTGGGCTTAGCGCAGTTGACTAGCCCTCACCTCGCATCCGTGGATGTGTACCTAACCCGCTCAACACTCGACCACAATCATCTGCTACTCGCTACCTTTTAACCTTTTTGCAAACCCACACCCCAAAATTTAAGGCTCCAAAATTCTAAATTCATTCTAAACTTACTCATTTCCACAATATTGATCTTGAAGTCCCTAATGGATGGGTTCGGGACCATCGACGGGCTCCCGGACGAGCTGATCCTTGAGATCTTCAAATTCCTGGAAAAGCCAATAATCTGGAAAGAGTACCGCAAAGATGACACGCTCCCCCTACGCCAGCTCCGTCTGGTATGTCGACGCTTCAACCAAATCGCTACAGCCGTTCTGTATTCAAAGGTCAATCGTGAGCCTGGATCACCCAAAATAGGAAAGCTTTTAGCGACTCTACACCAGCACCCAGAGCTCAAAGCTTGTATTAAGTCAATACAGTACATCGATCGCGTTTATGAACCAAGACCCGATAAATCTGAAATGGCGGCGGTCAAGGATCGACAAATGAAATCAGCTTTCGATTTGCAGTTGCCTTACTCACTCGTACATATCCAAGACACCCTCCAGTCATGGGGTTCTCCTCATATCGATCTTGGGTTGTTGATCTCCCAAACCCCCAAATTGGAGCACCTTCACGTTTCCACAGAAGTCGAAAGCTCCGAACACCCACCCATGTGGCTAGATGTATTAACTCAAGCTGCCGGAGGTGGATCGTTGGGTTTGGTGCACGCCTTCTCGTTCCTCAAGGTGCTCCAAATCGATATTAGCTACCTACCTCCAGCTACAGCAATTTCCATTTTTCGGATGCCATCATTGAAGGACCTCACAATTCACAATTGGGATGGAGAGTACGACCAGTATGGCCGTTACCTTGGGTCGAGTCCGGCTCCTATTGTTCACGGAACTTTCTACAAATGGCCATCTCGATTGGCTAACATCGAAAAGCTGACCCTGGCGGCCCCTTGTTTAACAGGTTCATTTATTTCCCATGCAATTCGAGCCTGTAAAGCCCTGAAGCGACTCGAGTGTCGTGATGCCGCTTGGGGCGACGTTAGAGAGGATGAAGAACTTTATACGAAAATATCCGACGCAATTCTAGCCCATTCGAAAAGCCTGGAAGAGCTTGATATCCAAGAACCGTTCTATAATCGCCAAGATCGGCTTCACTACGGAGAGCTCAAATCAACTTCAACCCTCATCCGTTTGAAGACAATGCGGATTCCGTTCGGCTTGCTTGTTGGAACACAAGAAGCCCCTTCTAGGCTTCCGGATTGTCTTCCATCTAGCATTGAGACTCTCATTCTGGCGTTCCCCTCAGATGGAGAGCCAGAGGGCTTTGAAAGACAATTGAACGATCTGTGCGAAACTTGCGTTCGAGGTCGTTTCCCACACTTGAGATATATTTTGATACGATGGGCGACTCTGGAACTTGTTGAGACATTTCCGGCACATAGTGCTGCTTTCGCTGCTTGCAATATCTGCCTCGATATATTTGCCATTATAGCACCAGTTGAGCTAGGTGAGTAGCATTATAATAGACGCCCTCTTGCCTCTTTGATTCTCACGTCCGCACAGAGCCACCTGCAGAAAAGTGGCAGCTTCTTCAAAAGACATTTACGGAAAGATTGGAGTACGATTCCCGGCGCCAATGTATCATTGGTTCGACCTTACCCGGAGATTACATGTCGGACGAACCTTACGACTCGTCTTCTGAAGACGTATCTTGCTTAAGTATTAATGAATCAGCTGGATTCTAGCCAGGCTCTAATATCACAGACATCGTAAAAGGTCACGTGCATTCGTGTCTGTCTCGCATTTCCTTTCGAACTGGGCTACGACATTATCTTAAAACAACATAGTAATTTTCGGTCTAATTATGCACAATCTGCAAGCCTTTCCCCAGGCAAGATTCGTCGTTAAGAACCACGCTCCACTGGTTCTCTTACACTCTTTGGAAATTTTAGAAACAGCCAATCAAGATATCGGGATCGCCTCGCCGCCTCATCCTTCATTAGTGCTTCCAGAACCTCACCTTCAAATGCCCATGTTTTCAGCCTTGCAACCTGCCCACCTGGCTGTCCACCTGCGTGCAACATGCACGTCTCACTCGTTTAATAAAATGTCTTTTGCTGACTGAGCTCTCTTCCTCTCATCTTAACCGTGTATAATTTAATCGCCTGCCTCAGACCGCCGTCTTCGAGCGCACCCCTCGTAACCCAAAATGCGCAACTCAAACGGCCTCCGCACACTCGCTCTCCTCACGCCACCCCTCTTCATCCTCCTCCCATTCTCCATAGTAGCCTTCTACCTGGACCGCACATCCTCCATCATCCTCTCCCGCCAAACACCGCACGACTTCGATGGCAGCCAAACATTAACACTCTACGGACCCTTCGAACCCCCTTACACACTGGGTAACACTAAAAACTCGTACCTCGACATTGACATCCGAATCAATAACACCCCGACTTTTGTTACGATAGGCACGTGTGTTTTCGGATACATAGTCGCTATTCTCGGCGTTTGTGGGATCTGGGAACTCCGAAGGGTCGAAGGAAGGTCTGGACATCAGCGTGGTTGGAGTTGGACTCTTCTAGCAGCTTCGTTTCTGAGTTCTGTACTTTCGATCACTGCGTGTGTATACTCGAGCGCGGTACAGAGCTGGGAGAAGAAGTGGACGGGATATGAGGACGTTGCAAATGAACATGGGAAGCATACAAAGGAGAATTGGGCGTGTATGGTGAATCGATGGTTTCCAAATCAAGATCAGGATTGGGCGAGCGCAGCTTGTGGTTTTGGGGTGAGTAGCTTCGCGCAATCTTCCACGGTTATGCTCCAGGAGCAGAGCGAGATGCATGATGCTGACGTAGATTTTATTGCAGAAAGCCGGCAGATGGATCCTAATACCGCTCTCTCTATCCTCTTTTCTGGTCATGCTCTCTGCATGGATACTCGTCCGAGAGCGCGGCGGCGCGAAATGGCTGTTTGGCGGGAAAGGCCGGTATGGTGGCTTTGACAGTGTGTATGAACTGCACTCGAAAAACCCCCCTCGGGCAGGAAATTATAACGCTGGCGGAATGCAGCCTGTTAATCCCTGAAATATTAACGTACTAAATTGATAGATAATGAATCAAATTGCTTTCGAAATCTTCCTATCTTCATCGCCTGACCAAGATCCCTTCAATTCATCCAACTCTCTCTCCTCCTATCTCATGTCTTCTCAACAAGCTAACTGGTTGCTCTGCACCCACCACATGATATCATGCATTATTGAAAGTACTACATATAGATGTTCCTCCCTACAGGCGGCAAGGCGTCCAGCTGAAATGAGCGAGATACAGATAAATGCTGGTAGGCATATGAAGGTAGAAGGTTAGGAATGACCGAGTTACACTAACGATATCAAGCCTGTCAGGGAAGCTAGGTAGGGTTGCTAAGGTTGCCAGGGCTGCTAAGGAAATCTCGGTGAGTGGGGAGCAAATTTCCCCATAGGATTATCTATTGGTGGGATACGCCCTATCCGGAAGAGGTAGCATCATCCCTTACAGGTAGAAACAAACACTTTTCAAAATTTGCCTCCAAAGTTAATTTAATTTCAGACAGATATCCGCATTTACAGGAAAAGTAACTTCTGCATATACATTACGCTTCTCCTCCGGATTGTTATTCTCACTTGAGAGCAAGCCTACTAGATAACAACAATACCCTCATTCCTTCTTCTTATCTATTAGTTAGTCATCCTTCCTACCCTCTCCATTTCTAAGTTCCATCCTAACCTAAGTAGAACGGTAGAAACCCACTAAACAGCCAATCTGCCGACTCTTTCTCCT
The DNA here is from genome assembly GCF_010093535.1 of Lindgomyces ingoldianus. NCBI lineage: Eukaryota > Fungi > Ascomycota > Dothideomycetes > Pleosporales > Lindgomycetaceae > Lindgomyces > Lindgomyces ingoldianus. The sequence goes on along the minus strand of NW_022985166.1, from coordinate 1,585,312 downwards.
CACGCACGAGCAAGACATCCTTCGGATTCCCCTCAATCATCTATCCCACGGCCCTTCTTTGCTCTCAAGTTTTATCTTAGCCTGAGCGCAAGCCCACTAAACAGCCAATCTACACCAGTCCCTTCTCCCGATCCTCTAGCTAGGCGGCTTCCCGCAGCTCATTCTCTTCTCTCGATTTTCGTCATGATTTGAGCGCAACCTCAGAGAATGACTGCTCTCCCCTAATATTTTCTCTTTATATATTAGCTAAGCGCAATTCTACAATCCCCAGCGTGCCCCTCTTTCCAAAAATTTTCACATACTCCGACCTCAGCCCGCACCTGTGAAATGAATGTATCCCACACACCTTTTCGTTACCCGCTCGTTCAGTTAGGCGACTAAGAACCCATGGTTGTGGAAATGGCCCAAGTCAAGTAGTCTAGTTTGTCCTGCTGTTGAGATTTACTCCAATGCCGTTTTCACATCATAAACCATATCAATCTCCAAGCCTGTAGAGCGAGTTGGTAGAAACAGCTGCAACAGACGGCACTGTGACTACTGAATTATGCCACTTAACGTGGAACATGGCAGGATGATTTGGGGCGGAAGCGCGCATTCCATAAACACCCTTTTTAATTCTAGTGAGAGGGTTAACGGAGAGACTCCACACTAGTCGTTTTCTACTCTATGTGATGATATGCTCCATAGACCACAGCTGTCTCTACTCACTACTCATCAGCGATCTGATTATTGTGAGGTAGACAAAGTTCAAGGATGATGGAACCTTTGCGATCGACCATTGCGTTCGGTTGGGAGATGCTGTGTGTACGTCTCGAGCGCAATCTGACTCAGCTCCAAGAGGTAGTCGGACCTGAAACCTACGAGCACCGCATCACATGTAAATAGACTCGGGGGCCAGGTTAGTCTCTATGGGAAGAGAATTGGGGAGACACACAGCGTTATCCCTCACTCAAATAAATTCTCAAGGCTTGTCCTCATACTTCATGAAATCGTTTCATCTCTTCCAGTCCCCATTCTAAACCTCGCAACCGCAGCTCAACCTTCTTATCACCCTTACTCTCAATGTCCCGGACTGCCACCCCTCTCGATCGACGCACTACTCGTTCGCCCTGTGCCCACGCCCGAAGCCAACAACTCCAACCTTGAAGCCTGCACTCTGTGCTTCTTCATAATTTCAACCCATTCTTCCTCAATCCCCCCTACTTCCACACGATCTCCATCCGCAAGCTCCTCTCCTAGCTCCTCTTCCAACAAGGCAATCATCATACTAAAATCGCCACCCAGACGACCCAGGGAGCCGGCACAGTAGAGGACTTGGGTGAGTAAGGAGTCGCGGGATGATCGATCCTGGACATTCGGGAGATATGTTCGCAGGGTGTCGAAGAGAAGATCGGTGAGATGCAGCGGGAAAGTTGCGAGTGCGGAGGGGATAGGCTGGAGAGGATTTTCCGATTCGCCTACGGGTTTCACGGCCGGGGCGGTTTCGGGATCGAGATCCGAACCTGGCGCAGGCAGCGCAGAGGGGAATATGCTTTTGTACATAGAAATTATAGCGAAGCTTTGCTCGCGGAAGATTTCGAGGTAGCGTTTCAGATAGCGTTCGGTTTGCTGGCCGCCGGCCCATCCACTTGCCTTCTCACCCCCAGTTAACTTTGCGGTCTGTCGCCGCTCGGTTTCCTGGTCTGCGAGTTCTCGGAGAGGGTCGAGGGCGGAGAGCATGCCGAGGAGGCAATGTAATCGGCATACGAGAAAGAGGGCGCCGAGGGAACCTTCGCCGGAGCTGGTGGTGATGTTCCGTTTCGAGTACGAGTACGAGTCGTCGAGTTCTGGGGCGACACGACGGAGCCAGCCGATTGTGCGCATGGCGGCAGCGAGCTTGATGCCTTGGGATTGGAGGGAGGTGATGAGGTTTGTGGTCATGGTTTTCATTTCGTGTTCGGCCTGGAAAGCGAGGCTGGACACGAGGGAGGAATGTGGGTAGAGGATATGTAGACGCTTGATGTGCGCATGCAGGTCCAGGGCGGAGGCATAGTTTGCGTTTGTTGCGGAAGACGTCGTGGTTGCGGCGGCTTGAGACGAGGCGGTCGAGGAAGCGATTGCGGAGGAGAGCAGGGTGGGGAGGTCGAGCATGTCGGACACGCGATCGATATTCCGGGCGAGAAGCATTGCCTTCCTCCTCTGCAGCAGGATTGGGTTCTCGGAACTCTTGCTGTATTTCTCAGAGAAGCTGTGGGCGGCAGTGTCCAGGTTGGGGAGCTCCGCCTGGATGGTCCCCGCATCGCGGCCAATGCTGGGGAGGGTGGTGCGCAGATGCTCTAGGTGGTCGGTGGAGCTGATGATGGACGTGTGCGAGCGCTTTGAGAGGGCCTGGAGGGAGCGGAGGATTGACTGCGAGCTCTGCGACAGCGATTGCTGCTCTGAGGATGCGAGGGCGGCGAGGGGCAGTGTTGTTAGTCGCGCAAGGTATGTGGTGGTGATGGCATTGTTGGCGGCCGGGCGCTCAATTGAGTGCTGGGCGGTATCCTGAGCGTCGAAGTAGGGGCTCAGTAGCTCATATAGAGGGTCGGCCATATTTTGAGCGTGTACTGGCTTCGTTGGTGAAGCAGATAAGAAAGAAGATGGGTCCTTCACATGCGCGTCGGCTCGCTTGTCCCCGTCACCTTCTGTATCAGCCCGCAGAGCCAAACTTTTGCCCTCGACATGGACACCGACACCGACACCGACACCAGACCTGAGCGCACTTCCTCTCACCGCATTAATTCCCTCCTTAGCCACTTCATCACCGGCATCTTACAAGACGGAGTCTTTCCCCTGTGCCCCGGCTCACCCCGCCACACCCTCCGTCTAGACCCCCCCAGAACATCGCGGACACCAACGGCGCCACCGGCAGCAGCCACTGAGCCCGCTGCCTTCCAGCTTCATGGCGGGAGATGGCGTCCGTTTTTGCGTCGAGGACACCGTCTCGCTCAAGGATGATAAGTTCATGGTCGGCGTCGTCGACCGCTCTTTCGGCGACGTCGACTCACACGAGCCCCGCCCGCAGCGCGACTACAGCGAGGACATCGAGCGTCACCCGGACATCCCCAAGGACCACTTCTCCAAGTTCATGAAGACCGGCATCCCGCCTAGGGGCGCCGTCCTGGTCTCGTGGCAAACAGCCTTCAAAACAGAGCTTCTCCCAGAGTCCCGGCTGGAGCTGCTGGATCGCGCCCTCTATGTGGGCGATGTGGTCAAGAGGCATGCCCAGGATCCTATGAGTGGGACCGTTATTGGCACCAAGGCGGTTTGCACGCTGTTCCCCGCCACCATGTTCCAGGGCGGACAGCTCACAACTGTCATGACCGAGGACTTCTCGCTCCGAGCGGTGCCCGCGAGTGAACTCATCAACGTGCACGACTACCAAGAGGGCGCCCTGGTCATATACGATGATTGGGTGGGCCGCATCGAGGACGTCTACGACGAGGTGGCCGTCAAACTGTCCAACAACTCAGTCGTTGTGGTCGAGGCCCCCGAGGATCTGGAGCCCGACGACCAACTCGTGGACCGTCTGAGCGTTGGTGATACCGTGAAGACCAAAAAGGGGAATCTTCGGCGCGGCCGTTGGAGGTACGGGGCCTTTGATCCCCATGTGCGGCCCGAGGGCACTGTTGTGGAGACACGGGCCGTCATGATCAACGTGCAGTGGCTTGCTCGCAAGTTTGGCTCCGCTGGCTCACCGTATGGCGCGAATGGCGTGGAGCCCCCTACGCAGCTATACACCGATGAGCTGGAAAGCGCAAACTTCTCCGTCTATGATGCCTCTCGAGGAGCCTCAAGCACTCTCCCCATGATGGCTAACGGCGTCGATCGGTCCTATCACGTTGCCGAAGTGGCTGTTGGCGACCGCGTCCGATTCAAGGACTTGGCCGGAGCCGCTGCCAAGTATGATGGGACCCACTCCCTTTCCAATGGATACCCCCAAGGCAAGCTAAGGCGGATATCACGCACAGAGACTTTGGGATATGATCTCAATGTCTACCTCGTCATGCAAACCCAATCACAGGTCACAGTCATGTGGCAAGATCTCACCATGACTGAAGACAGGAGTCCATCACTAATCCCGGACCCGAATGTGGAAGACGACGACGAGGTCTGGCCCGGCGAGATAGTGTGCACAAAAGAGCAGAGAAAAGATAAGAGCTCTGACGAGACCTGGACCTTTGAGCCTGCAAAGGTCGGAGTCGTTCAGTCCGTCAAGCCTCGCGATCGCATAGCCACAGTTCGGTGGTTCGAAGGCCCCAGCATCCGCTTTCTGGCCGACGACCTAATACCGCCATCACATACCGGGAATCTCCGAGACGAGACTGAAGATGTTAGCTTGTACGACATACGGTCGACGCCAAGTTTGACGCGACGCCGTGGAGACTTCGTCTTAATACATTCGTTTTCCGCGACCCAACCCGAGGTCGACATGGACGCCTTCGACAGCGAGAGCCCCGTACGTCCAGCTATGAACGAGTGGTTTGGAGAGGTCATTGACCTTGGCCTTGACGGCAAAGTCACGGTGCGGCTTGGCGCCGCACGACCTGTTGTTGACGTCCAGGTCCCTGCCGAAAGAATAACGCTTGTTTACAGCAGTGATATGGACAACCAGTTCGACATTATGCCAACCCTGGAAGGCGAGTCGATAGGGTCTGACGAAGAAGATTCGGATTTTGATTCTGCCTCGTTCAATGAGATGTGGGTGGAATACGAAGGGTTTGACGGAGAGCCGATCGGTCATAGTAACGAGGAAGACTGGTCTACAGAGGAAGAAGATGAAGATGCCGATGAGGACGAAGACGAAGAAATGCCAGATATCATTCCTAGGAATGGTGATGATACATCAAAAACAACTCCACAATCACAATCAGACGGCGAGCAGAAAAAATCATCCGTGTTTGTAAACTCAAGATCTGTTGATGACTCTAGCTCGTCCCAAGATATGCCACGCAGTACATCCCCTATGGCCATGGATCCTCCAATACCCATACCCCAAGGAGCCCCCGCCGAGGTAGAATCTGAAACCCTAACCCCAACCCCATTTCTCATCCTCGACGCCGCCCCGCCTTTAAACCACCACTACCTCTCCACAAACCCAACTTCCTCCACCACCCTCACCCGCCGCATCGCCAAAGAACACAAAATCCTCCGCTCCTCTTTGCCCTCAGGCATCTTCGTCCGAACCTGGGAATCCCGCCTCGATCTTCTCCGCATCCTAATCATCGGTCCCTCCGACACTCCTTACGAATACGCCCCCTTCATCATCGATTTTCACCTCCCACCCACCTACCCTAACACAGCGCCCAGCGCATATTTCCACTCCTGGACCCACGGCAACGGCCCCGTCAACCCCAACCTGTACGAGGACGGGAAAATCTGTCTGAGTTTGCTTGGCACCTGGCACGCAGATGAGCGGAATGAGTCGTGGTCTCCGGCAAAGAGCACATTGCTGCAAGTCCTAGTGTCACTCATGGGACTGGTATTGGTCAAGGAACCATATTACAATGAAGCGGGGTATGATGTGCATCGCTCAGCCCCCGAGACCAAACTCGCGAGTGCGCTGTATACTGAACGCGCATACTTCCGGGCGCGAGCTTTTATTGTACATGTATTGGAAAATGAGGTGGTGCCTTTCACGCAGGAGTTGGATTTTTTGTATCGGGGTACAGGGGAGGCGGCGCCAAGGTTGCTGGATAAGGCGATTGCGGCGGCGAGGGATGTTTTAGAGAGGAGTAAGAGGGAGAGTGATGAAGGAGAGAGGGATGGGCTGAGGAAGATCAGTCTAGGTGCCGTGGTGATGCTGAAGAGACAGGTGGAGAGGTTGGAGGCGTTGAGAGCGGCGTTGCCATGAGCGTGGCATTAGTGATGTACTTCTGGGAGAGCGCGATTTTAGGAGAAATGCATTGCAAGGCGTTGGAATGAACTAAATATGCTGGATAGATGGATATAGACAGGTGGATGCGATGGGATGTATCTGAGTGTGGTTCAGGGAATGCTGGATGGAGTATCACCTGCTCAGAGTCCACTCCAGGCTTTCCCGCCGTCCCCACATGCAACGCCACGTCACCAGTTCTCTGTAATACAGCTTAATATTTGGAAGTATAGTTCCTTAGGAACCTTATTAAAAGTAGTAGACTCGACTTCGAGAACGATGCACGAATCAACTTCCGAGAAGGAATCTAGTAATCCAGAGGACTCTTCATGCCCCCCTCAAAAAAAATCAAGTAAATAAAATAAAAAATCCACTAAAAGCCGGGCCTCGCCTTCTCTTCAAATATCCCAAACTACTACCAACCGCTAATTGCCATTATGTCTCAAGCACCACACTTCCATCACTATTCCATCTGTTGTGACTAGGGCTTTGACTTCAGCTGCCCCGATCTCAGGGTCATGCTTATCGACTTTGGTATTTCGACGGTGCGGAAGGTTAAGTAAGTTGGCGTAAATTATAGAAGCTCTCTGGAACCGAAGACGGAGAGCCCGTACATAAGGCTTTATGAGCATATGATAGATGCTATGCAGCAGTGGGCCGGCCGTGACGTGGATCAGGCGAAGGAATGGCTGGGGGGAGAATTTTTCCCATGACGAGAGAGATATATGTCGGTGAGAATGAGGGAGAATGGCCCTGCTCGGAGACCGATTTGAGGCTAGGAAGGAGAAGGGCATTTAGATGTCCTGATGAGGGTGGATAACATGGCGAAATGCGAATGAGAGCTAGGAGGATACGTAGTAGGGGCTTGCTAGAAAGATGCTCTATCAGGGATAGAATAGTAGAGAGTATTTAGAAAATAAGCTTTCACGATCTAAATCTAGTTTGCAGTACGTAAGGGGTTCGGAGATAAGAGCCAAGTGCAATTTTAAAGTTATGATAGAAAACTTCGGATTAGAGCGTTTTTAATGAGTCGGAAGAGTAGGCATTCACTTCGCCGTTCTCGAAACCGAGTCAAGCGTCCAAAGGAAAGCGGTATCTTTCCTACAGGTGCGGTTCCAAATATGTAGCCACTCCGTTTAAAGTGAGATCGCCCCCCTCGAATCCTCTCATTCAATTCTTCGGCGCACTATCCAAAATCTTCATCACCTCCTCCCCAAGCGCTCCATTCTCCACAATCTTCTCTACAACGTCCCTAAGCCACGTCTGACAATTCTTTAACTCGACTCTTCGCCGCGGACCCTAAAACCCAATCAGCCTTGTACTATCTCTCCACCCCCCCTCCGACTGTGTGAATATATCCCTAAGTCTTACATACCTCTCCACCAACACTAGTTGCGACTAAAGTCTTCTTCGGTGCCTCTACCACCCTTGCCGCTTTCTCTACCTCTGCAGCCTCAATTTCCCCCAAATTAATGATCCGGTACGATTGCGTGCAGTCATTTAGATCGTACTCGGATTCAAAGATGACTTCGAAGCCAGACGCTGGACTGCCGTCGGCATGGATGCGTGTTCCGGCTTTCTGGTTGGGATCACTGGGGGAAGGGAGGAAGAGCGCCCAATGGGCGGCGAAGAGTGGGGAGGGGTAGATTATTAGTTGAAGCGGCTGGGGGGACATAGCTAAGGTCTGGGGGAAATAGATAGATGAGTTGTTCGGGTTGGGGGAGAACAGGACCCTGAAAGTCAGGAGAGCTGGGAGGTCACGTGGGGTAGCGACTCTTGGAGCCTAGAATATGCCATAGAAAGCGTATTAGAGGAAGCCCGAGTGTAGGGAGATTCCGTAGGAATTTATTATGAAACGCTTAGCTGCATTGTATTCGACAGAACCAGTCCTGAATTTCATCACCTGACTTGGAACATCAGAGTTGGCTTATTCGGGACGGAATTTACGTCGTACTTATGTTCCCTGTAATTCTAGCAGGAGGTTCAACACATACACTGTAGACTCAGCCCTAGTCATGCGCCAGTTAAGTGAGAAGCTGCAGTAATTTAGAAGGAATAGCTTAGGCTGTAAAACACGTGCTTAAAGATTCCTACTTATCCGATGAGTTTCGTCTGATCTTCTTCAGCCTCGTTTCTCGTCGGTGACAGGCTAGCGAGATATGATACCTTCGAAAGCAATTCGGATTTTTAGCAGGCTTCAGCAACGCAAGCCTGTCCTCATATTCAGTCGAAGCTCTCCTGAACTCGGTAAAGTAACCGATAGGCTTCTCTGTGGCTCATGCACCGAACTCTCAAAATGACCACATTCGGGTACATAGTACCTTACTCATACGAAGTAGCCCCAGGCCCAGCCTTTTTAAAGCTTGGTGTTGCATTAAATTGGTCTCGGACATGGATCACCCATACTAAAACTGTTCGCTGCGCAAGTCAGTCGTAACAGTGCGGGACTAGGAGCTGCATACGATATTGAGTCTACTGTGGAAATCCTGCGTTGCGTCTCGTGTGTGGAAGGAATAGGCTGTAAAAGGCCAGGACAGATACAAATCTCAACGCTACAATGGTACGTCGAAAATGGAGTCGCTCAAGGCGAGGCTGAGATTGTCAGGAATCTCGCGACCAGGATCTACCAATTCCCAGATACGACGCGCCCTATCTTTCGGATCACCCAGAGGTCTATCACCTACCAAACTCAGAACCGACCTCGAATGTCCAAAAAGCGGCATACTGTGCTCTACCGCAGCAACTCTTCCAGCCTAAGGAGACCGTAAACCTGTATCTCGCAGAAGCTGCCTCACCTGGATTTGGGCAACCTCCTGCGACACCCAGCCAACCGCCATCATACTCAGCGAAGAGGGTATTTGGGTTTCCGCTGTGGGCACTCCTCCTGGTTGCCTTCATAGTCTTGGCAGTTATACTTTGGGGAGTTCTTGGGGGCATTCTTGGTTCGAAATCACAGTCCAAGACTTCGGAGCCCCAAACTGTGACAGCGCCAGGGCCGACGGGTGCGGTAACGGTCACTTGTTCAGCCATCAGGCAGTACCGATGCTGCAACTGTGAGCACTATCGCGACGCTGACTGCTTTGGCTCGGGCGAAGTTCAAGTTTGCAAGCATTGCTGCTGCTCGTTGTAGAGTACCTACTCATGTGCAAGTTTTCCATGTAGAATCGAGTACCTTAAAAGTCAAAAATTTTGGAGACAACGATTGGAAGTCCTTGGGAGATGTAACGCCAGCTCTGGGTCCAAAGGAAGCATCAGCGATAACCGCTGTATCTTGGATAGACAATGGCGGTGATGAGGTAGGTTTGCGGCTGCACCCAGCCTTTTGAACCTCTAGCTAGTTCGAATACTGACGAGTCCGACTTGCAAGATAAGGGTATATCATTTTAACAGTAAAAAACCGCCGTATTGGATTAGCGCGCCGGTGTACCGGGGACGGAACTACGTGCTCCTAGAACTTAGGCACTGTCATTGCCTCCACCGATATCTCAGAAATCTCTAGTGTCGCTGCCGTGCACCGAGGTAGTTCTTCTGTCTCGTCAAACAACCAACTTCGAGTGTACTACGAGAGTACAAAAGGAGGAGTTACCGAGGTGATCTATTCTTCTGGTAAGTGGTCCGTCAGCAGGGATTTGGCAAGCGCGTCACCCGGAAGTCCAATGGCAGCCACCGTAGATGCGCTGTTTGAGCCGATTACCTTGAAGGTATACTATAGAGATCACGACGCTGGTTTAAAACGAATCCCCGTGAGTCTAAGGATTTACCTGGGCGAGTGCAAGTCGTCAACAACTGACGTTGTTCCTAATATTAGCTCTTTCCATCTCGGTGAAGAACACCTCGACGACCGACCCATACGCCGCATTCAGCACATCGGGCTATTACAAGTCGACCTCCGACCTAACCTTCTCAACTCGATCCAATGTTATTCCGAGTGACAAACATCCAGTTAAGATAACCTCTGACGGCGAATCGACGTTTACAACTTGGAATAGTGTAAAGGAATGGATAGACGGAGATGATGCTGGCGGTGCGATTGGTGGTATAGGATGGATGGATGAGACTAGTACTGAACAGGCGAGGTTTTATTATTCGGTGAGTGGGAATGTCCAAGAAATGGGGTTGAGCGGAGCCACCTAGAGTAGAGGGGCGACGCTGGAGTCGTGATGAATGAAAGCTGTTGTTGGAACAGACGCTCATGGAGAGAAGGTTAGTGGCGCACAGTGACTTTCTCTCGGCGCGTTGACCGGTTGATGGAATCGTTATTAATCTCCCTCGAAGATTCGGACTCTTCCCGGAATACCCCACTAATTGAGAATGGATTCTAAAATAGGATCGGGGCCGAAAAAGAAAATGCGATTAGGCAGCAAGCTTTAAGGGGGAATATTAGGGTGAAAGGCCCCCCGAGATCCTATTGGCTCTAGAAGCGAGTGCTTGCAAGACAGAGGACCTCGGCAAATTACGCATTTCAGCCATGTCCCTTGTTAAGACCATCAATCCTTAGAGTCGCCTTCTTCTGCTTGCATAAACCCCAAACTTCGTAGAAATGTCAAAAATACGGGTTCAGTCCGCGTCATATCCACGAAGGGCTGACACGTTCGACACAAAGCCTTGCAGCAGGACGAGAAGCCGGTCAAGCGAGGAGAAACGCCCTTTGGCTAGAGATGAAATGAACTCTTTGCCCTGTGACACACTTTGGGCAAATTTGGGCGGGAACTGCAAATGCGGCTCAACATTGCGCTTCTTGTGTGAGATATTCAGGGGAGTTTCTCCTTCTTAAGTTACCTTTAAGCGCTGGTTGGCCAGGCTCTGTAGCAAGGCAATCGTTCTCATCCACTCATTGCAATATCACTCCTAAGCTTATCAGTAACGGCCCCTCAGTCGCAGCACAAAACCTCTTCGAAAGCTGCTCCGTACAAACATTTCTGCTATTCTAAAGAATTACATTCTCCTATTTACATGGTAGCACGATGCAGCAAAACTATGAAATGGCCCCAACATCTCACCTACAAGATCCTTCAACCATCTCATCGACACTGTTACACCCCATTCAAACTCTCAAGACCATTCGACCGTCATCATGCAACACGAGCACTCGACTCCCTGGGGGGCCGACCAGATCTATTGTGAGACGGCCAGTGTGGACGTCAGCCCAACGAATGCGACTGTTCCGTTCATTCCAGAGAGCCCGGAAACTTGCCGGTCTCAGCCTCGCATGTCACCACTCAACCTCGACCTTCAGAATGAAAACTCCACTCGCATACCCGGTTTCCGTTTTAATGGAGATTGGCCAATGCTTCCTGCTCCTGCCCACCCTGACGTTGTCGTAGATCATCAACTGGATGAGAGTTCATCTATTGACCTTCAAGATGACTCCTCTGAGGGCTTAACTACAGTGTCCGTTCCTGACTTGATCGAGGATAGACAGGACTCGTGGTCTTCTGTTGGATCAGCAGAAGGCAAGGCCGTGGAACCGTGGTCAAAATTTAACTTAAGGGTATGACTGTCTTTCTTGTCCACTCAGAGAGGAACTGATATCGTCTAGTTGCCTGGAATATCATGCAGAGAGTGTGGAGCTTCATTCACTGGAGAATGGCAGAAAGGCAATCACTCTCGTCACGTGCGCCATAAACATGCGCCACCTCAACAGGACCCACGTTTACAATGTGAAGTATGCCACAAATGGTTCCACCGGTCAGATGCAAAGAAAGAACATCAGCGCAAGAAGCATGGAGATCATGGTGAGAGCCCACCCAGGATGACTCATGTCAATGAAAGCAATCCAGCATCGAGCCATCCAGACATCCCAACGGAGGCTAGTCTTGACCGAACTGCGCTGGGTGCATGGATTAACTCACAAGATCCACGTCTGGTGTATTCTGGTGAACCTTCAGCTTCACCGGTCGCTTCTGTTTTGCAACCTTCGATGATCTTCGTGGAGAATCCGTACATCCCAAAAGACATGGTTAGTGGAATACTGCGTCTCTTAGACCCGCGAGTCGACCCGACCTTTACGAACAGGATTTTCAATGGTTTGGATCTTGTTATCGGAAATTTGTTTGAGCGATTGTAAGTTATATCGTTTTCGTTTCGTGAACTTTTCAACCAGAAATTCTGGAGGCTCTGGTGTTCAGCACCCTGTGCTCCTAAACCAAGTCAGACGCCAAAAACATTGGATATGGATGCCGTATGCTAACGGAGGATTAGTCCGAACGATCCTCTGATTATTGGTTTCATCAAGGCTTTGAGACGAACGGACCTCGGTTTTCAACTTTGCTTTGCTTCTTCGTCGTCGTCCTCCAACGTGTTCACTCACTGGACATTGGCCTCCAGTGATGTTGGGGCAATTTCTTGCGCCAATGGCTCGGTACAATCTACTCAATCACCCGGACAGGCACCACACCCATCTTCCTCTCTACTTCAAACCCCCTACTCTCCTCCGGGAGGTATTTCGAACTCGAGAGGTAAAGGCAGATCGGGTCGGGACAAACCCCAGAACAGTATTGGCTTGGGAAGCCACCACCCTAGGAAGACGGACAGCAGGAGGCTGCTAGCGTGTCCAAATAAGAAGCATTGCGAAGCCGATGGTCAGCGTCCGCTATGTCGTTTCGAGGGCGCAGTCAACATGTGGGGAGTGATGCAACATTTGAGATCCCGAGACCATCGTCATTTTCTCCCTTCCCTATCTGTTTGTCGAATGTGCTGGAAATTTTCGACACATGAAGGTTCAAGTCAGAACTTGTGCATATCTGGGAATTGCAAACGTCGTCCTCAACCACGAGGGCCCAGGGTTGCAGAGCACTGGAGAGATTTATTCAGGGAAATCTACCCGGAATCCGCTCGAATCCCCAATCCATGTGAGTTAGGCTCTCAATGCTCTGGTAAAACCATTGAGCTAGACTAACACCTCCCAGACGTGGACGACCCAGGGTGGACCGAAGCCGGCCCCTCCACCACTGCTAACTCCGTAATCGTCCAAGAATTAACACAACCACAGAACGACCTTCCTTTTTTAGGAGATGGCTTGGGTAAGAATGACACTGCGCCATTCTTGACCCTTACTCCTTTCGCCCCTAGACCTAATGGAATGATATTCAACCCAGAGGAAGAGCGCGCAGGCCAAATCGCCGAAGCAGCTGCCATGGAAGTCATTCAACGACTTTGCAACTCATTCCAGAGTGGCTCCGATTCCCTTTACCAGTCCATGGACCAATTGATGAGCGAGGCTAGACCATTGGAGTCACCCCACCTTCAAGAACTGTCCGATCGTTTCAGAGATATAGCGAGCGATCTTCTTGCAAGACTGCGGACCAGTGCCGAGGCCAGGTTACAGCTTCGCCCTCAGCAGGATCTGCCGCATTTCACCCACGACGACTCGACCTATTTTTGTGCAGCCTCCCCATTTCAGTCGTCTCCGGACAGCTTTCAGGATTCCACATACGGCAGCTGGCTGAAACTTCCGCTGCAGAACGATCGACACTCGAGTGCGCCTCCGTCTTCCAGTTTCCGTCCAGAAGAATATACGATTCCACCCGAACTCTCGGGCCTCAGTCCAGGTCTCAATCTTGCTGCTGCTAGGCCTTTTCCGATGACATCCCAGTTCGAGATGGTTAGGTCTCATAGTTACGGATCTCTTCCTCCGCAATGATCCTGTAAGTTTAGATAACAAGAGGCGGGCCTCTTAAATATGGCGTTCGATATTGTCTGATGGATACAAAGGGAGTATGTGTTATGGCTTGATGGCAATGAAGTTATGGCAGCTTACGAAGAATACCATGATAAGCCAAATATTGGTGCTCGTCATGTTCGAATATTGTTTGTTTCTTCTTTACCCTTGGCCGGTGTCAACTTCTTTCCCAGTATTCTGCATGGTGTTACTATATCGGTGGAGTATGCAAGAAAACCCCAATGTCCTCTGCTGCTGGCCAGCTTAGATTTTCTCGCAAGCCACACAAGCCCGTTCCTGCATGTCGAGCTGCATGACTGTACAGCAGCCGCCTCACTTTTTAAATATGCAGACGCAATCTAGCGAATCCAATCAGCGCAGGTGTTGGCAGCCAAAACCCTCGTGTTTGGTAACTGGCTCGCTGCAATTGCACAATTGCGCGATGAGAGCCGCATGTGGGTCCGACCATACAGTTGTTTCTGCTCCAACAGGTTCTTAAACCCTTGATCACGCTCTCAGTTCTCCTTTAGCTTGTCGATCCTAGAGCGCTCTTGGGGGCCCTTCCACGCTAAAAGACGAAAGAATGGATAACTACCTCCGACAGAGCCCTGAAGAAGACCAGGATCTTTTTTCGAGTCATCATGCATTTCGAAATGACGAATCGGGATCTCTATTACACAACAATAGCGAAAGAAGCCATAGCTACTACCGACTGAGCCCTCAAGGAGACCAGGGTTTCTTTTCTAGTCCTCTATTTCGAAACGACGAATCGGGGTCTCCATTATACAACAACGGCGAAAGAAGCAGTAGCTACTACCGACTGAGCCCTCAAGGAGACCAGGGTTTCTTTTCTAGTCCTGTATTTCGAAACGACGAATCGGTGTCTCTATTCAACAACGGCGAAAGAAGCGATAGCTACCACCTACAAAGCCCTGAAGGAGACCAGGGTCTTTTTTCGGGTATTAATGCATTTCGAATTGACGAATCGAGGTCCCTATCATACAACGACGACGAAAGAAGTGATAACTACCACGTACAGATTCCTGGAGCGGGCCATTATGCACTCCAAAACTATGAATCGGTGCTCCAGCCACACAACCGCGACGACAGCAGCACCGATTTTATGCTAAGTTCGCATGGGCTCATTCAGGGACTAGTCGAGCCTGTATGCCTGAATTCTACCACCCAGGACCCGCGGCCACGGCTATATAATCAACTACGACTGGAAAACTTAAGCGGTCTCTCTTACAGGGTTGATGCCGTACCCAATAATGAATATGCAACCGGTTCGAATTCCTCCTCCGTCCTGCAGGGAGCACACATTGTAGCACAATCGCCTGGAGCCGCATTCCCGGATGTATCATTAGCTATGGCATCATTACCTATTTCACCTGAATCTAAATCCACGCAATTTCTATCATGCAACTTGTGCGAAAGTTCCTTTAATGGACGGTATGCGAAAGGAAACCTTAGGAGACACAGGAGAAATGTTCATGGGTATTCGCCTTGCGGCCCTAGAAAATTACCATGCCTCGTGTCTCACTGCGATAAACTGTTTCGGCGGGAAGACTCAAGATTGAAACACGAGCGGAAATGTCATCCAGGGCTGGCCACTAAGCCACCCATTCCAAGGAAAGGCAAAAGAGTAAAGGACGAGCTGCACCCTCGTCTGGTGCTTGCTAGAGAGCCTGCCTTAGAGCTTGCTAGAGAGCCTGCCTTAGAGCTTGCTAGAGAGCCTGTCTTGGAGCCTGCCTTTCCAGCGAAATCCAACAAAAAGGAACAATCCCCTTCGCCCATCCAAAAATTTCAAGATAGCTCTACCTCTTCTCCTAGGTTAGCCATAGGGGAACTCCCCTCGAGTACTAAGCCACAAACTAGGTCACCGTACAATTCAATCAGAATATTAGAACATCCTTACATATCACCTCAGGATTACTCGGAGCTCACTTCTTTTTTCAGCTCACAGTCCCAACCCTTATTTGTAAATAGATTTTTCCAGATCTGGGACCTGGCACTGCAAAACCTGAGAGAATCGAGGTGAGTGCATCGCCATGTATTTGACAGAACGATCCAGCTCATCATTTTAGGACTAGGGGGGGGTTAGTTTCTCAATTCACGGAAGCGCTGAGTCATTTAGAAGAGGCCTGTTGCCCCCAGGAACCACGAACATCCAGTCCAGGGACACCGAAAGACGTAGAATCGTATCCAATTGATCGATCTAGACAAGGGCGCTATCTCACAGACGATAGGTTGGCGACTTCGTCGTCTTCACGCGGCGCACGGCCAATCAACCAACCTAGTAGTGGAAAGATCCAGAAGAGCCTACAAACGAGGATTAAAGCGCAGAAGCGAAAATTGCCACCGGAAAAAACGCTGGGTTGCCCAGTACAGAAGCATTCTATCGTGCATAGCCAAGCCTCACCTTGCGGGGGGGTCAACGCTCAATACATGTCCGAAGTTCGTCAGCATCTTCAGCCTGGGCGGTCTCGGAAGCATGGAGATTTCCCTACCTTCGTTGCCCTTTGTCAAATCTGCAATGAGCATGTCGTTGATGAAAATGAGTGGACAGTCACTCATCTAAGGGGACTTTGTTCCTCTCGCCCTCAAGCTAGAGGAAATCTTGCAACACAATGGAGGCTGCTCTACCGGAAACTCTATCCGGATTCCACAAAACTTCCTAGCCCATGTAAGTCCCTCGAGTGATGTCTCCAAAACGTTTTAGCCTAGGATCTAGCTAACTCCCTCTCCTAGATAACGGCGATAACAGCTGGACGGCAATTTCTGGCTTAACACAATCACCCTTCAGTCCAGATCCCCAATCTTCTCCATCACCCGGCAGAACCCCAACACCTACACGCGAACCTTTTTTAGAAATGCAGCCACAGGATGAGATTCAAGCAATCACACCAACGTTACGCGCAACTGAGCAAGAAGTTCAGGTTAGAGAAGCTGCGGTACTTATGAGCCTTCTGGACAGTTCGAGACGATTATACACACAGCTCCTGCTCGAAGCTGGAACTATGCTAACCCATGAAGAGTGCCAGCGACTGGCCGATCAAGCCGAGGAGGATTTTACCCGAAACCTGACACAACTGCGAGCGGAACATGGAATGAATAAACCTGCAGTGTCGCCTCAAGAGACACCGAGCTCGAACGGGAATGAACCTCAATCAACGTACCATATTCCTCTCCAGGAGGAATCTCCGGGGCCAGCACCCACACGAAACCAGGACAACGATTGGAGTTCGATGAACGCCTCGGCTGTCCATCCAGAACCCATGCAAGGTGTATTGCTGGGAGACAATTGGAGTTTGATGAACACCGCGGCTACCCATCCAGAACCCATGCAAGGTAGATTGGCGGGAGTGACCGCTACAGATAAAGCTACCCAATACGTTCCGAGTAGAACGGAAGGAGAAACGGTCCTTGCTCAGTACGAACCCCAGAGGGACCCTTCTTTGTCTTCCTACCTTCACTTTACAGCTTCTATTCAGTCTATAGATCCTAGCCATTTCTGGGAAGATTCGACCGTGGATCATTTTGGTGGACCTAACCTAAATGATTGCAATTCTTCACAAGATTCAACATACGGATCTGGGTCACCAGCATCCTTCGAAACTTCTTGGGCGCCACCCAACCAAAATTTACTCTATTCCGCATACGACGCCTCTCTCAGAGATAGCGGTCATGAGGGGAGGCGACGCTGTATGCATAGCGGGCCTTCGTCCGAGCGATCTGAATCTTCCTCACTTAAGCCTCCCCACGACAGTGAGAATTTTCCAGCACGTGGTTTTGGGTATCTACCTGCAAATATAGAAGACGTTTGAATTTTGGTGCAAGGACTTAAGGGGTACTTGTGCGTCAGTTTCCATTTATACTAGTATGTACGAGACAACGATTTATGAGAGGTATCTATATAGGCATTGGTAGAGGACCTCCAGGCGAGGATTCTAGATCAAATATCCTTACTACAAATCCTGAAAGTGAGAGGAATCTTCGATATAGTTCTAAATCTCCATTTACAGACAGACACCCATGCATCTGCCTACCAACGTATTTTTACACTGGACTCTAGCTTGCGAACCTTGCCTCGCTCCCACTTATTTCCCTATCACAAACTTTCCTCAAGAGAACCCAAGCTCCCTGGTATCAATCCCCCCTTCGCTTCCTTTCCTTTCCTCTCCCTTCCCATACTCCCCAGCCCAGCTCCCGATCCCACCATCTCACTCCTCCACCTGCTCCGGTCCCGCTCCCGGAAACCACTCTACATGCACCTCCCCCAACGCACCACAATACACAACCCTCTTCCCCTCCACATACGCAGTATAATCCGTAACCCCTGCCTGCACCACCTCTTCTGAAAACCCCAGATAATTCCCCTCACCGGCTTGCGCCTTCCGTATCGCTTTGACTACGCCGTCTTTGTTCCATGGTTTGTTGAGGGGGTATGTGTGCGGGGCGGATTGGGGGAAAGGGGAGATGTCGAAAGGGGAGGGCAACTGGGATGAGGGGGATAGAGCGGAGGAGGTGTATGTGGTGATAGTTCGGGTGATGTAATCGACGCGGTAGCGGGTTACATTTAGGTCGGAGAGTTTGGCGAGGGTGAGGGGGAAGGAGAGGCCAGCGGGAGAGTGGACTTGGGTCCAGAGGGCTTGGAGAGCAGAGTGGAGCGTTGGGTTCATTTTAGTATAGTCGAGAATAACGAGTAGATTCCGGTCTTGAAAAGTAGACTTGGAGAGGTTCAGAAGCTTAACACACTTTTTGGTGGCGAGTAGGTAGATGGAGGAGGCCTTCGAGGAACGGTGTTTGGCCTTGATTATAGGAACTAAGAGGCGGTTATAACTGTCCAGAAGAACAAGTATCTGGAAGTATGGAGTATGGGTTTGTCAGAGCCCGCACCATGACGCGTTCTAGATGATGAATTGTAAGCGGGAGCTGAATGCGGTATCACGTGACTGACCGTTTCCTAGAGCCAGATTAGGGAAGTGTAACCGTGGCTTCTGGGCGGGATGCTTGGCTCCTCAGGCAACAATGTATGTTCTTGGAGAAACTCCCTCAAACTCTTATACTGCTTTCTATTCGGGTTAGGGAAGATTCGTCAAAGGAAATAATATATTACTCCACCGATATCACACTGGATATACTTGCAAGTTTGAAGCCAAGAAGGACAGTTTAATATTGAAACACTGGATGCTGATCTTCTGTGATTCAGTAGGTTGATTAGGGAAGACCTGAGGCGCAATTACTAAGTAATAGTTATTTCTGCAGAGAGCGGGACATCCTAGTCTTCTCTCTGTTTAAACCTTACTGTCGTAATGGAGGCCCGGCTCTTCTTCAGTGACATTTTCACATAAGCAACAGAAGATTGTCTTTGCGAAGGTAATAATACGCGTTAACGTACTAGTCACTCGGACAGCCGTCCTGATAATATCGTGCTTCGCATTCTTTTGTATTGTGAAGGGTTTTTTGGCCCAACTGTTCCACATATTTCCTATCACACATGTTACGACACGCTGCTTCTTGTGGGCTGATGTTAGGAGGAGAGGAAAGGAGGTCAAAGGGACGGTAAAGGCCGACACAGCGTTCAACGCTACCTAGAGAAAGGCCGCGTCGTTGTGGCTGTAAACGTATCCACTGTAGGTGTGTATGAAGGGTTGGCTCGAGAGTTTGTAAGGGCCCCTCCTGTGTTTATTATAATAGTACTGTGAGAACCAGTATTAAGATATGGATTGCGGTAATAATTCTCATTTATAGCTAGGGGTTTCTTTCACTTTCTGCTCAGCAGGAGGATAACCGTGCCTTTTCCGTTTATGAACAAGAAGGCCATCGGATCTTTGGTACACTTTCTGACATTGATCGCAGGGCCATTCTTTACGTCTTTCAGATGAGGCGCATCCAAATGACTTTTGATGGCGTTTGAGATTACCATCTGCATGAGGCCCATATAATACTTTGCCACAATACTCGCATAGGGCCGAATATGAACGGTTGTGTGGAATCTTCCCCGAATCTATCCAAGAGGACGCGATTTGACTCTACTGACGCGTATCATTAGGACCTCTTCCGCTTCCGGTGGAGAAAACTTACGCCGTCGGCGCTGTCCCCAGTGGCATTCCTCGCCATACCATATCTAGAATGGGCTCTTAAGGTGCCTTCAGCTCCTACAAATCTGGAAGACTCGGGTTCGATGCCTCCGGCCAGTCCAAACATAGAAGATACGGATTTGATGCTTGTGACGACTCTAAGCTCGGAAGCATCGGAAGCATCGGACTCGATACGTCTCTGGGAACTTTATCAAGAGTTAGTGCCTGCAAGTTTACGAGCTCAGCAACATGAGTGAAAGTAGCTTACGTCGATGTTTGGTCACCTTGCAGAAATTCATCGTCCTCTGAAAACATGGTAAGCTCGAAAGGTGTTGATATAGACTTCGGAGACGGTTGCGAGGGCTGAAAATTTTCATTGTATGAGTCCCAGTTCGGGTGGTAATCATGGTAACCCACACCTGGTGATGGGGGGTTTGCCACCCGCTCCGAGTTGGCATCAGACATCTGCGGAATTCGAGGATCTGGGGTATTTCTTGACGATCGTTCTCCTTCAATATCTACTCCACAAGTGTTAGCCATATCCTCACATTCGCCAATTTTATCTTACAGGGACTCGAGACCCGAGGTGCCCCAGGACTGAGTTTAGTGTATAAGGTGTACCACTGCTCCTCCGCCGACTCGCCTCGGCGCTGTTTTTGAGGGTTATTGCAGAATTCGCCGTCATATCCGTGATTGGTTTCGAACTCTTTTTGGTCCGTAAAATCTTCATTGCACGTCCCACACAGCTTTAGAAATGCGACGTGAGGTGCACGCCCAGAAGTAAGGTGGCGGCGAATATAGGACATGTGCTCTGCTCTAGCACCTCGGCAAGAATGTTTGCGCCCGAGGACAGTGTCGGCTTTGAATACGGGACAAGAGAATTCGCGTTTGGATGAAGCTTTTGGGCCTTGAGACCCCTCGTTTGGCTGCTGGCCTCTGGCACTACTCTCGGGAATCGCAGCTTCATTCTCCCCTTGTGGATTAATCCCAGCCCTCTGCATCTCCAATTTAGAGGGCTCATCTAGCATGGGAAGAAAACGTACAGGTTGAATGTAGAATGGTCCTTCCTCAACATCACTAAAAAAACTGGAGTGTGCTACGGGACAGTTTTCCGTGCTGAGATCGAGGGACCATGAATTTGCCGAAGAGGTTAGAGAGAATTCGACAAGTGGCGGGTGCCATGGGTAAGAATCCCGAGGACTCCAGCAAGTCTCTGGGTGGAAGGGATCGCGTTCCTGATCCATTGAGGCGCAAAAAGCAGGACCAGATCCAACCAAGGTGGAAGAAGGACCATGAGGGACATTGGGCGAAGGGGACCAAGAGAAATATAAACCCTCACTCGGGCTACCCGCACCATTACTTCTTTGCGGCGAGGCGATTTTTAGGATTTGGGGCTTTTAAAACTTGTAGATTTGTCGTATTGTCGACTTGTATACTTGTCGAGATGCCTTGTTGCCTTATACTCAGTTTTCTTAAGTTTTTCGATACTCTGAGGGGGAAAAGACCCACAACGCCTAGCCAAGACTACTGCTCGCGGGAGATGACTTGGTGACCGATATCCTCCACATTGGGATGCAGGCTTGTTGATTTGTCGACTTGTATAGATATATGATGGCCTTACTACATCAGGAGGCACTGATCATGGAGGTCGAGAAGGACGATTCGAGATGCCGAATGATTGGCTAAACATGCATTTGGGCTGAAATTTGCCTTGTTAAGTTGTACATTTGTTTACTTGTCGAGATGCCTTGTTGCCTGACTAACTAGCACGATGACACTACAGGGATAGTGGCTCTACTTCGGGAGGTACGTATGAACGGATACGAGAAGTGAAGGCTCGAAGGACAACAACTTCCAGGACATGTCGAAAGAGAGAGAAACTTCGAGTGCACGGACCTGATATGACAGCCACGTGCAGCCTAATTTGAAAAGTTTACCAAAATTGTGGAGGTTAGAAATCCATGCGCCGGTATAAAAGTAAGGCGCAAAATGGTGTACTCACAATTCAAGCACTGCTTGGATTACTTCCTGACGGGCAAGATGTCAACTTTGACTCCTCAAATCCCCCTTCCACGACATAGACATCCGAATACACCCCCTATCCCGATCGCTAACTCTCCCATTGGCAACCTACGCCCTGGGAGATCTCCTATCTTTCGGAATTCCGCGGTTTCAACACGGGTGGGTGGCTTGTAGGAAAGAGTGGATGTAAAGTTTGGAAGACGACGCTGGGTTTCCAAGGACAAGGGCCTAATCTAAATAACTAGGTTGGAAGGGCGGTACGGCCTCAGATATTATCAAAACCGCAGGCCTTGATCACATCACACGACTTTAGACACTACTCCCAGACCAACTATGCCCACACACCCAATGTCCAGCTAGCTCTTTCACCGGCTCCTCTTCCAACGCCAGGACCCATACTCTGTCGTTGTGGAACAACTGAAACCTCCTTCTCCCGACTAGCTCCTAACAGTCCATGCTGCAGAAACCTTTCCCTCTCTATCTCAACTATACCTTTTATTCTCAGCTGTGCCACTAGGCTTGCGCCAGCCCAAGCACCCAAAGTCTCGACACCGCGAATTGTCCCGCCCACGCAACAGGTGGAAGGCGGGCCACCCGTCAATGCTAGATGAGCGAGTTTCGTATCGATTGGGTCGACTTCTGGATCCTGCAAGCCAGGGGAGAGAGGCGCGGATGGCGTGTCAGGATCCAGGGATTCCGAGACCTTGTCGTCTGCTTCTTCTCTTTGAAGTTCAAGATTCTCCTTTTGTTTACGAAGTATCTGCTCATGTCTTGCGCTTGCTGATCCGTATGAGCGGACGGGGTCCCAGCCGCGTTGTTGGACTAGAGCTTCTAGCTCCGAGAGGATGCGGGTTTTGAGGCCTGGGAGATTAGAAACTCCGCCTGTAATGATGATACGGGACATGCATAGGCGGCGAACGTCCATTGGAAGGGAGAGAAGGGCGCGGTAGATAAGATGATGCAAGGGAAGCTCATGATCGTCGAGTTCATTTAATGGTGTATCTGGAGCAAATAGGGCGCTCTCGGTCGGCTTCGCAAGGGACGCAAACGGAACGGTAAGCTCAGTTGGCGGCATTGAATGTGTAAATGGTATGGTAATAGTAGGTTCTGGTAATTCGACTGCGTCCTCGAATTCCTCAAGCACGGGAGAGGTACGGGCGGGAAAATACAGAGTTTTGCGGTCAGATCGAGGGCGCGATTTACACCAACCGACTCGCGTAAGGACCTCCTCTGCTTCTTCAAAAGACACACCAACTTTCGGGGAGCCTTCTTCCACGTTTTCATTGAATTGAGCATTCAGCAGCTTCGCCATGTCTTCGCTTAGCAGCTTTCCGGCCCGAATAGATCTCTGCTCGTGGACCTCGCGATACTCGCATACACCGGTGACAGTCGTCTCGGCCCACCCAATATCCACTACCAGCGCTGACCGCAGACCTGCAGCGACGGTGGACAGAATAGGAGAAGACATCAGCATTATGCTCGGAGCCTGGAAGTTCCCAAATAGCACTTCTAGGACAGTGGACATCAAGGGGTGGGGTGTCCGCGGCGGCAGCGCCAGCAATATACGCCTTGGCTTTGGGTCTAGCAAGAAGTATTTGTTGTATGCCTCCCTCATTGCCCGCTCGAATTTGTCCTCGACAAGGCCCAGATCTACCTCGGTCAAATCTAACCGATAAAGCTCGTGGTCCTGACCCCAGTCTTGGTCTCGCCGCCGCTTCTTCCTCCTGTGTGTAGACTCGGGGTCCCATTGCCTGTAGTCTCCGACTCTTCGTTGCTGATCAGGGCCGAAGGGAAGTGTGCACCGCGGAGCGCTTTCGCCAGGGAATCCTCCGCGTACAAATCGAGATCCGAGTTCGAGGACCAGATATTCGTCTTCGGTCCGGAAGCCACCCCCAGGAGAGCCGAAAAGGGACGATGTGGCCCGGATGGGCGTTCGAGGAGACTCGGGAGTGGATGCAAGGTCTTGGAGACGCGCCGGTGTGGTACCTCTAATAGAGCGACTCAAGGGGGCGGAAACTTTTCGGTCGCTAGACGCCATACTAGAAATCAAATCGACATTATTAAATGGAGAGGTATCTTCAGCGCATAGGAAGCATGGGTCTCAGAAAATCAAAAAGAAGAGAGGAAACGCAATCTTAGCAGGTGTGGTGGGTGAAGGTGGGCCAAATTCGACCACCTAGGGGGGGGCACGCTGGGCTGCAGTTAGCTCCCCCCACTAGCGGCTTGGCGTAGTCGAACTTTTGACAATTTTTGCTTGGAGCTCCCACCTCGCACATTCCCTCGACCAGACCACGCCTCCCGCACACCAGCAAACCACCAAGACGCGACCGACCGCAATTGAATTCACGACTCTGGGACTGCTCATTGAGGTACCTGCGCACTAAGCGACCGCCCTGTAATCGAGCAGGAATCCCCACTGCAGCACCTGGACGAAACCACGACCCGACTGCCGTCATGGGCCTTTTCATCCTAGCAGAGACGAGGTATGGAAGCTGCACCCTTCACTAAAATATATGGAGCTAACCGTGCACTCGAGCGCCGGCTATGCGCTTTTCAAGGCGAAGGACAAGAAGTTGTTGAAGAGCGAAACCCTAGCTGAGGACATTTCTTCAGTCCACGGCGCCGTCAGCGCATTGAAGCTCAAAAAATTTATGGCGCGTATTATCTATCTGCTGCATTTGGGCCTCGCAGCTGACACTCGTTCAGAAATTTGAAAGTGCAGCAACTGGCCTTAACGAGGTTGCGGCCCTTATCGACGGCAAGGTCACGCCCATGTTGACCTCTCTCCTCAACGAGCTCAAAGACGAGACAAAGGGATCTCTCGCCGTAGCAGACCCCAAGCTCGGCAACGCCATCTCGAACCTCCCAGGCCTTTCCATCAAGCCCGTCGCCGACTCCTCGACCCAGGAAATTTATCGTGCCATTCGCGAGCACATTGCATCACTCATTCCAGACATGGCCGCTGAAGCAAATGGCGCAAACCTGGGTTTGGCGCATTCGCTATCCCGTTACAAGTTGAAATTCTCGCCGGATAAGGTGGATACGATGATCGTTCAGGCAATTGGAAGCTTGGACGTAATGGACAAGCAATTGAACACATACGCTATGAGGGTGAAGGAGTGGTACGGCTGGCATTTTCCAGAACTGGCCAAGATTCTGAACGACAACCTGGCGTATGCCCGTGTGGTCCTGACTATGGGATTTCGATCAAACTCTAGAAAGGCAGATCTCTCGGTGAGTGTCCCGCACTCCTGGCACCCCGCAACTACGCTGATATGATGCAGTCGATACTTCCCGAAGAAATCGAAGCCGCTGTGAAAGCCGCTGCCGAAATCTCCATGGGCACAGAGATCACAGACGAGGACATGGACACCATCACCACCCTTGCCGAGCAAGTCGTCGACCTTTCCGAATACCGTCAGCAATTATCCAGCTACCTGACTACTCGTATGCACGCTCTCGCCCCCAACCTCACCGCTCTCGTTGGCGAATTGGTTGGCGCTCGACTGATTGCCCACGCTGGATCTCTCATGAACCTCGCCAAGGCTCCTGGTTCTACAATACAAATCCTGGGAGCCGAGAAGGCACTCTTTAGAGCATTGAAGACGAAGCACGACACACCAAAATACGGACTGATCTACCACGCCTCCCTCATCGGCCAAGCGACCGGAAAGAACAAAGGTAAAATTGCCCGCATGCTTGCCTCCAAAACTGCCCTCGGTCTCCGCATCGACGCACTCAGCGACTGGGGCATCTCGTCTGAGAGCACGAAAGATGAGCCCGCCGAAGAGGAGAAATCTGCCATGGGACGAGACGCCAAGCTTCGCATCGAAAGAAGGCTCAAGGCGCTTGAAGGCAAGCCACTCAAGAGTTTGGTCAACGCAAATCAAACCCCACTAGCGGGCCAGAAGAAATGGGAGGTCAAGGAGGCACGGAAGTACAACCCCGATGCAGATGGTCTGACGGGAGATGAACCAGCTGCGAAGAAAGCTAAGACGGCAATGACGAATGGCGTGGCGCCGAAAAATAAACTCGTACAGGAGGTTGATAGCGAGGACGACGAAATGGTTGACGCGGACGCTGGAGCGCAGGAGACAGAATCTGAAGACGAGGAAAAGGCACCCGAAGCGAAAGCTGACATGAAAGCCGCAAAGAAGGCAGAGAAGGAGGCGAAGAAGGCACGGAAAGCAGAACGTGCGGCAAAGCGAGAAGCTAAGGCTGCGAAGAAAGCTGCGAAGGAGGCCAAGAAGTCAGAGAGGGATAACAAGAAGAGGAAGCACGATGATGAGGGCGAGAAGGTGGAAAAGAAGAAGAAGAAGAAGAGCAAAGAGTAAAGTCTTGATGAAAAAAGGTCGCTGGGTAGTTGCTATGTTGTCGGCTGATCTTTTCCTTGATCAATGTCAAAATGGTAAGTTGCGGAGTTTGGCGTGCTGTTTGCTCATCTACTGGCGACTGGCGCACAACTTGGCTGGTGGGCTGGGACATTGCATATCTGATGTATATTTCTTTTTGAGCCCTCTATTGAGGTGGGCGAGAGGGAGGGTATCGCATTAAGGGGGTGTGTGTAGAGGAATACCCGCAACGACAAGAGTCATTGAAAAGTTCAAACCCATGTTCCGTTATGAAATGTACCCGATACCTCATCCACACCAGCTGACTAGGTAAAATCAAGGTAAACCGCACCACTATCAACTTAAACCTCTCTACCTACATCTATATCCTTCACCTCACCATCCATCAGTGAATCTCCCGCCCATCTCCATCCTCTGACAGCTCTATCTAGCAAGTATCTTACTACCACTATCACTACACTGAGGATTGAAGTGAATTGTGCATGTATGTGATGCACCAAAAGGATTCCCTCCCACCCACGCCATTCTTCCCCTAGCTTAGCCCCGTCCACCAACCTTCCGCTTAATCCCCCTCCGCTTCTTCTTCCCAGCGCCCTCGAGCTTGTTCTTGATTTTGGGCATTTCGATGTCTTCGACGCCGGCCGGGATCGAGGATTCTTGTTCTTCGAATACGGACTGGATGATGGCGAGGATGTCGGATTGTTGGCGGCGGGAGAAACGGGTGTCGGCCTGTAGGAAGGGTTAGGTGGGATGATGTGGGAATGGGACGAGAGGTAGGGGAGAGACATGAGGTGAAGGAGCGGATATGAGAGATACGGAGGCTATAGGGAAGCCGAGTGTGATGACGGGACTGGGATATACGAAATAGCGAGGGGAGAGGAGAGAAGGAAACAAGGCCGCACAAGTCCAAACCAATGCATACCTCTTCCAGAATCAGCCCCAGCATAACTTCACTCGTTGGTCTCAAATTGAAGATCTGCACATACTCCGCCTTGTTTAACCGATACTTCGGACTAAGAGCTCGAAACAATGAATGTGGGCCTTTGTACAGAGTCATTGGACGGAATGGCCGAGATGACGCGAGATCGATGATTGGATGGTCGGCAGATTCTAGGTAAGCTAGTCCCTGGATTTTCTTAGATTCTTGTCATAAGGGATAAGGTGGGGTGGAGTGTTGCTTGGCTTCGGTTGGGGTGAGGAGGGCAGCTTGTAGTCTGGAGTCTTACATCTCGCAGCATGGCGTTCAAGCCGGAAGGAACCTCACGGTTGAGTTTCGTGCCATATCGATTGTCATAGTCGGCTTTTTCGGAGCGCATATGGAGAAGCACTTCATGGTTTGTGAGGAGGGATGATTGCGGGTTTTTGATCTGTGAAATGGTCTAGTGTTGGGGGAAGTAAGAAAGAGGTTGAAGGATGTACCTTCATGGGTTATGCGTCTGTGGTACTGCTGAAATGCTCTGCAGGGTAGCTTCCAGGCCTTTTGACTGAGCTGGGAGATTAGAGGAAAATTGACTAGGGCGAAGTCTAGCCGTTCGAGTTCAGCGATTGCGGCTAGGAAACTGTGTGAATGTTAAGATAGTCAACCTGAAGGAGGAGCCATCCGAAGCAAGGTATGCGCTCTAGCAGAAAAGAAGCGCTTAATTATATGATAAAGACTTAGTTGACAGAGAGGGGAGCGAGCAGGTGCACCCGGCGACGAACTTGAGTGGATATTGACTGGAAATGAACAACCAAGGGGTCAAGAAATGCGGAGATACATACCTGCAATCGCTTAGTTAGCGCTGACGAATTTGCACTATTTTACCTTGAACAAAAGTTCAATAGCTACCGACATGTATTGTTCGCGTGAGGCGTGTAGTGAATGAGTGTGAGATAGAGTGGGGCGAATCAGGGAGCCTGAGGGGAAGGAAATTTTTCCCGTGCGGGGCTTGGCGTTATGGTCTTAAACTTGCCGTACTGAGAGGAGTTGCTTGGGATGGAGGATACGCATGGTGGAAACTCAGCTCTTGCTCATTTGGAATATTCTGGTCACGTGATAATCAACAAAATTTGAGGAGAGTTTGATGAAATTTAATGGCACTGAGTCTCTGCTATTCAAGAGGGTTTAATGCCTCCACTCTACTCTTATCACAACTCACTTGAGAGTTGAGCAAAAGGTAATGGACTGCCCGGTTGCAGATGGTTGAGAAGTTGAACGCTCGCTCAAGATATACTATTGATATGCTGGCGTACCGTCAATACATCCTTCCGATTCACATCCAGTCTATCAGTTTCTCTCCTCGTTCTTAACCCTTACTCATTCCCTTTGGAATGAGCCGTGGTGAAATTCAGAGTTGCATTTTAGCCAGTGGCACCTCCTTCTACTGATGAAGATAGAAGCGTTATGCAACATAGAGCTTTCAGGTAACGCTTGGTCACCTTGGAAAGGGGCATTTCCAGTCGTTATAAATTTTCCCATTTGTGGCGATCTCCACGCGAATATCATTCCACTCCAGCGGAGCCTTTTTCACCTTGCATCCAGGATCCTCCTAGAATACGCGAACCTTAGCATCGGTACCGAATTCATGGCGTTTGATCCAACCGGATCTTGATTTGCCTCCAAACGGAGCAGAGATAGGCGAGGTGTGTCTTTGATTTGTTTATCGGTGAGATCTTCCTAGCACGAGTCACACCATGGAAAATGGAGGGATGTGTGAGTGCCTAGTGCAGGTACAAATCAACGAATAAGATTCTTTTGGGGGGGGAGATTTGATAGAAGGGGTCAACTGGTTGACGATGAGACTGAGAAGTTGAAGGAAGGAGTCGCTCCTGCATTTTCCTATTATAAGGCTTGGCATCCGACTTCTGAACGTCCCGAGGGTCTCTCAAAGCTCTTCCACACAGCTAGCTCTGTCTTTGCGGATAAAATCCTATATCTGAACAGCAAGGAGGCATGCCTGCTGTTGCATAGTCTAAGTAGCTAGATTCGACTAAGCCATCGTTCTGGCCTCCTGCCCCCACAGGGAGTCAAAAATGGATCCCGGACTGCAAACCAGAACAAAAATTCTTTTCCACAACCCCGTGAGTGTAAGTCAAAGGATCTTGGGAGGAGCTCATTCCTTGCGCGGAAATCTATTAATTCACGCGGAAAAGCTCGGGGCGAACTCGGAATACCGTTCGATCGGTCTGCTCGGAGAAGAGCAGCACCTGCAGCCTCATCAGCAATGGATCCTCTTCTCCGAGTCTCGCCAGCAGCTCCGCCGAATCTTCGCATTAATCCCCAACTCGTTGCAGAGAGAACGTTGCATTCGCTGCTACAGATTGCACGAGCCCTGTCGTAACCTCGCAAACACAAACGTTATCGGAAATGGCAGCAGTCTTTCGCTTCACTCGCTTTGTTGTATGTAATGTACATACATATGAGTAGAACAAACACAGCATCTCACCCAGTCGTTCTTCATGCAGTGTCCATATGATTCTTAGCACGCGAAATCGATTCATTTTCCCATTGTCTCCGATTCAGTCGGCACTTAAAAGATACCTATGGAAGAATGAGGTCGGTGACGGGTAAGATGTACAATGAGTTCGAGAAAAGGCCGCATCTAGGCCTCGAGTTGCACGTTGGCCGGGTAGGGCAGCCTCACTCAGCCGTGGCCGCTAAAATTTGGCAGAATCCCATCTTTTCCGAGTCGAGACTCTGATGGCCAGGCCTCGAGACCCACCGTTCTAGGAAGATTGCGTTGGGAGGGATGGGTTGCGCAACACTGGGACCCTTAGCGGCCGTCAAAATCGAAGACTTTTCGAAACGCACCAATTATAGCACCCTCGACAACATGCGAACGACAGAGAGATCGCAAGCCCGTTTCTGGGGCCCGCAAAGAACAAAATGGAGCGGATTGCCGAGAGATACAAACCGTTTTAGCGACAAAGAGTTGACATTAATAATGACGGCCGAGAGGACACTGGAAAGAGATTGTCATGCCACCAGATATTTCCTCTCCAAGACAGGCAGTGGCCTAATCGGGCGTATTGCAGCTGCGGGATGTGTTTCAAGTGTCGAGGCGTCGCAAAGGGGCATGTGCATCATGCAGGGCCGCATCGTGGATGAAGGAGCGGATCGACAGCTGTCGACATCTGCCAGGCGGAGACAAGCCCGACAACTGACACAGCGGCTGACTGTGCGTGGTTGCGGTGGACATCAGGCGATTGTGCTGGCGCAGAGGTTGTGACTCTTGTGAGATGCAGTTGTCGAGCAAATGATGGGCGAGGTTTGCAGCTGGGGTGCGCTTTGAGCCACGCAGCAGAACAGTCCAGGCTTCATCCCCTGCCCAGCGGCATGTGGACCCCTAAACACGACGACCACCCTCCATCACGATTGGCCGGGCGCACGTCTTCTCGCAAACATCACTCCCACCATGAACGCCGTGCGGCCCTCCTCAAGACACCTCGGGCTGCTGGTCTGCAGACACGCCGCTCTGCTGCTGAGCGCGTTGTGATTGCCTTCCCTTCATCACACCTAGCCCCCCCTGACCTCTATCCACACGCTGCCCACCTGCCTTACCGCATTCACTCTTGGACTCACGACACTCTCCGCCCGCCCCGCCATTCCCAAGTCTTGGCTGCCACATCCCACCCTCTGACCATCTGCATCGCGATCAGCGCATGCGAGCGCGGAGGCCAGGGTTGGACGCTGTTGGACGCCATCGCTGACAGCCACCTCGCCTTCCGAGTCCTGTCAACCTTATCTGTCAAGCTGTGTGACCACTGGCCCTCCTTCCCTGTGGGCAGACCATCGTTGGAAGGCGCTTGGTGGGAGCAGAGGACCGATTAGCATCATTGCCCGATGAAATGGTTGACTCCGACCTGTCCCCGCGGCCCTCTTTTTATGCAGGCAAGCAGAACCCCAACTATGCTGCCTCGCCCTCAGCAATGCCTTCATCCCCCGACGAAGACGCTCGTGACGCTGGCGCCGACGGTGTGGTCCATGTTGGGCTTGCCCCGGCGCCCTTGAACCGGTACCCTTCTCTTGTCGAATCTGCCGTCTCACAACCTTTCCCTCTCCCATCCGGTCCTTCTCCAAGTCTACCAACCCCACACCAAGAGCATCAGCTGGATCTCAGTCTCAACTTTGCGGGAAGTGCTCTCCCTTCCACAAATGTGTCCCTTCCCACACCATCCATCATCAAAGCTGGACACAATCTACGGCTTCCCTCGTTCGAGCTGTTAGGTATTGCTGCTCCGCATCCCGACCGCATTCCGCTTCGCCAGACCCACTCCTTCTCTTCACTGGGCGCTGGGCCTTTGTCGAAGCCAGAGGACCCTCTTCATGCGCTGAGCCCGGCGCTGAGTCGGGCTCAGTTGGTTGGGGCGGACGGCACACCTTCGACGGCGAATCCGGAGACCCTCAAAGCGCAAGTCGTGGGCCTGATCCCTACCGTCACTCCTCCCACAGAACCCGGCACGTTCAATTGGGGATCTATCGTGAAGGTCAAGACTACTGCCATCGGCTCACCGCCAAGCTCTGATCCCGGGGTTTCCCCGAACATGACCTTCGCTGTCAACGCCTCTTCAGCAGCCCCAACTCCGAATTCCATGCCACTACCTTCCCGGCCTGCAATCACTAAGTTTGGCGACACCACGAACATGGTGGAATGGGTGGAGTCGGCACAGGAGGCTCTCAGTAAGCCCTCTCTCATCATCGCTATATAACTAGACTAATATCGCTTGCTTAGCGTCTGAGTTCGAGTCCTGGAACCTCGAATCTGTCAAATTGCTCTCACACGCGCTTCCTTGCCCGTCGCTAACAGGTCACATATTTGCGCAGGTCATTGCCTCTGTGCATGAGAAAACCAATACACCAACAGCTTGGGTCAATGTATTCCACGCAGTTCCTGGCCGTTTTACTCTCTCTGACTTACCAAAATCTCCGCCCTCCACGCCAGGAACTGTTGTTGGCGGGGACGAATACTTCACCAGCAAAATTTTTGACAGCGCGGTTGCCGTACCAGACTACCAGCTGGATTCCAAACTTCTCCCACCATCTCCACGTCCCGTAGTACCGCCGGGCTCAGTGAACATCTCAATTGTGGAGCGTTATATTCCACCGACCAATATTAACGAGTTTGCAGAGATATTCACCGTCAATGGCCGTTCACTCCTCTACGACCGTCTCATCGAGCTCTCACCGCACAACGGTACACTTCTATTTGTCTACCCAACGAAAACTGGCGCAAGAACCTTCATGAATGAGTACCTTGGTCCTGTTCTCGACCCCCTTCTCCGAACAATCACAGTCGTTCACGAGCTCTCCTCCGATCTTGGCAAAACTCTTGGGACTATGACCTCAGTCGAGCGCCTGTCCGAATATGAAGCCCTGCACGCTGCCATTGGGCGCTTCTGTGATGAGCTGAGCAATGGGAAGGCCAGTTTGCATCCGAGTAGTAATCAGATCTCGAAATACTCGCTGATCCATGCTGCGAAAGAGGAGATGCTGCTTGGTAGATCAACTTGGGCTGAGGACTGGTGGATCAAACAGGAGAAGCCTCGAGTGCGAGAGGTGGTCGCTAAGTTTCTTCGCAAGGCGAAGAAGCTCCCGGGGGAGTGTGAAATCACGCCGACGAATCTGATCAGCGAGGTCTTGGATGGGGTCGCCCATAGGGAGTACGAGGGATCTGGCCCCTCCAGGGGAGTTGAGGTGGGAGTGTTCGTAATCAAGAAATCTTCCTAATAGGAAATGGCTTACGCCGGGAACAATGTTTCCTTCTGATTCCGAGGAGCCGGCGAGATGGCGTTTTGTGGGCGGGCATAGCATGGCATAGCATGGCATAGCATGGGCAATACCCTTCTGCATAGCATTGGACGGAGTTCGGAGGGAAATTGCCTTCAATCTCAAAGAAGCACGAATGATTCCGCCTCTTGTGCTAACTCTTGTTTCATGACATTACTCATCAAGCGAAAAGACAGCTAACGTAATTTAGGGCATAGTCAGAACAATTTGTTCAGCGGCGCACACAGACCCAAACGCCTTTTTGCTACTGTATGACATCACCGCTTTATCGTACAAATCCGCTGCTAGAAATTGCTGGTGCAACCTTCCGTTCCCTATTTCCTGTACAGATGTGGAATCGAGGTCTCGTTAGCGCGAATATATCACCTCCACCAACTCCACAATCCAAAGGAGGGGCGGAGGGGAGCAGCGGAGCTTGAATGTCCACACTCATACGTCTCAAAGAAGGGTTAGAATCGTAAAACCTATGGGCACGTCAGACCGCTGGATATCATGGAATACACCAAAGGCCATCTCCGCCAAACTCGCCGTGATGTAGACATGGTTTTCGGTATCAGTAGTGGCCAAGTTGGGATGGCTCCAGCAAGAAGCCTCGCTATGCCGATAGCTTCTATGCTTATTTCCGTGGCGATTCAGATAGCAGTCATCGCATCTGATCTCGGCCTCGATCTCCAGCCCTTGACATTGTTACACGCTGCCCCATCCAATGTGCAGAATCTCGTGCAGAAAGGTTGCGGCGCGCGTGTTAATGTTCAACAGATTTGCTGTAGACTGGCCCTTTCTCTAGCTTGTGCGATTGCCTCGTCGAGCAAATGTGAGTCGAACAACTTACAAGAAACTAGTTGCCGGTATCCTTCGGTAGGCCCGATTCATACTACCGCAAAAGCCTGCTTTGGTCTTGCTCAGATACTATTTCAGACGCCACAAATTACTCCATGTCAACACCCAGCTACTGATATTGAAAATCTCATGCAGAAACCTATATCTCTTGCCTCTGTGGCGTAGCACTGCCCCATGCGTCTGCATCTAATGTAATCTGTCTCCAGGCGAGCACTGCAATCCACCACCAACCGAACATCCGCTGCTCGTAAGCCATGGAGGCTTTGTGCGGCGCTTCAAGATTGCTTTGCGAAGGTGGTCCATTAGTGGAGGTTTTTAATCATTAGAACAGCAGTGGTTACAAATTTGTGGACGTCCGTGGTGGCGTGGTTTGCACTCCCCGCAATCTTCCGTTGTAGCGATTTAGCGAAGTTCTTAAAAACGACCTTAAGACTTACGCATTATCATAGTATGGCTTGAATCGCTCACCAGAACAACATTTCATATTCCAATGGATGTTCTTGAGCCGCCAGGACAAAGCTAATCATCGAAGCGTTACAGACTTCGGAACCACCATATCAGGGATGGTTTGC
The DNA here is from genome assembly GCF_010093535.1 of Lindgomyces ingoldianus. Classification (NCBI taxonomy): domain Eukaryota; kingdom Fungi; phylum Ascomycota; class Dothideomycetes; order Pleosporales; family Lindgomycetaceae; genus Lindgomyces; species Lindgomyces ingoldianus. The sequence continues at coordinate 1,551,124 of NW_022985166.1, read as the reverse complement.
ATGAACATCTTGAATGGATCCATCCATTCTTCCCCTAAGCTGCGTAGAAATACTATTGATATCTCTACGCGTTCGTATTTGGTATCAGAGCTGCCAACGGCCGCGAAGCGAAGATCTACAATTATAGTTTTAGACTGATCCATCTCGATAGTTATTAGCACATCAAGCAGAGCACGGGTAAGCATTATCTCGGGTCTAAATTGGCCATTTCTGGATCGCATACGACTGATCCAATAATATACGCCATTCCTCTATCCGTTCCATAGAAGAAGAACCAATTCCATGACCTGAATCTCCTCAATATGTTCCTCTAGATAGGATATGTCACCCCAAACATATTCCCGACTGGCTCATTTGTTCGAGGATCTAGAAAGAGAGTTAACTACATCTCTATATAAATGACTAAGCTGGCATGGACTCACAGCGTCTGATTCCAGACACTTTCATCCAATTTGGGAATCCTCCCGCACCAAAAATTACTAGTTCTACAACTTCAAGCCGCACGTGTCTCGAACCAGTTTACCACCCCTCCTTGCACAGAGTACCATGCCTTCTGTTCAGAACACCCACGCTCCACCTCAGCTAGGTGCTAACTATTATCGTACAATGGAAGGGAAACTTGCACTTCACAATAACACTGTTAGGAACCAGAAATCGGAAAGTGAGAAATTCAAAACCGAGCATCGATACTGTGAGGCAAATCTCCATGACAACATCGCCATCAAGAAGATCAAAGAGAAAGTGCAGGCCTTAAAAGATGTAGTCGCAACTATTTACAACGGGTGGAGGGAGGTGAACGACGAGCATAATAGCTCAACTCGTTCAGTTGGGTAATTTCAATCTCATGAATCTCCATACAAATAGGCATTATCAACGTACGATGCACTTGACCACCCAGACCCAAGAATCGTGCTGATGCTCACTGGTGATGACAATTTCGTACTGAAACTAGCCCTCGTGCCGCTCGCACCTGCCCCCGTGTTACTATACTCCCCAAAGGTAACATGATCAGTGTTCGCTTCGCCTGTGTTCCAGATATGCCACCCTGCGCCATTAATCACGGCCGATAATGAAGTTCGCTGGAAGACCACTCGGGCATAATTTCTCCAAGGCCGACCAAGATAGTATGCGCCATTTGTAACAGAATTGCCGTCCATTGCAGCGACAGTGCATCGATTGAAGAGGTAGTAGCTGGGGTTTGAAGAAGAGTCCCGTCCGTTTGCAGTGATGTATCTAACGAGACTTTAGCCACTGAAATCGACATAAAATATCATCGAAATGGAAAACATAAGCCTACCCCAGACTTGCAGCCAAAACGCGTATATCACACTGATCAAACCAAGCAGTAGCCGTCTGTCCAAATATAAAATCGGTGGCGCCCACTATCAGGGATTTGGCAAATACTTGAGCTCCCTTATTGGCCAAGATGGTGTCCTGGAAACCTTTAAACTGGCATGCATAATAGCCCTGATTGGTTGCTTGTGCTGACAGCGCAAGAGCCTGGGAGCCTTTTCCGTATGAGTTGACCATGTTGATGTTATACATCTTGAAGTTTGAGCTCCAAGCTCTCACGGTAGCGGTCATGTCATTTCCTCCGCTAACTGTTGCTTGGCTGAATCCATGTGTGATGGTCACCTGGTTGGATCCGTAGGAAGAAGTGTCAGCCGTGTAACCGTAGATAGTGAGAGCGGCTGAACGCGCAGGTATGTAAACCTGTTCGTCATACGTTCCAGGATTGACAAAAATCGCCTGAGCAGCGGTCGACGAGGTACTTAGAGCATTGACAGCGTCCTGAATCTTAGTATACTGCCCACCGGATTTGGCAACTACTAATGCCCCAGATGGGGCGGTGGTCCTGCTAGCAGCTCGTGCTAGGGAGATGAAATATAACAATGCTAGAACGAACTGCATTGTCCAAACTGGGTCGAGCAATTAAAGAACCTGATAAGAAGCAAGGTTGAGAGACGAACATGATGCCAATGCGTTGTCCAGGACGCCTTCTTAAACACCGTGATGTTCCTAGTACATTCGTGTCGGCCGGAGAATTCCCTGTCAAGGTCCCGCACAACCTCCACGATGTGGTCACTATTGTTTCTGAAAATCTGGAGAATTGCGTCGTTGGAGCTTGGAAATCTCCACCATGAGCGTTCCACCTTGGACTAGAGACGGCAGTGTGACCATTCCACAGGCGGAGGAAGTATTTCCACTTATAATCCGTGGCGAGAGGAAACGTGGCTACCTGGCCCGTGCTCCTGTTTACTTGAAACCAATCTGAGCCGCATCCCAATTAAATGAAATTGTGGGGTAGCGTCGGAAGAAACACAGCTGATTTCCATGGAGCAGTCTCCCATTTCTGGAACACTATGAGATGAAAGGACATCCGCAACAGATGGACAAGATGCATGATTAGATATCAGGAGCATCATTGAAGCCGCCGTCGCGTGCGACGCAACCTCCGCGGGTTTCGTACTTCGATGCCGGAAAAGGGTGATTCTCCACGAATCGGGCGACAGGCCGATACTTCGTAGGTTTTCAAGATTCTAATGATGTTCTTTAGATCGTTCGCCCAATTGTTGATGCCCTTCTCGATATGTTTGCCAAACGCCATTTTTATCATGTGGGGGAAAGCTCCATCTTGCTCTTCTCCCGTACGATAAATACACTCGGGTCCATCACCCGTCTGGACTTCATCAGTTTCAATGAACCGAAGAGTGTTTAAGAGGAAGTGCGGGTAGCCTTGGGTGGCCTAACAGACGCGGTAAACCCGAGGCCCATCGGTAGTGTCGTCAGGGATCTCAAAGACGACTACCTTTTGAATGGAGGGTATCTTCCTGTCATGGATATTTACAAGGAAGCGGCGACAGGTTCTTAGCTTAAATATCTTCGGATCGTCGCTTTTATCCATGGGCTCGGCAGATAGAAAGGAGTTCCATTCAGGCCATATACAGGTGTTGATCAAATTCCATTCAGACGTGTTCTGCTGGGGCCTTGATCCGAACATCTGCTCGAAAGGGCAATATCGGAGACATTGCATATAGCTTATGAAGGTTGATGAGTTCCGATGGCGGTGGCTGTGGTGAAGGGCCCGTGGACAGATGCGGGGGGGCAGATTCGCACACACGGACCTGCACCATTCCAGAGGCACGTGAGGGGCTAACCCTCCGTTCTCCGCACATCATTTTCCTCTCCTTACATATATCTATCCTGATAATATACATGCTAGCCGTGAGATCTGCGTAAGGAATGAAATGTTACCGAAAGCTGTTCCTGATGCAATCACATCCTATTCAAATACCCCTTTGACGACAGGCTTTCTGTTAACCAGCAGGGCCTAATCATTCATTTCTGCTATGCATGAGAAAAGTAGTTACATCTCATAGTACATTATCGCAAAAAAACACGGATAAGATTATGGTAGCTAGAGTGAAGAGAAATGATCACTTTTAGGATGTCAAATAGGCACGTGGGAATCAATTTATGTTAGGAGGTGCAGTACATATGTCAGCTTTAACATGTTCGTGCCTTTGAGGCTGCTGCTAGTACAAATCTCCCATATCTATCCATATGAGCTATTTATGCGTATTTTTTGGTCCGCATGTGCGAATTATCCGTCCTGTGGATAATCCAATCGGTGAAATATCGGCCCAACCGAAGCCCCGACAACCATCTCACGAACCTTGTCGCAAGCTGTTCTCATTCACAAAACCCCGCCGTATTCTCACCACGATCTTCACTAACAAGACCACTAACGCTGCAACTCTCCAATTTTTAATAAACGCCCTTCGAGAGTGACCTCCGAACTCCGTTCCTCCCCTCCAACCCTCCAACCCTCCGGACCAAACCAAAGATGTCGAAGATCGTCCACGTCTCCTCCGCCTCCCACTTCTCCACTATCCTCTCATCCTCAACCTACACAATCGTAGATTTCTACGCGGATTGGTGCGGACCATGCAAGCAGATAGCGCCGATCTTTTCGAGCTTGGCGGAAAAGGAGAGTAAGCCAGGACGGATTCAGTTTGCGAAAGTCAATGTGGATAGCTGCCAGGATGTGGCGAAGAAATACGGAGTTTCTGCGTAAGTACCCCGATGCGTGGAGCTCGGAGTGAGGTACCTTGAGTGTTAACTACGGATTTTTTTTAGAATGCCGACTTTCCTCGTCATAAAATCCAACTCGGTCGTCGAAACTATCCGCGGCGCAAACCCCTCCGCCCTCACAGCCGCCGTCAACAAAGCCGCGAATGATGCCGCACGTGGCCCCGCAAAGCCCGGTGTGTCGTTCCAGTCGAAGGGATATACTCTCGGATCAGCCACGCAGCCGAGCAGGCCTGTGGGGGAGAGTCCGTTTACAGGATTGAGTCGGATGGTTTCTGGGAATGGTGGATTAGGTGATGTACTGTTGAGGTTTGTGGGGTTATACTTCATAAGCTTGTTCACATTCGATGCCTATAAGGCGGCAGAGGAGAGCGCGTTTAATGTTCAGGCTCGGCGGTAGACTGTTGGGACAGTAATGGCGGAACGAACTTGGCTAGAAACATGGAGTGATGGGGTCATTAGGATCTAGGAGTTATAGGCGTATTTATGGGTAGATCTCCAGAGATTTCCAAGAACTATGGGCCGGTGCAAAAGCTGTCTCTGCAGCCGATGCTTCTGTCTTACCTATTCGATTCGATAGGCAAGTTAGCAGATGGGGCTTTTCGTCTGTCTTCGTCGCCGTTTATTTCTTCTCTGTCGATTGACTTTGTCTACTCAAAACAACTATAAACAACTACTCTATCACACTCCATTAATAAACCACTTGTTGTACTTTCCGGACTCGCATGCACTTCGACTGCGCACCCGGTCTTTTTTATGCCAGGTGTAATTGACCATATTACCTCGAGCTTAAAACAATTTAGCAAACCAGGACAAGGCAAAGGGGGGGAAATGCTCCAATTGCATTGGAAGGAGAGTTATTAGAGACACCCTTCTTCATCAGCGAGTCTACAGAGAGGATTGAAACTCCGTGTTCATTTAGCAAAAGGCCTCCATATTTCGTCCTGTGTGTAGGATACCCGGAACCTGCAAGAAATTACCGCTTCAAGACTAAGGATTTTTATTAGATGAGTATGTGTCCATTTCATTCTTGATGATATTGATGCTGATTTCGTCGTGCTGAAGAGCAGTTTGTCCAGAAGCTACCAGAATGGTCTATGCAGTGCACATGGATCCCTCCACAGTGCCCAGGCATTACCTCCCTAGAAATAGAGCGGATGAGCAACAGGTCTATTTCGGGAGCAAGGGCAAACTCTCATTGGGGACTTCGTCTGCAGACTGACTGTGCCCCGGAACCCGGAACTGTGGCAGTGTATCTCAGCAAAGAAACCGCAAGTGCTTGAAAACGTACCAGAGTTCTGTGACATGGACGAAAAGATTCCTACTCTAGAATACGCGCAAGAAAGGGGATGCGCCCTCGAAAGACTTTGCACTATGAGAGACGCCGGTTGAAGGACAAAGAGCTCCATGACTGGCAAAAATGGAAGCCCATAAAGTACAACGAGCCCGATCTAGGATGCCAGAAAGGGATCACCTCACGTCCAGCTTGTTTTAGGTTGACACCCTATGAAACTCCCGGGCCTCGGGTGCATTCGCGACCTGATTATGCTATATCAAAGGCGTTTGGGACGTATCGGCCTGGCTTAGAACCAGATAAGTGCAACTGCTAGAAGAAGACGTGAACATCTCTTATGACTGGATGTAAGCATACAGGTGATGCAAGAAGATTTGCGGCGACTACTTGGCTTTGCAGAACTGTACTTTAACTGTAGTGGGTGAACGACTACTTCCAAGAGTATATGAATAACTTGGAAATATGTCCAGTCTGGTGCGACCCCTTACGCATGGCGGAGTTCCTGCCACAGCTTTGCGATGTACCAGTTCTTCAATCGCGAAAAATCGCTAGACCAGGTCCCAAAACAAGTCCAGGACCAGGCAGTGGCCATGGTGTTTAATAGAACGTAACTGTTACTGCCAGTAGTGTTTTTAAGGTGTTACTAGCAGTAATAGAGTTTTGTTCCTACAGAGGGCGGGAATTAAAACGAACTTACAGGCAATAACAGTTACTGCTAAGTTAATTGGCCATAAAACTACTATTTAGTACAGTTACTACAGTAACTAGTGTTTCTAATGGCTCTAAAAGGCCTAATATAGTCACAGGGTTTGTTCAACTCTAAATATTACGTTATAGCTATATAGCCTTAAGTATGGAAAGCGATAGGTAGAATTCCATCTAATCCCGCCATCCTACCCAGTTTAAGCATACTGAACATCTAGAGAGAGTCCTCTTTAAGTACCTAATGCTAGAAAGTAGCGAAGAGCACTCTCCGCTTGTGTAAGGCTATTATTGCGTTTACAAAGTTCTGTAGTTTGCTAATTAGTTCACACGTAGATCTAGTGTCTAGAGGTCAACGCTCTCAACCGTACGAATTACGTTTCATACTTTTCGTCTCAGTACTGTCACGTGAGCTGTAGCAAACGTAGTATAGTCCTTGTATGTTTTGTTTTGTCTTGTAAGTTATAGCTGCAGACTGTACTGCGTCTTAAAAGCTTAACTTTTAAGTAAAGATTACTTATTAGCTTAGACATTAATAAGTAGGGACCTGTAGCACTGTTAGACAAGTTTTTTAATAAGCTAGTTATTAATTAGGGGGTAAGATTACTTAATAACTTAAGTGCAGTGTTTTCTACTTAAATTAACACTACTAAATTTTTTTATATCTTAATATTATGTTAACTATGCGTAATTTTCTTAGTTAATAAGCTTCTATGCAGAGCACTAGCTAGTTATAGAGCTTTTAGAGCTCTTAGTTAACCTAGGGTAGTAATATAATCTATTACACTTATTTTTATTACCTAGAGAAGTTATAATTATTGTTATTAAAGTCCTTATTCTATAATAGCTCTCTAGCTTCTATATATAATTTTTATATAAAAGAACACCTTAGAGATTCTTTTTTTAATCTAAAAGTTATATTTTTAATAAAGTAAAATAATATATAGCTTGCTAGCAAAAAGCTAAAAGCAGAGAAGCTAGGTTACTGCGTAAAACACTCTTCTTAGCTTTAAAGTAATAAAAAAGTGTTAGCAGTATAGAACTATAAAGCTAACTTGCTATACACTAAAGAAGGCTTAAAGGTAAAGCTCTAGCTTTGCTAACTCTGCTATTATAAAGGTAATTATGCTACTACTAAAATAGTTAACAGCTATAGCTATATTAGCTACTATTTTTAAAAAAAAGCATAGAATTAATATTAGTAGTAATAAAAGTCTCTTACTTAATTCTTTTTATGCTTTACTTAATCTTTAGGCAGCAACAGCTGCTATAGTAGTAGGCTTAGCCTAAGTTGCTTTCTACAATCTCTAGTAAAAGAAGTTGTTATAGAGGTTATTAGTAAACTAAATTATACTTTATAATATATTATTTATAACAGTATTTTTAGCTAAACTCTAAGGCTTTTTTACTTAGAACTAACTAGATCTTCTTACTACTATCCTAAGCTTAGATGTAATAATATTATTATATATAAAGTAAAAGTTAACGCGCTAGAAAAAGAAAATTTAAATAATATTAAAATTAGCTAAGTTAAAAGTAGTGTTAAGTGTTAATATATAAACTTTACTAAACTACCTTTTCTTTCTTAAAGTAGTAGCTTACTTTTTTAGTAAGTTTAGTAAAACTTTAAAAAAGCTATTTTAGCGTCTTAGCTTAAAAAACTAATAATAAATAATAACTAACTTCTACTTTATAAATGTTAATTATTAATAATAAAACTTACTTATTAGCTTCTATAACCTTTATAGTAACTATATAAGGGCTAACTAAGTGTAGGCTATCTTTAAAATTATTTAGGATTATAAAATTATATTAAAATTTAGTTATTTTATTACTAATAATATGTCTAACAATAATAACTCTACTATTAACGCTTTAGCTAAATATCTTAGAGTTAACCTTAATAAAGAGCACTATATACGCTGTATAGGCTATATAATCTAATTAGTGCTAAAGGCAGTTATCTATAGCAAAGGATTATTATAATTTAAAGCTACTTTTATAAACACAGCTCCCTAAAATTAGTTTAAGCTTTATTATAAACATAGAGTTATTAGTAAGCTATATAACTTTATTAATACTATTTTTTTATTACATAAACACTAAAAGGCCTTTATAGCTGTATAATTATCTCTAGGGGAAGAGGATAAGCTCTAGAGCTTTAGCATACTTAATTTAATACAGAATAGTAGTGTCTGCTAGCATTCTATATATCTAATGCTTGTACAGTGCCTAGAGCTTAAGAATCTAATTACTAAGTTTATCTAGAAGTAGCGCAGCATAGATAATAACACTAAGAACTCTAACATACCTAGCAACACAGCTTTTTAAAAGATTATTAGTAAAAAAAACTAAAAAAAAGTTAAACACCTTACTAAGTTTCTTAAAGTCTTTTATTAAATAATAAAATAGCTAAAAGGTAACAGTAAGTATAGTTCTTTATAAATATTTATTATTAATATGTAAGTGCTATATAATAAGCTGTTGTAGATAAAGAAGAAACTTTTCTCTAAGCCTAATAATAGTTACTTTAAAAACAGCATCTCTTTTAGACTTAAAAAAATTAACATATATTTTTAAAAAATAGTTATTAATTTTTTTATTTTTTACTTAGTAATTACTACTATACTTAACTTATAACTTTATATACTTTAGTTTAAGGACTACTAGCGTTATTACTAATTCTAGTACTAGAAGGCAGAGACCTTAATAAAGGTTATTTTCTAGCGTTATATTAATGCTAAAGAAGATAAGAAAGTTAATATAGATTTTTTTTAGTAAAAGCTTTTAGTAATAAGCTTTTATAACTCTTATTACTAAAAAGCTTTTATAGTTAACACTTCTCTTCTTACTAGAGCCTAAAGTTATAAAAAAGCTTAGAAAATAATAAAGTTATAGTAATACTTTAACACTTATATAAAAGACTTTTAAAATGCTAAAGTAAGAGATAGCTATTTTTTATAAGCTAGCCTTCTTACTTAGTAGCTTAAAGTAAGTTAAAAATAGTATTCTACGCTGTTTAAAATTGCCCTTAACTTCCTTACTATACCCTCTACTAGCTGCGACTGCGAGAGAGCCTTTAGTAGAGGCTAGCGTACAGTTATAATTAATAGAGGTTCTCTCTCTAAGGCTACTATTAAGGCGCTTTAATTGCAGAAGAATTAGCTATGTTATTAAGTTATAAAGAGCAACTTAATTAAGCTTATAAACCTTATCTAAAAGTAGCTAGTTACTATACTGTAAAATGTTAACAGTAGCAAGTAAGATAAAATGTTAAAAAGTATAAGGATTTTAGTGTGTTTTAGTTTAGCAGCAAAACAGACAGCTAAGTCGCCTGGGCTGTACAAACGTAGCAGGAAAGTGAGACGTTGACGTCCGTCAATTACTACGTTTCGTTTCGTTTCGTTCGGTTGAGAGCGTTGCTAGAGGTGGGCTGTAATATGCAGAATTAACAGTCTTCACACAATCCTTTATGAATACTAATAGTAACACTAAAGGTGATATTAGAGACAAAAATCAGGTAAATTAAGAAATTAACTCACTGAACTGTACTAAAGATAGATAGGATAGTTAAAAAGGGCAAAATTGAGTGTATTATGCGCGTTTTAACACCTCCTGTTCCACAACAGCCCTCGTACTACTACGCGCGAAAACGTCCTCAGCAAACGCGTTACCAAAACACTAAGAAACTAGTTAGTATGGGCAGTTACTGTAGTAACTATAGCCTCATTAACTGTACAGTAACAGAAGACAATTCGCTTTTGTTCTAACTGCTAAGAGATTGCTATTATCAGAACAGTAGGAGCAGTACTACGTTCTATTAAACACCATGACAGTGACAAAACAGCGTGGCGTCCCCACCCACGGCCTTCCTGTGCCAGACTATTTGGGTTCTCCATTTTCAGTTCCACCTGCAAGACATACATGGGATCAATTTATCAGGTAGCGCGTACCACCGAAGAGACCAAGAGAGGGAGGCGAAGACATCCCTCCTGGGTGTGTAAAGAGACACGCCCTGTGGCCATGTCCCCCAGTGCTGTGGTGAACTTCGAAGTACGATAGCTTTTGCAAGTACTCGTAGGGTCACGGGGTTGTACTCATTTCGAGGAATATGTCTCCACTGGGTATGAAAATCGCAGCGCAAAATTTGTGTCAAATTGCGGTCCCAGGAAGGCATTTCTGAATCGAATGTTGGCTCGAAAGGTAAGGGTACAAGCCCGCCGATTGATTCCATATCAGATATATTTACAACACGCTCTCGAAAAAGTGCAGGTGGAATCTGACTGCAACCGCCGCAATTGGTGTCGCGCAATACGTCATTTTGGGTGTCAAAGATCCAGGGGGTGTGGTACTGAAACTGCCTAGGATCGCCGAACGGATTGGCTGTGGCATATTTCTCGCCATCATTCCACTTGAATGTAAGACTTTTGTGCAAGACATCGAAAGTTTCCTCTATAAATTTCATGAGTGCCGATATGAAAAACAATGTGCGAAACTTAGCTCCTACTAACCTTTTTCTAGATCAAGATCTCAGAAAAGCACTGAATGTGTTCCCCGCCTCCATAATCGGTTGTTCGTCTCGTAAAGAATACTCAGGTTATTCTGTGTTGAGAATTAACTTCTGGCAATGCGGACAGAGGCGCTGAGAGAAGATAGGCCAAAGATTCATTGCGGCTATAAAAAAGCGACCAAGGAAACTAAAATAAGAAATCTAGTAGCGAGCTCGAGTCCTTAGTACCTGTTAACGGAAGAGGATAGACCATGGGGATTAAGCGATGAGGGGCGTTCTCTGCAGATTGAGGTGAGGCTCTATTAGCTTAGAAACGGCGCCACAACCCTATGCCAGAGTTGCTTACAAGACGCACCTTCATCCCAGCCCACCTTTCTTTGTCTTCAACTACTGTGTAGACTAAGGATTACCAGGCCCGGGGACTTCGCCCTCTGAACCATTCGAGCAGCTAGCGAATTCCCTTGTTTGCTAGGTAAGTCTTGGATGACAAGAACATGAGTAACCTTGAAGACACAAGAGTTAGATCATTCGCAACAGTTCAAAGATTTATTTTGAAGAGAATGAGATATGCTTGTGAGGCAAACTACCGATCACCTGAAACTCCTTTTCAATATGCTACTATGTGATTATCCTCTCCGCGGCCCTGATTGGAGATGCCGACCGCATGAACCACCGGCAATCCAGTGTCACCCAAACTTCCAACACGAAACCCCTCCTCTTTCTCCTCAACAATAATTCAGCTTATGATGCGGAGTAGAAGCAGATCTTTCTTTCACTCAAATATCTTCTCCAATCCCACTACTCTTCAGTTCGCAACCAAAGAATCATAAAACTTATCTTTATCTTCCCCCATAACCACACCTTTCCGCAAAAATGCATTGCTTCGAAACAATCTACTATATCCTCCTCGCCGCCTCCGCCGTCCTGGGCGCACCAATAAACGCCAAGAAAGTGGCCTCAGTTGCCCCGAGTGAACACACAAACACCACACAAATTGGCCTTGCCGCTAGGGGGGAAGGCACACTGATTAACTGCAAAAAGGCTTGCTTTGGGCCGAAACCTGATCTTCATAAGTGTGAGATACTTTCGTGACGAGTGTCCTTATGTAAGTATCTTGGGGTTTTGTGGGAAGCATGCGTGCTGATTAGTAAGTAGACTCGCACAGTTAAGGGAGGTCTGTGGAATGGGATAGTTGGGATGAGTAAAAGGGTAGAAATGAGGATAAGCAAGCTGGGTTTGTACCACACACTTTGTTATCACATAGCATGGAGCATTACCAGGATGAAGTCAATCTTTCAAAACTCTTCCTAGAATCCAGGATAACGTTAACTGGATATACACTTCTGTCCTAAGTTAGCCCTGTCATATTCCGTGTTAGACGACAAGATTTCCCCAGTGTAAATTTGCAATTTCTTGACCGCTGGAGGCCCTACTGAGAACGTAGCTTCAGACAACTCTTTACCACTCTCTCGCTCTGCATACAAGCCAACCCTAAAGCAATTCAATTTCCTCCTTCCCTTCCTTTGCCCTCAGCTCTCTCCACTCCCCCTCCAACATTCCAAAAAACACCCCATCCCACCACCTCCCCTCAAACCACAGCTCATCCCGCACTTTCCCCTCTTCCTTAAACCCCAATTTTCGATACAACCTCACAGCGCCATCATTCCACTCAAAGGCGCGAATCGTAACCCTGTGCAGCCCCGCCCTTTCAAACGCAAACCGCAGCGCCCATTGAATAGCTTCAGAGCCATACCCTTTGCCCTGATACTGGGGTAAGATATCGATCCCTATTTCCGTGTTGCGGTGATGCGCCATGTGCCGGCTTGCAGCTTTGAGGTGGATCTGGCCGATCGGTGTACCTGCGTTCCCTTTCGCCACTACTTTCCCTTTCTTCAGCGGCTGCTGAGTGGCTTCACGGATATTTTCTGAGGCTGAAGCAGAGCTTATGGCTGCAGCTTCGGGAAGGCAAATGACAGCGCCTAGCAGGACTTCCTCTGCAATCTCTTTCAAGAACTTCTCGGCGTCAGCGGGGCCTGGGAGACGGATGTTAGCGGCGTTGCTGTTCTGGAAGCCGATACGGTCGTCGTTGATGGCGTTGAACAGATCTTTGTCTTTTTCTGGGTGCACGGCGCGGTAGATGAGGCGGGCGCTGCGGAAGGGGTCGCAGGTTGCCATTATTTATTTCTCCCTCAGGTTCCTCTCCACTCGAAACAAAACCCCTTCCGTGAATGACAGATGTCTATTTTCTGAATTTCGAACGAATACCTCGAGGATTTGTGGGAATCCACACGTGGTCGTATCTGGGGCTTATCGATTGTCGATCGGTCATCCCAACCCCGAAGATGAGTCTTAGATCTCCGAACTCTACTTCTGACCCGACTCCGCGTAAATCTCAGATAAGCATCTACAATTGGCTTCTTTATTTCTATAGCCGAATTCCCCGTTCCCAGAACCCCGATGACGCACATGGGTATTGACTGTGCAGACCCCAGCACCCACTCCTGTCCCAAGCCCCAGGTCACCTCCTCCAGAAAAGCCTTAGCTCCCGGTCCCGAGTCAGGGGTCGGCGTTTCCAATGTCTCCACTCTGGAGCTCGAGATCCAAAATATGATCTTCTCGGGAGGAGAAAATGGAAAGTAAGCGCGGGACAAAACGAGATTCCAACAGAAGATCGTCGTTGGGAGAGGCATTGTGAGGGTGGCGGACCACAAGGCTTTTGTAATGCCCCGGTGTTGGAGGAAGGGGTAAGATGGCTGATTTCGTTTTGATTGTTTAATCAATGGTTTGATTCTCGAATTTCCTGATCTCGCTTCCAACATATTCTTCGGTGTTGTTGCTTGACTGCAGGCGAGAAGAATCGCTTGGATTTTTGGCCCCATTTAGGAATTTATGACAGGAATCGAAAAAGTTAGCATGCAGGCCTGTCTCCCATTTATGTTATTGAGCTCCTCGATACCGGTGAATCTCCATTCGACTCTTTCGGATCCTTCCTTCTCGGATCTTGCAGAAGAACAACGGCCTCAACCGCAATCGCGCGAATTCAAGGACGTCAAGAGTAAACAGCCGGCTCGCACCGAATCACCAGTATATCCAACTTGCAACGAAGGAAGACGGGCAAACCCGAATCCTGGTGGTCTTCCGACAAGACAAGTCTCGCAATCAACGAGGCGCTGGAAGACCAAGTCTGCTCCTCTAGAGGGTTTAGTCTTGCCTGCTGTCCATCAAGACTGGGTCGGTGCAAGGGAGCAGCGATGGAAAGGAAAAGAGCGAGTCGTTGAGAAGAGGAGAAGCGCACCGATACGGAAGTCAAAACCTATGTTTGAAGTGGACGAGTTGCGTGAAAAAGATTGGGGAGAGTCAGCATCATTCCCAAGGAGGAGATCAAATGCATCATCACCCCGGTTACCAACTTTCATATACGACAACCTGGAGGAAGGCCCATCCACATCAGTGCTTCCTTTGTCGGCGTGGAGGCCCGAAGAACGGATGGCTTCCATACCCGAAGATGCTCCCGAAGATGTCAAGCCACTGCGCAAGCCTTCAAAGAAAGTCTCGTTTTCTAAAGACCCTGAAATCATTACTCCTGCACCCAATGACTCGATTATCGCGGGTAGTGCGCCTCTGCGCCGCCAGTCCGAGTGGACTGGACCCTTCCTCATCAGCACACCGTCGCCGGTCGCACATCCCATCGCCACGCGACGGACCTCCTTACCGTCGATACGAGGTCAAGCAGCTGGACCATCGATCCTGAGAAGGGCAAGTTCGTTCACGGGAGAAGCTTTGCCTCAAAAGCGAGGAAACGTAGTCAAGGTGAACCTGGAATCGATTGTGGAACCACAGTCAGTGCCACGACGGAAGCCTGTTGGAATGTTACCCACGCTAGCACCTCCTTCAGCTGTTGACCCCGCCAAACCGCAGCTAAAGCGACAAATTTCCATGCCCTCAGTTTGGCACCAGGCTTCTGGGTCATCCATCTTGAGGCGAACGAGCTCGTTTGATCGTATTGGCAACGGGTCGCGGCAGAAAGGCTTAGGTATGGAAAGGGTGAAGTCGGCCCCAACCGTCGGGCTTCAATCTATACCACGATGCAAACCAATTCAAACAGTTGTCTCTCTACCTCCTACATCACCTCTTGTCAACTCCGCGGCTTCGTCGTCGCCTTCTAGCATGATGCAAGGGCAACCAGAAAAGCTAAAAGAAGAGAAAGCGCAAGACGCAGAACAAATCCATAAGCAGACCATCAATATACCCCTTAAACCAAAGCGACCGGCGCCCACTCTTTCTCCTGAGCAGCGCGCTATACGGCATTGGAGTATGCATGGTGTTGGTCACTGGGTGCGGAGGAGTGGAGCGTTCATGAGAGGAAGCATGATTTCTGATAGCGTGCCACTTGTGCCTTCCTTTCCAGCTGAAATGGTCAGATTGTAAGTCGCTTCGGCTTGACACCTGATATGTTGGTATATATGTAGGAAAAGTTGGAGTTCCAGGCAGGCGCAGGAAACCAGCCATGGGCGGTCGAGAAAATAGGCCAAGATAGGATTAGAGAAGTTGTAAATATGTATGAATGAAAGACACTAGGATAACCATCTAAAGTTAGCGCGAGGCTACAAGTTAAGATGATGGGAGATTCTCTCTAAAGGCTCTCCTAAGCGTGGTAACCCCACCCATCCAATGTAGTCACCCTTTAATAGAACGGAGTCTCGTTCCGAATCCTCCATTCACCTATAATGGTAAGCCCGCAACATCCGGAACTTTTCACTGACATGCAAAAGCAAGAATTATGAAACCCGGTAATCAATCATGCACACGGCCTACAAGCTTCCGATGCCGTCTTGCCTCGGCATCATCCTCATACTCGAGTTGTCCGATCTCGCTGCGACGGCGTCATAAAGAGCTTTGATATCAGACTTCCACTGATCGATGTTCATGCGGTTGATGCGTCGATCGTAAGTCACCATTCCGTTGACTTCGCCCTCGACATCAGTAGTCTGCGTCCAAATAGCGCCGGAACAAGCGAACCGGTCGATCTGGTCCTTCAACTCCATGAGCAGGACGTGAGCGCGGTAGTTCCAAATCTCGACCGTGTCGTCGAGTTCATAAGTTTGGTTTATGGCATTTATGGATGGTTGGACCTTCCAAAGACTACAAGAATGGTCAGGTCGTGTATTTTTAGGTACTAAGAGCGAATGAAGAAGAGTGGGATGGGCAGTTGCACTTACTGCTCGATCGAAACGTTATTACCGATACCCCCGAATTCACCCTGAATTCCGATTCGTTTTCCATCGTAAGGAGTTGACGCAGTTGAGTAGAATGGCGTTCCACATTGTGGATTTGCGTAATGGTGGTTGTCCTGAATCGGGAGTCAGTAATAGACAGTGCAGGCAACCGGTAGAAGCAGTTCTTACGTGGAAATCACCAGCCCCATGATCATCCCATCCGGTCACCGAATTAATGAGCCGAGTGGGATCGAGCGAACGGATTAAATTAGTCAATCGGAATTCTGGATATTCCTTGTCAACTTCTTGACCCCAACCTTCATTATAGATAATCTAGAGAGTACTTTAGTCAGGGTTATGGTCGAGAAAGAAGTAGAAAGTCCTTATTACCCAGGTAATGATGCTAGGGTAGCTCTTGTGTTGTTCAATAAGTAATGGAAGCTCTCTCTCGAACTCTGCTTGTGCGCTTGCATAGCCAACAGGTACGCCATCATTACACGCAGTCGAACCAGGTCGCTGAACTTGAGTCCGCAGCGAAGGCATATCTTGAATGACCATGATACCTATTTCGTCGCATGCTTGGTAGAATAAAGCAGGCTCAACTTTGATCTAAAAGGCGTTAGCAAAAAGAGCCATGCTGAAAAGATAGGGGAAACATAAATGCTTGCGAAGCATATTGTACCCCACCCCTTTCAACACCTGTAAGTCATAAATCATGGCCTCTCGGCTTGGAGCTGTGTAAATCCCATCTGGCCAGAAACCCTGGTCTAGGGTTCCAAAGGGAAATATCACTTCGCCATTTAGGAGCACACGATGGACATCATTTACCGTGCCTTTGGAAATAGTCCTGAATCCAGTATAACTCTGGACCGTGTCATCACCCATTTTAACTGTTATGTTGTACAAAGTGGGTTGGTCGGGCGACCACAGATCAGGCGAATCCACTGTGAACTGGAACGCGCCACCAGAGGTCCCCTTGGCAGTGGTCTTGACAGCCGTAGATTTTGGCTCATAGATGGTGATCTCCACAAGTGTGCTCCCGTTGTTAGAGGCGTGGACTGTGACATTGACTGAGAGGCGGTCAGCAACATTACCATTCCAATTAGAGAATTTCCCTTACCCCTTCCGTTCATGTCTGCACTAACATCTAGCTGGGTAATATGATTGGAAGGAGCCGATTCAAGCCACACGCTCTGCCAAATCCCACTGCATGGGGTGTAGAAAATATGTGATGGGTGAAGAGTCTGCTTGCCAATCGGGATCTGGACATCACCCATATCTGTTGGATCATGCACAAAAACGAACCTACATTTTGGCTAGTTAGTCTCGACTGCGAAACCAAACTTGTTTGACACATACATCTCATTCGTACCATTTGCGGACAAGTGGTCGGTCACATCAATTGTGAAAGTGAAATATCCGCCACGATGGAAGCCAACTTGCTGGCCATTCAGGAAGATTGTAGCTTCATAATCCACAGCTCCAAAATTCAAAAGCACGCGATTGCCAGACCACGATGATGGAACAGTGAAAGAGGTCTGGTACCAGCTATTGATGGCCCACTTGGCCATGACGCCTGTTTCTAAAAGTAAGCATATCTCGGGCGCTATGCCAACTTTTTTTTTTTCATACCTGAGAGCGCGCTCTCCAGACAGAATGGGACCAATACTGGAGATGTAAGATTGACACCATATGGTGGCCGGTTTACATCGTCCGAGCTGGTCGCATTCTGGTAGCGCCATACTCCGTTAAGTGTCTTCCATTCTGAACGTTGGAGCTGCGGTCGAGGGTATTCTGGCCATGGATTCGTGCCGACTTTGCTCGTCCATGG
This sequence comes from Lindgomyces ingoldianus, assembly GCF_010093535.1. Classification (NCBI taxonomy): domain Eukaryota; kingdom Fungi; phylum Ascomycota; class Dothideomycetes; order Pleosporales; family Lindgomycetaceae; genus Lindgomyces; species Lindgomyces ingoldianus. The sequence goes on along the minus strand of NW_022985166.1, from coordinate 1,533,479 downwards.
TGTATCCAAAGGGCCTTCCTTGAGCGTGTAGCCTGAATCACTGGCTCGCCTAAAGAACCTGCTGTTTGTAGTGGCAAGAGTAGTTGCTGCCAGCAGAGAGGAGGCAATGGCACAAGAGAGACGCATCTTGACAGTAGAACAGGATCAACTCAGCGTGACTAGGAAGAGAAAGAGAGAAGCAAGGAGTGCAAACTGAGAGCCAACTAAATTATTTAAGGCACGCAACCCGTTGCCCTGTAGGGTTGGAGCCGGAATGGCTTGGGTGCATGCAGGCCGTTTCTTGGCCTGGAGCTAGGGGCGGATTCAAGCTTGGTGGCTGTACGCCCCCGTCGATCTTCTAGAGTTTGAGGCTGTTCATGCACGATCGTGACCCAAAGCTTTGATCATGTGCAATAGCTAAAGTGACCTGCATCGCACCACCTACCAAAGGGCGGTGTGAATTGAAAAGACACCACTACAGAGCCCTCTAAAAAGCGGGAATGAGATTGAAGAAAAGTGCGGAAGTTGAAGTGAGGGGGCGTCGGTAGTGCAAAAACGCCGGGGCTGCATGCGCGATAGCAAGAGGAAAGTATGGGAATACCGGAACGTGGAAGTGGACCAGGGCAAACTACACCCTCTGAACATTGATAGCGGCTTGGCCAGTAGAATAGCTCCGGCACATTAATCCCCGCAGGTAAATGCCCCGGCTTAAGCTCAAGCCGAATTTATAGAAAAGCTGATTGCAAGGAGATCCGGGCTATTGTTGACTCGCTTTCCTGGGATCTCTAATGACAAACTTCAATGTTTAGTGACGAACGCGCGTCCGTAGTATGAAAAACATCTGCCAGGTACTGCGCGGGACGGTAGATCCACACAAAATACCTGTCGTCACAAGCTCTAATCGTTTGGCGCTCCAGAACAAACTAGTTACATGCAAATGCATGGCGAAATGATCGTGACAGGGTCTCTAGCTGGGCGTTTGCTCATTCGGGATGGGGAGGGGGAAACCCTCCAGAATTCGACAGATGTAACTTCAAAATGAGACGCTGTACGCGAAAACTAGATGTTGTGACGTATGATGCGCTGGCAATAAGGACGACGCAGGTACCTAGGCACTTGGAAGTTAGCTGCGGGAGGTGTGGAGAAGGATGAAGCTTGGATGTGGGATGCGGTGAGAGATGCAAACCCCGCACAACGCTCAATTAACAAGGCTCTCAGTAAGGGTAGCCGAACGCACGTGATGTCTGTGTTCACCGCCTAGCGTGCCTTGTTGGACATAGCACCTGCTATATTGAGTAATAAGCTCTACAGAAGGTTGATCCATGATCTTGAAGATAGTAGTCATCTCCGTCATCCCAAACCATAGTGACTACAAGCGGATCGGCCGGACCAGTTCATATCACAAAGTCCATTCCCTCTCCCGCGGGTCGTCTCTTGCAAGTCTTTACGGGACTGTAGAGCACTGCGAAAGTCTCGCTGCCCTCCTTCTACAGGTTCCCCGTTTTGAAGCGCCCTAGCAAATCTTGGAACCTTTGAAGAACCGATTACAACAAACCCCGCGCCTTGCCTAGTGATCTGCCCTAGCCTGTCAGCACTTCCAACCGCAATCCCGGGTTTTAACCCGCATCACCAAGGCGCAGCCCGAAAATTGGGTGATAATATAGGAGGATGCCTAGCTTTCTTCAGAAGTGGGTCACAAAAAAAGACCCGGATGGCTTGCTCCTTGAGGGATAGACGATGCTAAAGTTCCGACTTCGGGAAAGTCGGATTCTGTCTCCCGGCACACGTTTTACGGCATCAGCAGAAATGGTTTGTTCCATGGCGCGGTTTTTTTACTCCGATTCACATTTGATGAGCTTGGCGATTGTGGAGATTTCGGTGAGACTGGTGGTTTTGAGGACCGCGGGGAAATGGGGGGACTCAGGGGAGGTGGCACAATTCTGTCTACGGCATTACTTGACGTATGAATAGGGGAAGGGAATGCCCTTCCAACTGTGCGCACTGATGCACTATCGTCGAGCTCTGATATTTCTGAGAGCATTGAACACCGGTCATGATATGAGTTTAGAATCGAGGATACTCGCGTGGTGGATGTTGTGGAGTAGCGAATCGTGTCTGTGTCTGAGATGTCTGAGATAGAGCTCATCGTCGATAGTGAGGAGGATCGAATAGAAGATATGGTTGAGGCTTGATCAGAGCCGGAATGCGATGAAGTCGCTACGCCGATATCGTGCTTGTGAGCGCCACAGTGGATATCGGGTATGGCAGTATAATGGAGTAGGATTTCTAGGAGCCTATCGCGAACGACTCTTACAGACGGCCTAATATGAGGTGCTCGACTGAGCATGCTTCGGATCAGGTTTATGATAAGCGGGACCGCACGAAACGCGTCATCGTCGTGTTGGAATGAGGCATCTTCGATAACCTTCATCCATGTTTCTATTCTCTCGAGGTTTCCATGGAACGACGAATCGGTCCGGGAATTTTTGCCTCCTGTATTTACCCTCTGCTTTGAAGAGCGGTGCTTGATGAAGTCATGAGGCTTCTTCTTCATCATAAAGGTTATGATTTCCAGGAACACGCATCCTAGAGAAAATACGTCCGCCTTTTCCGTTTCGTGGATACGAGACCTTGGTTTTGGCGCAGGCTTGGTCTTTCTGAATCCGAAATTGAAACCGGAAAAATCATTTGCCGGAGTTTTGGTCAGCTTCTGCCGCTGCGAGCCATTGCTGTTCGAAGAACCCGAAGAGCTTTTACTTGCGACCGATGGTTGACGAGCTGTATTGACATTGGGTGAAGAGACTGGGACACTGGGATCGAAGGGTTGGGCAGATGTATGAGCCTCCGGCGCACCGTATACATATGCTTCCATAGCGTCTGGCCTTTTATCCCTCTGGAACGTTTCCAAGCTGCCAATGTCGCTGAATGCAATGTTGTTGTGTTCGTCGATTAGAATGTTCGATGGCCTTATGCAAGAATGAGTAAAGCCGCTCTGGTGGAGTGTAGTAAGTGCATCAGACAAGCAATGAAGCCAATTCAGTAGTAGATATCTCCGTTCAGGCTTAGGTAGCCTCTGGTACTGCGCCGGATTTCGGTGGTCAATGAATGTTCTAAGCGTGTGCTGGCCGACGAAGTTCGTTAGGGTGTATCCAGTCCACTTCACAGTATACGAAGACCACACCGGCGCGATATGCTCATGCTCCACCATCCTCGAACTCTCCACGTCCATTAAGAAGTCCGATTCAAACGCGTCGGGAGACTCAGCGTTTCCTAGAGCAAACTTCCTTCGAACATATACCTCATTAGGTTTCTTTGGCGGGTGGACCCGCGACCAGTTTTGAAGTGTGACTGCAGGCGGAAGGCCCATGACATATTCTAAGGGCAGCACTTCATTCGGGGCGTAGTCGATATGAACGCCTTCGCGTAGCTCTCGGAGTAGGAACGTGAATTGCGTGTGGAAGAATCGGGTGTTGAGTTGATCATTCTTTCTGTTCGACAGCGATAGCTTCTCAATATCTTCCATCTGCAGTGGCAGATCGTCATCGTCCCACGACTTCTCTACGACAGTAAAGATCTTCTCGGAGGCCCCGACCTCTACTAATACCAAGAACAGCCTTCGCGCTCGTTCCAATATCCAGTCCATATAGGTATCGCTTGTTAAGTCTCCGAAGCCCACCGGGCGGTCCAACCATTGCCTTTCGTTTGGCCGCAGTCTAGACGTTATGAATTCTGTTGTCACTTTCTCATTGATTCTCTCGTCGGTCCACCATATCTGCTGAAGGGCGTGCTGAGGGGTCACTAAAGAGTGGCCTGCATATCCAAAAATGAGTGCGTTCAAGGCAACCGTTTGGTCATTTACAACATTCGTCAGCGTCCTTGCACTCATCTTATCAGATAGATGGGACTGTGTACATGTGCAACTCGTGTGGTTGAGGTAGGGTTATCGAGCTCCGGATTTCATCATATGAAGGTGTAGGAGAGGAAGGGGATCGTGAATGACGCAAAGTGAGAAACAAGCAGTTAGTATAGTGCGTAAGACAAATACTTTTAGATGTCAGCGCGGCCTGAACGATCGACCCATATAGATTGTTGCACAAGAGCATTTCCGCCATTCGGGAGGCTTCTTATGGTGGCAAGTGGCATGGCGTTGAAATACATGACTTTGTCTGGCCGCGTTTGAAGCCACATGGGGCCAATCATGCATTGGTGCCGTGATGGATCGCAGGCACAGATGAATGGGCTTCCGCTGCGGCGAGCAAAAGGGACCCTTTCCCAAACAGTCGCGGTGGCCCCGAGGTTTGCAGCCATGTGAAATTGAGACCGGGGCGTTCCAGGTTGAGGGATGATAAGGTCTGTGTGGATATGTTGATGAAGCCAGGCCAGTGGTGGGAACAGGGAGTCGGATGCTAAATTCGAACGCCAATGAATGCTCTGGAAGACCATTCCCCGCTCCAGGGACGCCCAGCTGTCAGCAGCAGCCGGATCTGCAGTCACTGAACCCGAACAAACGGCGGCTAAAAACGTGATATCACAGGATTTAAGGGCAACAGACCATTTTCAGAAAATATTGCTAAGTCGCACAAAAGGCCAGCTCCCGCGATGTAAAGGCTCCCCGCTGTCAGCAAACCTCACCGGAAGATGTGTCTTGCAGAGGACGCCCAGTGAACTGCGGGCCGGTACGGTTGCACAAATACGGAAGCTGATTAGGCTGGCTCGGGACGCGAAGGATGGAGGCTTGAACCTTCAGGGTGCGGCTCCAGAGTCTCAGCCGATCACTCGTCATTCAGTGCCCACATCCTCATGCGAACAAGCAGTATTCGTGGGAGGCAGGCGATCACTGGAGAGATAAGTGTGGGATGACTTGCAACAGGGTGGACATTTCCGATGGACCAGGGGTTGTCATCCAGCAAACTTCCTACCCTCGCCTCAATCATGATTCAACATGACAGATTGCGGCACAGTTTTGCGCCAGTCGGTTCGGAGAGTGCGACCCCAAGCGTGGCGTTCAACGCTCTGCTCTCTCCCTTGCAATGCGACCCACTGGGGCATGCGCTTTGCTAACCTGAGTTCGGGGTGAGTTGGGCGGTATCGGGACGGATAGAAGGAATCTTTGCCAGGCTCAAGATGCATGGCGCTGCGCTGACACCCGTCAAATTCCAACAAACCCCGTCTAGCCTGTAGCTTCATTACGTCTGGGATCTAAAGATGGATGGGGTGAGGTTCAAATGCAAGGAGTGGGACGGCATAGTGTTCGGCTGGATTCTTGAAGCACGTGTCAAGTAGATCGTGGCGCTCGAGCCACCCACAGTTCCGCGCCAATGCACCATTCACGAACACGCACTTTTCCGCCTCCGAGGCCTTCTAGATACTTACTGTATCAGGCAGGAGGCTCCAAATTTCGCTGCTTGTCGCCATTTGGACTCGCCTCGTGAAAATAGCTCCCCACCCCAAGAGGCCTACCTGGGGTACATCCACTCTGTCCTAGCTTGTGGGCCTTAGGCCGCCACCTCTCGTCCATCCTAGACAAACAACGTCATCACTGGTGTTGCCAGACGACGAAGCTTTGTGTTTCTTGTCTAGCATGTTAGCACATGACACTAAGAATGACTTGGGTGGAGTCTGTCGGTTTCAGCCCTAACTGGAATTAGGAAGACCGCTAACAGAATGCAAGATTCTCTCCTAAAAGAGCTCCAGCCATGTTCCACTCCTGGCGATTAAATGCAGGAGAGCGTGCTATCACATGGCACAGAACACCCCATAGAGTAAATTCAAATCTTGATCCATCCAACTGTCGCTGGATGCGCATCATAGACACGGGACACAAGCAGGCAGTATTTACTCTACTAGCCCTCTTGCTAGAAATTTGGAGGGCACAGAGAGGACGCTCTGTCCACTTAAAAATCAGATACCTATCACGTCCCGTTGCAAATGACGAAATGCGGAAAGGATATGATGATTCCGTTGACGGAGCCGAGGAAGAGGAAGAGCAGGAGAAGAACCCTGAAGGAAAGGCAAACCCCTGGAGAAAAAGGCAGATGACCTAGTCTGCCATTCCCTAGAGTTGAAGAGGAGAATTGTGTTGGAGAAAAGAGCAGGAGGGGTTAAGCCTAATTAATGATGTTATCAAGATCCTACTCAGATCCTTCCACGTTCACAGCCGCTGCACAGGTTGGAATTTTACCGTTCAACATATTTTATGGTGACACATAGGGCTCACTGATCCTTCATAGAGGCTTTTCACAGGATAGTGAATGACCTGCCGAGCGCCAGAGAGCTAGAATTATTCACGTGGCAGCTAAACCAACTAGCGACGACAATCTTTCCACAACCCCAATTCCTTTCCTCTTCTTCCTATCAATTCTCTCCCCTCCCCCACTCAAGCGCAAGCCGTAAAGACGACATCATTCCCACTCCCACAAACCTTCACCTGGCTACCCCCCGGATTCGACCCATTCGGCCAATCAATGGTCCCACACCCATTACTCGTCACCGTAACATGTTCTCCATGAAACGGCTCTCCCATAACAGCACTAAGGTCATACCACACCTGTGCGCCATCCAACGAATATGAGAAGATCTGCTGCGGAGCCCCAGAGTAGAGTCCGCTATCGACTTTAGTGATTTTGATGGCTATACCACCGGCGGTGGGGTCACGATGGAGAACTTCCAAGTACGTTTGGCCTGATGGGTGGGGGTTAGCTGAGTTTAGTTGGGGGGAAGGTTGGGGTGTTTGCCTTTAGAAAGAGTTGACTGTGGCCCTACAGAACTACCAACAGAATTGACGTAGATTTTCTCGTTGCAGTTGTTCTTTACAACTGCATTTCCTACAGCAGAAACGGAAGTCGCCAGAGCGATTACAGAAGCGGTAGTGAAACGCATGTTGTTATCTTTCTACGGATACCACAAGCTGTTCGAGAGGGAGCGAAAGGTGAACTTTGTAGATGGTAGTTAAAGCGAATGTTGGAAAACGAATGTTTAATGGATGCCGAGGGTTTTGCAATGTTGATTGCCGAATGTATGATACTAAATGGACTCCCATGAACAGAGGTATGTCGGTTTTTATACTCTTCGTCGCCGCCTCTCTTGTCCTGCCTTCCTAAATCTGGACATTGGTCGCAATCCTTGAGTAGTCTTGTCACCTGTCACCCCTCGTATCCCTCTATCGATTAACCCATCAAAACCCACTAGGAGCTTACCCTAATATCATGCTCTCTGTCTACGTTGCACCACTACCACTGTACCATCTAAACCATTGCCTCCACCAAATCCATCGTCATTCATGGCGTGAGGACGTAAGATCTACCTTCCCTCAGCAGATCCTCTCCCTAGCCCAAACAAACGGATACAAAATCTTAGTCCTCTTTTCCTAATCCAGCCGTTTCCAATACTCGTATAGATTACCACAGATGCGACGGTTGTGGCTGTGTGCGGGGAATGCTTGGCCGCTAGGACGTTGAAGTCTAGGTGCAGGGACGTTTATACTCGGATTTAGATTGTCTATACATGTTTCAATTGACAACCTTATAGGAATGCTAGGAGGATTTGGAGGATTTGGGCCGAGCTATCCGATTCGATATCTTTAGCTTCGGCTGCAGCATTTACGGAATATTTGTTCATGACACCGTTTCGGGCATTACAATGGATCTGTCCGACCGAAAAAAAAAGCGCCACGAGAAAAGCGTGTCGAACTGAGCAGCAGTTCTGCACCCTTCAAACCTAATCTCTAAATTTCCCCATTTGTCGTTCTTTGTCCGTAGCCCGATCCACCTGTTACAAATTCAGTTCCTCGCTTCGTATTGCGAGATCGCCCATTTTCGTACTCCCATCGCTTTCCTGTCCAACTTCGGCAATTAGGCCTCACGTGTTGCGGCCACCTGATCTCCAACAGTCTCGTGTTTAGCGGACCTTTCTCATTTCTGCTGATCCATTCCCGTTGCTTGGAGAATAGTCTTAGCCAATGAGGCCAAAAATAGCCAGCTGCACAAGGGTGCAGTGGGTAGCTCAACCCTTTAAGTAGCAAGGACATCGGTTTGACAGAAAGAGGGGAAAGCTGTGGTAACATCGCCATACTTGCGACATTATTGATATGTTGTTCTTCGGGACAGCTCCGAATTCATTGCGTGAGATTGCCAGATCTTGTGTCACGCTGGAGACTACGTGTGAAGAGGACAAGCCGTCATTCATATTTTAACTCTCTCCGCAGTATTCGTCATGCTACTAACAAATGTGTATTCCAATATGTATATGTACTACACCACACCTCACCAATCTATCTATACGCCCACATGTAACTCCCCACTCCAATTCTGGTTTTCCAGAAAACAATCCCCCAAACTCAGAATCTGTGGTATCTTCCATAATGTGAATGAAGCTCTAGAGCTGGCCACACCAACGCCATGCTTGCTGTCTTGCATGCATTACAATCATGTAAATGGAAGGGAAAACAGATGGAGCCAAATCCATCAACATCATCCCAACACGAACTTTTTGCCAACTTTTTCAAGTAGGATAAGGACGCATTGACTGATCCCACTCCAAGCCCACCCACTACTACTGTCGACCATTTTATGGACTGAACCTTTGAAAGGATGGGAAGAACATTTGCCTCGTTTTCAGAGGACAGGTGTCGTTTCACATCCACCAAAAGAAGCCGACCAACACTCCGATGAGACCCAATCCCATGCCTTGGACTTCTCGTATCGGACTCCCTGGAGCAGCGCCTTTAGTTGCACTCTGACTAGCTTGGCCGGCGCTTCCCGTTGCCGCCGCCGTGCCTTTCGTGATGCTACTCTGAACGCCAGCGTCGAACGTCTGACCTAGGGTTGGGAGCGCAACGCCACCGTTGACCTCCCACACGTCTGAAGTGTAAGCAGGGCAAGGTGGCGGAGTTAGAGTCGGGTTATAGTTGGACTCCTTGACACCAGTAGGATTCAGAGTCTTCCAATGGTTGCTCAGGTTCGGGAAATCTGGAGAGATAGGAGTTGGGGTTCCAGAGCGGGTGTAGCCATCGGGGTTCTCCGGGGAAGCTTCACCTTTCTCTCCATATTTGATGATGCCATAGCCGTTGGCTTCCTCGATCCACTCGTAGATGATAGAGCCAGACCATACTGACGACATTTCATCGCCGAAAATGGCTTGTTGATCATCAAAGTTTCGCGGCTTGGGCTCAATACAACCAGTCTCTGAGAGGAAGATAGGGATATTGTAACCGGTCGCATTCTTGGTGAGCTGACTGTAGCCGGATTGGGTGTAGGACGACTGCCCGCACCACTCATACGCGTTCAAGGAGAAAAAGTCGAGTGATTCTGAGGCATTCGTACCACAAGCCATGTAGTTCTGCAGCATGGGGCGCAGTGAGGCGATATCGGCAGCGGAGTAGCCGACGGGGATGTCACGGTATTTCTTCGAGTTTCTATAAGCCTTTAAGTCACGGGCGGCAGCTTTGACGAAGGGCGCTGCAACAGAGCCATTCGCTACATGAAGGGTTAGCAGAAACGCGAACAGGTGCAAGTGCAGATAGGGACACGCATACCTTTGGTAAGAACTTCATTACCGACAAGGAAACCCGCGGTGTTGTCGAACTGCTGGAATTCATCCATGACAGCCTGGAAGGCCTTCAATTGGGTCTCATTCCAGTGAGGCGACTCCTATGCAACCATTAGCTCCTGCCCCAAGTCAAGTACGCAGCCACCGCCCGTACCTGATTGATCTGCGTGGTAAACGTGTCCAGGTCCACCCAGAGGTATATGCCGGCGTCGGCAAAGGTGGACATGCAGGCTTTATGGTCGCCGCTGGGGTCAACATGGTAGACACGGATCGAGTTGGCGCCGAGGTCCTTCATCAGAGAGGCATCGAGCTTACACTGGTCGTTGTTGATAAGGGGATCATCGGGCACCAGCTGATAGGCGATACCTGATGGCGTTGTCAGTGCATTTATTTGAATTCGAATGGCGGCAGTCTTGCCCTTGATGAAGAACTGGGAACCATCGCTCTTGAAAAACTTGGAGCCCTTAACCGAGATGGTGGCAATGGCATTGACCGCTGTCAGACCAGCGAGGACGCATGTCAAGAAAGAGGCGCGCATTGTAGGGAGCGGCGTTGACGTTCAGAAGTACCGTGTTGTGCAGTTGGGCGAGAGATTGAGATACAGATAGCGGTGGAGTGGAGCAAGAGAATAGAAACCCAACGACTGAGAGCTCCTGTGATCAAGCTGGCCGGGGGAACGAGTGACTGCGCCGAGAGGGGAAGCTCCTGCCTCAGATTGTGAGATTGTCCGTCGTCTCGGGCAGTTGCACCGGGCAGTGAGGGAGCCAGGAAGGAACGAGGGGAGGACGAGGGGGAAAGCGAGGGTAATGATACCGCAAGAAGGGCAGTGGTACACGCGTCCTAGACAGCACTGGGGAGGAAGAGAAGTCGAGAGATGAACTGGCGAAGGCGCATCGCCATGGCCTAACAAGCTGCACCCTATGCGGCATCGCGGCAGGGAAAAGTCAAGATTGCCATGCACCAGAAGAAGAAGCTTGCGATAAGAGACGAGCGACGTGCCATCGCCAACGTCACTCTCCGAAACGATGCCTCGCCATTGGCCAATCTACAGATGGCGTTCGGCAGCACCATCTTGGTCTGAAACGCCGCCACACCTTTTTGTCGCAGACCATCGAGGCCTCCACCACGGAAATTTCTGCACTTTGGGCAAAACCCCATCTTCACCGGCCCCTTCTCTGCTATTTCCACCTCTCCCTAAACAAACAAATCTCACCGAAGAATGTCTTGGAAAGGGTCATTGGCATGTTTGTTTTGAACCTCGCGGGTTTCGGCAAAAGTATTACGACCAGGATGCCTCCCTGCTTTGTAAAATCATGTCGCTCGACGTCACACTCCACCGTTGGCTATCCGAGGCTGCCACCTTCAGCCTCATCGCCTCATCGCCCACAAGTTGCACTCCCGTGGTTTGTTGCGAAAAATCTTGAGCCATATATTGTCCATCATTTCATCACGAGACCGTCCCCCCCTTGCTGATGTGTGCTGTACGCGTGGAGGGTCCTGTCATCTCCGCTCCAACTGTTCCATACAGGCATCCCGCAACACCGTTTCCTTTTCGTCTCGGAACCAGCATCATTTTCCTTTGCCCTTTCTTTAGTATTTTATTCTCCCTGTTTGTTGTTTTCTGCAACCCCCCTTCCTAGAGATCTGGGTTCTTCCTCAGTTACACTTCATTCTGGCAACTAAGGTGTCCTTCAGCTGACCCATCTCAAAATTAGCATGAAGGGGTTTGAGCAAGGGAAGTCCGGTCGGAATTCCTTCGAACCACTTGTACTCTCCTCACCATGGGTGCCCTGGTTGTTTCCACCTGTCTTTCTTTCGAATTCGATTTGATCGGCCTGTGATTATTTAATAACCCATTTTGTCTAGAATCGATATTGTCCTAGTCCTAAACAACCTCTTCTCTCTCTGGGTTCAGATGCGGCTTCGGGCATGTTTCTTCGACCGTCTCTTATCGATACCCCGCCCCTCAAAGCCCTCATCCAACAAAGCAGAACTGGATCCCTTGATCACCCATATCATTTGGACCACTCAGAACGCAACGCTAAGGAGCAACCAGATCACTCAGATTTCCTTGTGAGATAGGTTAGTATGCACTACAAGTGATATACTATCTTTTACGTGTTCGACCATACATCCAGGCACCAGGGTCTAATTTGAAAATAGTGTCTTTGGCCATTTTAGCTCTCTCCTGTATTCTACTGACAGATTTAGAAGATAACAACCTCTCCATCAATTGTCCATGTAAAGCGCGAAGACACTGTACATCCCTTTAGCCCCCGAGGTCGTTCAAGCCCATCTCTTATTATCTGCATTTGCAACTTACCTCCCAACATCACAGAGTTAGAGCAGAGCTCTGCTAATAATCTTCACTTCCAACGCGTCTTGAGGCTTGATGAATAAGTTCTGTCACGTGGCTATCTGAAGCTCAGACGCCACCAAATGAAACGCCCACCTTGAAACAGAGCCAGATGTTTCAACCTCTCATTCATGTCATGACGATCATCCGTCTTCTCTACGCTGTAATCCACATCATCCCTATACCATCGCTTTAACAAAGTCTTCTTTTGGTTAACCCACTGCTTGTTCATTTAATTTACCCCCGCTTAAACTCCGATTCGTCTCACATTACGAGAAATAGGCCCCACTTCGCCAGTTTGTGATTGACTTCTTGCTGCTTTGAGATCTATTCTACGATGATGAATCTCTCTAAGTTCTTGGCTCGATTACTGATCTGTCCGAGCGGGAGGATGTTCACATCTTCTCCAACCTTAAATTTGATGAGGCATATAAGAACGGTAGTATAGCCTTTTTCGTGTCCTTCTCTCCACGATATCATTGAAGCCATTCTTTACCTTCTTTCAAGATCGTTCCTTTCGTCACCTTTTTACAGCCTTGACGGCATCCATTCGTTTCAAATCTTCAAATTGTAGCGTCGGCCTGCACCTGTACATTCGACTTCAATCCTATTCCTGCTCTTTAACTCAATACAATATGCTTCGACTAACTCTCCTCGCTCTTGTCCTAACAACAAGGACAACCGCCCACACCGCAGCCTGGGCTCCCGGAATGTATTGTCGTGGCGGCAACGACACAACCAAAGACGAACCAAACACCAACCTTGCTGTAAACCCGCTTTACCAACTTGACAAAGCAGACTGGTGGTTCCAGCACGACCGCGGCTGCGACGCCGCCCCTCCGGCCGCCGGCGAGTTCCTCGAAATCCCGGCAAACGGCGAGTTCACTGTTGAACTTGCCCACAACCGCGCGCAAACAACGCTCTCCTATGGCGGTAAATTCGTCTCCGATTGGCCGGACGGTGGTCAGCATCCAGACGACTGGAGTGGATGGAATACCGACGGAACGCCTGCCGTGTGTTTGAAAGAAGATGGGGCGCTGCATACATATAACGAGAGTTCAGCTGGGGGCACTGCTTTTGCGATCAGCTATCATTCAGATATCAAAGATGTGACGATAGAAAATTTGGTCGTGTTTACGACGCTGGACCATACGCCTTGGAAACGACTAGCAACCTACAGGGTTCCGAATTTGCAAGAGTGCCCAGAGGGTGGGTGTCATTGTGCGTGGCTGTGGATCCCGAATGGATGTGGGCAGCCGAATATGTAGGCCATGACTTTCTCCTCTAGCTGCAATGCTCTCTTCCCTCTCGCCGTCCACCTCTCTCTCTTGGATCTCGTTTCTCATCTCCCTTCCCCCCGCACTCCCTGGATCCCAAGCTTACACCATCTAGGTACATGCAAGGTTTCAAATGCAACGTAACCGCCGCCTCTCCAACGGCCGCTCCCCTCGCTACGGCGCAAATCCCCGTGTATTGCGCAGACGACGACACGAAGTGCGTAAAAGGCGCCAAGCAAATGCTAGCCTGGAACCAGAAAACAGGCAACAATATCGAAACCGAGGATTGGGTTACGCCAAATTACAACATGAAATGCGGCTGGAAGAATGGTGCACAGACGGATATCTTTGCGAAGGTGGAAGGTCAGAACGCGACGACAGCGACGGCGACGCCCAGTGCTGTGGTGAGCACGGCGAGTAAAGCAGATGTGTCTATTCCGATGTCTTCCTCGACATCTGTCCCTTTGTTTAGCCCGGCTTCGTTAACACTCGTTGCGGAGACCCCCTCGACACTAGCGACGCGAGTGTCAACGGTCAAGGTCGTTGAGACGGCTGAAGTGACAACTGTTGCTGCACCAACCAGCTCTCCCAAAGCCAATTCAGGCACCGCGTCTCCGCTTGTACCCACCCCCTCGTGCACTCAAGGACAAGCTCAAGTTCAATCCGTTACTCGAACCCGAACTCGTACTCGACATCATCGGCCTCGACCAAGCGCAACTGCGTGAAAGATCGCGTATCCATATAGCGGCAAACAGCAGTGCCATGTATATAGCCTTCTCTTCTAGACAGGCACGAACAAGATTTTCTTCTTACCCAGTACGATACACTAGCCAGTTTCTATCTAACTCTGAGCTTTGCGTCTCAAGACTTGTCCGGCAGGCATGGTACGAGCTATTACTTTCCTGTACGATAAGGAAAGCACTGTTGGCTTTTCACTTCTGTTCTGTAGATATATTCTATCACCTTCGTTCAAGACAACTCTTTCTACGCGTCGCTTCTCCGTCTGCATATGCTTGGTCCCTCGCCTGCCACTCCCACCTCGTATTCAGAGGCCCTAACCCCCCAATCTGCTAGGCGGATCATTCCTGGACGGCGGATGATCAAGAATCTAGGTCAATACTCTGCTCAAAAATTAGACAGGCATCATAGTTGGTTTCAGTGGCTGCGCCGCCTCAAACATCTCCCGAATCCTTCCAACCCTATTCCCCCAGTCTGACAACTGACAATGAACCATCTCTATCATCCCATCGCCGCAGCTGCCTGTCGAATGTTGCCACACGTCGATCTCAAATCTACACACCAAACCAGAGTCTGAGCCGACCCTAGCCCGAAACTCAGTTGGACACTGCGAGCATCTCCATATCGAATCCGGTATCTGGCCCCGTGATGGGAGCCAGTGCGCAATAGACGAATCTGCGGGATAGGTTGGGTCGTCGGGATCGCGGTATTGGATCTTAGATGCATAGGTATGCGGACAGAGGTAGAGGTCTCGAAGGATAGCATAACGCTGTGCTACTGAGAAGGAGCTCCAGTGTTGAGGGAGATTGATTTGGTAGTTGACGTGAGTGATGAGGCGGTCTATTGTGAGGTCTTTTGCCAGCCGTGCTGTGGTGGAGTATTTGATCGGTAATCCCTGCTTCAGCTCTTCTTGACTAAATCCGACATCCTCAATGTCCTGATCGGCCCAGGGTTTGTGATAGGTACCAGAACAAGTAAGCACCGACAGACATGTTCCGGTCTCCCTTCCATGCCGATAGTACATTCGTGTGCGCTGAGTTAAAAATTCCGATATCGAGTATACTAGAGGTCTAATCGCCCGCTCTTCGCGGTGGTTCCTAAGCAACGGCCAAGCGCACTCGGAATCATAAGGGCGGAGAATGTTGCACTCCTTACAATGTGCGTATGCGGGCATGTCGCGGGCTAGGTGAGACAAGAACTGGATTTTCCGACGATTGGCTACCTGATTGAGTTTGGCCCAGCTGTTGATCCAGGTACTTGTGCCAATCAGGCGGCATAGATAACGAGAAGTGAAAGCTAATGATGCCTGTGACGAGACTGGAAGGTATCCTGCGATTTGCTGCAGTATTTCGGTGGGCAGGGAAACAAGGCAAATTTTTGGCCAGATGCTTTCTTCACGTCTTAGGTTAGCGGCTTGAAATTTACTGGCAAGAGGACTAAAGCAAACCGACCTTGCGGACAGATCCAGGGTTCAAGCGCGGTCAGATGGTGCTTTTGGCAATGGACGCAAAACCACTTGTCAGGGACTTTACTATCAGGACCATCTCCAAAAATGGCTGCATGGAATTCGCATCGTCCGGGCACTGGGCAAGGAAGGATATCCGGTAGAAAAAGGGACCCAGGCTTGCCCATGTCGATATGCCAGACTTGTATCCCTCAGGCTAGTCAAAGGCTGTGGTGGTGGAAGAGCGGGTATCTTCATGAAGAAACCTAGAGATTCGGGGTTGAGAAGTCTCATCCAAGGCTTTAATCGCTGTTACATTGAAGAGGTTGAGGGCCCTGAAAGAAAAGAGTAATGAGAGAAGCTGCTGACCTTATCGATAGCGCAACGTCATTTCTGTGATCCTGTTGCCCACCTCAAGACTCCAACCTCTATACGCTGTCACCTCCATAATTCTTCTATGGCATCGCAAATTATGTCTAGAATGCTGGCCTCAGCTCCTTTGTTCAAGCTTCAATGTCAGTTAAACACCCATGAAATGCCATTAGTTGGGGCAGACTGCAAAGCTTTTGCCCAGCCCCCTTTAGTTTACATGAACGACTCCACACTAGAAGGACACTATGCAATTTACATCAAGCCATCAAGAACTGTAGGAACTCCAAATTTGTATGATCGCTGTCTGGGTATCCCAATGCACCATCAAACATTAATGCCACACCACACATTCAAAGTTCTAGCCACAACCGAATTACCGTTACCGGATTTTTCCGCTCCATTCTGCAAAATTCGTTCTCTCATCTCTCCATACAGGCTGGAAGGCATTTGAGATCGTTCTTAATCAGTTCCATCGACTACCCAGGCCTACGACCAAGTACATGGTCCGACGCAATTGCAAGTTCCTTCTGTCTTGCCTTTGGGAACACAACATCTACGATCGAGGCTATTATGGCACCATCCAAAGCAGTCGTTGTCAGCGTCGCATGACCCGTCCATTCGGCAGCTTCCCAACTTGCACTGATTATTGCAGCAAATGGCTCCTCCGAAGCAGTCGGCGTACTTGGTGCAGGAAGCTCCTTCGTTTGCCGGCCTCCCACTACAATCCCCCAGGGTGCAGATACCGCTACAGCAACGCGCTCCCCCGTAGCAGTCGGAGAGCTTGGAACATGGGCCTCCAGGATCCGAGCGGCCTTCTAAAGCCATTGCGGAGGCCGTAGTGGTTGCGGCCAGAAGTGTGAAGAGCAACTTAAAGGCGTGCATGCCAACGATAGGGACAGAGTGATCTGGAGTATCCTCGTTATGGATGGTATGTACAGAGAGGTGAGGTTTGGGTGAGCTTGAGTATGTACAAAGGGCAGAGGTTGGTGAACTTGAGTTGACATCTTTTGGGCATCAGAGCCTATTTGTCTTTTTGCTCAGGTTCACTGTCACCCCATAGCCGTCGTACTCTCGCCCGTTCCCGATGCTCTGGCCTCGGGATTAGGCTCGAAGATCGTACCTTCGATATTGATCCCATATTAAGGAAATGATCCCATTGCGAGGAGATGGCGTTGAGAAGGCGCCGGACCTTAGCATAGACGATACTGGCCTGACCCAAGTCCAAATTTTCACTGCGCAAGGTCCGCGCAAGTTACTGGGTGCCGGTTCCCTATATTGTGAGTACATGCTTTCCAATATCCTCAAAATTCTTGGCTTCTATCAATAGCAGCATATTCTGCGAGTGGTTTGCGCCGACCGCCTTCGTTAGTGAGTAGGATATTAGGCTAAAACGTATATCTAGTTGTTTAGCAGCATGGCTCACTGCCACCCGGAAAAGACCGATGGAATGTTAATATGAAGGCAGGAGCACCACGAACTTTCAATATCGATGCTTCACTTAGACTAAGCTCCGCGGCAAGGCATTCGGCTTTCACTAACCCTCTAGACTTGCCCGGATGAACACTTTCTTGGGCGCATGGCAACCTGAAAGAACCAGCTCCACTCGTCCGAATGCAACTTGATATCGACACGGTGCTTTTCAATGCACCTACATGGCATTTTAGTTATCCGTCGCTAAGAGGGCCTATCCCGACACTGCGGGTGCATCCCCACATTCCGACTTTGTTGCACTGCACCACCGTACTATTCCCTCAATGAAGTACTAGCGACGAAGTTAGCCTAAAAGTGATCCTAACTACGGGCGTTCTGCTTTCCGTATGTTTTGGCCAGGCTTCACTCGCTCTACGAGGACTCAGATATTTTATTCCAAGTAGAGACGACCGTCCAAGTGTTCATGGTGTTAGAAGTCAGTCCACCTCTCCTAGAAGTCATTGAAAAAAGTGCCCTTGACTTTGAAGGAAGCCCATGGGGAATTTGGCTTCCTGAATGCGATGACGTCGGGCCCATTTCGTCCTACTTATAGGTCAAGGCCGACTTCGCTTTAGTAAATTTTGCAGTCTTTCTCGAGTGGTTTATCACTTTTTTGTATTCCCCTTCAATTTTCGCCCGACACACTGAGTACACGACGAGTACACGACAGATGTCACCCACGTGCGGAGCAAGCATTTCTTACATTCTTCACGCCTTGCGACACTACGGCTCATGATGGGCTGGGGCATTCGTATCTGCATTCACATCCAATCGGGGTTCACAACACCCCTGTCACGGTGTTCGCCCGATACGAGGGTCGTCATACGCATGCCTTTCCGTATTGCGGTGGGGTGGATTCTATTTCAACATCTCCCCTCTTTCGGTCCAGCAATCTCGCCGCATTGCAGTTCGCTATTTCCGAGAGGCAGGAGATATTGCTCTGAAGCACATTTTAACAGCTGCGCATCAGAATGCTGAAGCTCGGCATTGCGTAGGACCACTCAGAGGACCTAGATGCTCATTGTGCTCGCTAGTTGGACAGACATATTGTCGGCACCCGAGACCCGACGTACCCTCTCGGACGCGACTGCATACGACAAGCAATGGCTAATATATCGCCGTCAGGTGCGGTTGTGCCAGCTTCGTCTTTCTCGCCGCATCTCAAGAGCAAGGATGTAGCAGTCTCGGGTTCGAGCATACAGGTCACAGCAACTACGAACGAAGACGAACAGGTGGAGGGGAGCAAGAAGGATAAGAAAAAGAGGTGGTCCAGAGCCTTCACTTTTCTGAAACGTAGGAAGGGAAAGAAAGAGACGCCTAATTCGCAGACAACCGTGGTAGTGGATGAGTTGAAAGGAGAAGCCGAACCCCTTACCGCCATTGAGGTCCTAGTTGATCCTGAGCAAGCACAAGCAGCTCCGCTCCTCAAAGTAGCCGAGGCTGGACAGCAAACTGAATTACAACCACCCAGCGACGCTCAGCATACTACGGCGGGTTCGCAAGCCCACAATGCTACCGGTACAACCAGCCCTCCATCTTCTGACTGGGTCCCTCCCAGGCCTATCATACCAGAACTCAAACCTGCACCTGCCTCGGCTTCCACTACCCCACAAACAACTCCCCCACCACTCCCCCAGCCCCCTGCCGCCTCAATAGCTCCAATCCCTCTCCCA
Organism: Lindgomyces ingoldianus; assembly: GCF_010093535.1. NCBI lineage: Eukaryota > Fungi > Ascomycota > Dothideomycetes > Pleosporales > Lindgomycetaceae > Lindgomyces > Lindgomyces ingoldianus. The sequence goes on along the minus strand of NW_022985166.1, from coordinate 1,514,624 downwards.
GCCCCTCCTCCCCGACCTGTAATCGCTATCCCATCCTCCTTCCATGCTCGCACCCGCGAGGACACACACCTCATCGCCAATGCCATTCTCGCTGCCGCTCGCAGCGACCCCTCACTACCCTCCCAGAAAACCCCCAATCGCACATTCACATCCACCACCGCATCCCCATTCACAGCCACGTCTACCTACCAATCATCTTCTGCTCCGCATATAACTACAACGTCTACGACTAAATCAAGGACAATCGCGAATGTAGGATATCACGATGGGAAAGGTGCGGCGGGTTGGAGTGGTACAAGGGGCGTGGATTGGGAGTACCCGTTGAATAAGAAGATTGGCGGGAAGAAGGTTTTGGCGGGGTATGCACATTGTCAGCCAGGGAGATAGTGTAGGTTTGAGTTTTGGGGGGATTGGAGTTGGGTCTGAGGCCTGGAATTTTGTTTGATGTCAGCGTTGATGATGATGTTAGCGTTATAGAGAACTGCGTGACCGCACTCAGTGGTGCTGCTGCAATAGCCCTTCGGTTGGAGGGACAGACTTGTGATTATCTTGCCTGCTTTGGCGGTGGGTTTTGGCGTTTTCGGGCAGTGAAGACGGTAGAGGATTAGTGGAAGCCCTATTGTTATTTGGGCGTTATTCCGACGATTTTCTTTTTGCAGGTATTCTGAGGAATTTCGAAGATAGTGGCCCGACGGTGGATTGTGGGCCTTAATTGACGTAACATCCTGTCGATAGGACAGAGGATAGAGCTAGTCAAATCAAATCAAGGCCGCCGATCTAATTCCGATCTTTTATAGGTATCATACCCGACGAAATGAGAACGTACCACGAAGAGAAGGAGGTGAAACATTACTCTAGTCAAGATATGTTCACAATGTCCTCGTAGGTTAAACCAACGACACCAACCCCATTAGCAGAGCTTTGTTGCTCAGTGTTCAGAGTGAACGAAACGTCGGCCAAGGCTCTGAGAGTGCTTTCTTTCCTACCTTAGCCTTATAATGCCTCAAACTGTCTTTCAGAGCTTTAACTAGCGGAAAGTCCGTGTTAGGCGGCCTCATTAACAGAGCTAGCACGGGAAGGTACCCATCATTCTCTGAGACTCGAAAATTCGAAGGGGATTTGCATTGACATCAGCCACCAGATCTGTCACGGAATCGTCTAAAAGGCGGAGTTGATCCATGTTGTTGCACACAAGAATGTCTAGTGAATAAGAAATGGCTTCTCAGTGTGCAGGATTGAAATTTGCATTGCAAAATTGTCCTTTGAGGATCCCACATTAATTCTCATTCGCGAGAGCCGGTATGCGAAAACTCCCGGTAGCTACAAATAGTGAGCTATAGGGTCTTCGGCCACCAAAAGGGTCATACCGGCTGCCTGTTCCCAACGCGAAGTCGACACAGCCATATGAAGCGATAACAACTGCCCTACCACTTGGTATCCGTCACCTCACGGGTGGAAGCAAAGTCATCCCACCAGAATGGAGCCCTGCCGTCACTTCTTCCAGAGTGTGCTTCGCCTTGTCCACGCCTCTAGGTCTGACACATTGAAGTCTCACGATCTATCCACTGTCTTCTAAAAACCATGTTCCTCAAGTCACTAAAGACTAGCAAATCCGCCTAAAAATAGTCGTCTGTGGGGTTTTCCCTTTCGTCGATAGGCACGGGAAGGCCCGCGCAATCAGAATCCAAGCTAACTATACGCCGCCCAAGCCGGCAAAGCATCCGGATCATCGGGAACAGGGGACCAGCCGCACTCTTCTCGCCTCGCCGTCAATTCAATCAAACACAAGCACTGGGCATGACAGCTTGACAGACCCTTGGACCCCTCTTTGCGCATGCTTCTTTCCCCCGTTCCGTTTTCATACCTGTCGCATCGGATTATTAGTATTTTGAACGTGTCGGAGCAGAGCAGCGAAAGGTAGGGCTGAGGAGCCGCAATGACATCCCCGATGCTGGACTCCCGCTCGCCTCGAGTGCTGGATCCGCATAAGAAAGCGCATTTTAGTCTACATATCAGCGATCGAATTACGAAGAACGATAGTTCAGTCCCTACATACAGCGCTGTGAAATGTAATCCTGTCCTTCCCTCTTTGTCTCCAGTCTAAACCGCCTTCTCACGCACAGCCCAGACAACCACAAACCACCGCAAGCCTCTTCAACCCGCAACGCAACACTCACATCCTCCTCTACTGACTCCTATGAACTACGCCTCGAGGACAAAGATGGCCGGAAAGATACAGACTTGTTCACATTTACTGGTCAGAAAACCGCACCCAAGAAGTCCTACATCCTCCTCTTCGACCCCTCGTCACAGAAATGCACCCTCGAGCCCCTTTCCTCCACCTACACATTCAACCTCCAATCCCGTAACGCCACAGACATCTCATCCTCACACCCAAAGATCTTCCCACGAAAACAGAAAGACAGCGATGAAGATGCCAGCGGCGACGTTGACGACCTTTTCGACATGGGCGTCGGCGACGACAACGACGACCCCGATCCCAACAACCCGTACGATTTCCGCCATTTCCTACAAAAGGGGAAGGACAAAGAGAAACGCGGCTACGAAAGCGAGTATCATCAGAGTTCACCAGACTATCGCACTGGGACTGGGAGTGCGTTGAACACGCCGCTACTTCCCCCCCGGAAATCTGCCCCATCGATCATATCCTCCACCGCAGTAAAACCACGAACCACACAGCAGCGACAGTCCTCATCGGCACCTAAGCCGCGAAAACGCAAGAGCCCAGACGCCGACCCATTCGTCCAGCGCAAACCCACCACAAAGAAACAACAGCCCCAGCCCGCACCAACAGTCCGCCTTGACCGCCGCGCCTCCACCCGCGTCCCCGACCCGACACCCACCTCCAAGTCCAATTCTACCTTCAACCTCACTACAAAGCCTGCCCGCAAACCACTCCCGAAATCCCAACATGTATCGTCGAAGATCAAATCCGCAGAACTCGTTCACTCGTCAGACGAATCCGACATCGACGCCGACGGCTCGATCGACTCCTCACACTCACCCCACCGCAACCATAACCAAAATCATGATCCGCCTCCCCACCGCCTCCACTCCTCTCCAGACGTCGACGCCGACGGGGACTTCGACTCCGACGACAACAACACCGGCACCGGCGCCTTAGAAATCGAAGTTCCGGACTCCCACTCCCGGCCCTCACGCTCCGCGCTCAAATCCCTTGGACTTGGCCAAAACCTAGGTCTCAGCGGCCTAGGATACTTAAAATCGCCATCCAATGGACCGATTAGTCTGGCGACTGCTGCGAGCAGCGTCGAAGGGTCACCGAACCCAGGATTCACGCCAGGAAGACCGGGTTCAAGGATTCCAGGTCGCAGAGCTGGAGCTGGCGGTAGATATGGACATGCTGATGGCGGGGATGATGACGGGGTTATTGATTTTGGGAATCTAGGTGGTGGTGCCAGTGGGGGGGATGGAGAAAGTGATGAGGAAGATGGGGGATATGTCGAGGATCAAGAGGATGATGACGAAGATGAGGACGAGGGGGTCGATGATAGGGATGTAGAGCCCATGGATATCGGCCCGCCCGCACAGCCGAGTACTACGCAGCAGCAACAGCAGCAGCCAGGGGTTGGTAGGAAGATGAGCGAAGGCGGTCTAGTGGTCGAAGAGGATGAAGATGATCCATTGTATAAGGTGATGATGGAGGGGCTGGCTGGGACGAGTAGTGAGGAGAGTGAAGAGGAATGAGCCTGAGGATGAAATCATGCTCCCAAATTCGAGGTAGGAAAGGGAAATAGGAAATGGGGGTATTTTATATAAACATTGGTAATGATTTATCCGGTCGTTTTTCAATCATCCCCTCTAGCAATCCCCCTCACTCACATCCTAGTATCACTTACTCATCACGCATCACACATGAATATCGTGGATATCTAATAACCTTTATGTATGTCATAAAGCAAAGTAGAATTGAAGAAATGGGCGCCAATCAAGTCGACCCAGGTCGCCAGCACAGGGCTTTCCCTCATTCCCCCACTCCACAAGAGCCAGAGTCTGAGTATCTTTCCCTCGTAAGTGCCGAACGATGTGTTCCTTCAGCCCAACCCACTCCATAACAGACAGACAAGTGAATATTTTCTGAATACATCTTTTCCGTTCCATGCAAGCTCCTATCCCTAGGGGTTTAAAGGGGTAGTACCACAGGACATAACAGGGAGAAGGGAAAGAAAGCCAATATGAGATGATGTGGATGGGGGAACGGAAGGGGAAGGGGTGTTCACCACTGGACGTTGGTGTCCGTGGTAGCCGCAGCAGTGCCCCAGTTCTCGCCCGCAGCACCGCCTTCCTGAGCCGTCGTAGTAGCCGCCGCCCAATCCGCACCACCATCAGCATCCCAGCTTCCCCCCACCGCCGCAGTGGTAGTCGCTGCAGCAAAAGCGCCTGCACCAGCACCACTAACCTCCCACTCGTTCGCGAAGCCAGTATCCACGGGAGCAGCGCCAACCTCTTCAGCGCCGGGCACCTTGGCCTCTTCGACGCCAGCGGCATCCTTGTTCTCCTCAGCCTCAGGGTCGCGGTAGAAGTACAGATCCGTCATGACGTCCCACTCGGTTTCGCGGGAGGCGAGAGTGCCACGTAGACGGAGGACCTCACGGGCGAGCATCCACCAGATCAGACCGATAGCGTGGCGACCCTTGTTGTTGGTTGGAATGGCGACGTCGACGTACTCAGTTGGGGAGTCGGTGTCAACTAAGGCCTAATCGTACCACATTAGCACTAATTCCGATCCCCATCTTTCAAGTCAGGGAGGAGGGGGGCTTACAATGACGGGGATATTGACATATGAAGCCTCCTTGATAGCCTGAGCATCGGTGCGCGGGTCCGTGACAATGATCAAGCGCGGTTCCTTGAAAGAGCGGGTGATGTAGTTGGTGAAATTTCCGGGGGTGAAGCGGCCAGCGATGGCGACGGCACCGGTGTGGGCGGCGAACTTAAGGACAGCACGCTGGCCATAGGGGCGGGCGGAGATGACACAGACTACTCAATAATCAGCCTTCATGTTCCTGTCTATCTCTAGTCTCACGGCTTGAAAAGGATTGATTTCGGGGGTGGGGAGAGTGTTAATGAGGGGACCCGTACTATCAGCCGGGTTGTCAATGGCGACAATGATCCTCGCGGCAAGAACAATCTTCTCCCAGGTTTTGCCGATGTTGATCACGTTGATACCGTCAGGCCTCGTCTTCCACAGATATGGCTCCATGTGCACCTGGAGGTTCTTGCTGCCAAGATGGCATTGCGCCGCGAGAAGCATCTCGATGTCCGAAGACGTGGGGTTGAAGATGGCGGGGAGGTTGCTGGGGGCCATCTTGAAGGATTGGCGGTGGTGAGACGGCTGGATAGCGGGTGTAGAAAGAGAAGTTCGCGATGTCGAAGCTCCGAGGTGAGGGGAGGAATTTGTGGTGGGCGGAAATTCGCGTAATTCTTTGACGCTACCCTGATTAGGGTTAGTGTTGAGAGCTTGGAGAAAGTCTTCAAAAGTGAGCATGGGACCAGACCGAGAGAGCATTGCATCTCCAGTACTTCCAATGCCGCCGCGAATACCCATCTTGGCCTGCCTTCGGGCAGCAAAACGTATGAAAAAATACCATACTCTTCAATTAGCAAACCTGACTTGTGGAACAGCCTCCCCTCCCTCCCCTCCCTCCCCCCCCTCCCAATTCGCCCTCCCCCTACGACCCTTCACATCCTCGCCCATCCCCTCGGCCCAAAAGACCGTTTCCAGAAAGCGCATGACCCACGACCCCTACATCATCGCCCAGCGCAACCGCAAGAAAGCCGCCAACCTCTCCCGCCAATCCGAACTCCTCAAAGAACGCACCGAAAACCTCGGCGACCCCATCCGCGGCAACCCAACTCCCTTCGTCGAATCCTTTGAGACCGGAAAACCTCTCTCTCACGCTCCAAACGCCAAGATCCCGCAAGATGAATACCACCTCAACTACGCCCTAAAGCCCGCCGAGGTAGAAGCCTCCCTCGCCACCTCCTCAACCCTCGCCGTCCCCCGAAAAGAGCAGAAAGTAGAACAGCAACCCACATCCAACCTCGGCGCATTCTCCTACGATGAGAAACCCCAGGTGATCGAAGTAGAGCCCGAAGATGTCGAGAAGCGACGACAGGAAGACCACGCACGGGCCTCCATCGCCATCCAGCGCATCACCTCGCTCGAGAACGGGTCGTCAAAGGACCGCATGCGTGTGAATATCACACGCTGCGTTAACACGTTCGGGAGACACAACACCGATCTGCTTCTCCCGCCGCGGGCACCGGGCCTACCGTCTGTAGATGCGACTTCCCCAGCGCCGATCCGGCCGCGTACGAATGCGGAAGCGGCAAAAAAACGGATTGGGCCTGATACAGGGTCGTCCGAGGTGCAGATTGCGATACTCACGGCGAAAATCAAGACGCTCGCGGATTTTATCGAGACGAGGGGGAAGGGAGACAAACACAACAAGCGGAACCTAAGGTTGCTTGTGCATAGGCGGCAGAAGTTGTTGCAGTATTTGAAGAGAAGGGAAAGGGGTGGACCGAGGTGGGAGCACTGTGTTGGGACTTTGGGGTTGACCGAGGGCATGTGGAAGGGTGAGATCACTCTCTAGATGTAGAAGTGTAAAGATGAGGTGTAGCGATGTATATTTGTGTGTACAATACCATTGTCAAACTCAAGACTCCGCATACATGGAGAGCAGTTTTCGCTAAAATGTCGGGAAGTATAACAGACAGTGTCATCGTTTTGTCTCCCCACAAACTAGAATTTTCCTTCGGGGCTAGCACTCATGCACTCTCCTTTCTATATTAAGGCAGAAATATAGTAGAATTTACCATTCTCTTTCTCTACACTCACAATCTAGGATTTTCTTTCTAGCATGCAAAAACTCAAGGATTTCCCCTCCCTGTGGCCTTCAGTGCATTCTCCTACAAACTAGTCCAGAAAACGCAAGATCTTTCCAGCCACCGCTTTACCAGGCATACTCTCTCTCTCTCCCTCCCTCAAAAACCCGCTCTTTGAGATACAACACCATCTGCAACTAGGAGTAAATCACCTTTTAGAGCAGGATATCTAATCCTTTCCTCCCTCCACGCCAATCCAGAGTTGTTACGTCAGCACTCCTTCTTACCTCCAGCGTAGGAGCAATTTTGCACAAGGACTTGGCTTGAAAGCTGGGAGGGTGCGTAAAATTTCGAAATCTGTATAAGCAAGTCCCGTGCATACCTTTGGGTAATCGCCAAGAGCTGAAGGAAAACTGCTCGAGTCGGCCGTGTATCCTTACCTTTTGCTAGCGTGGAGAGTGGGTCCAGCAAAGGCGATGTTATAGATGAGGCTGAGATTTGTGGGCTGCTAATTAATTAATTAATTGATAGATACATAGATCAAGGCCCCGTGGATATCATACTCGCGAGTAAGACTCTAGGGAGTGCGGAAGACGTAGGAAGCGCCCGACGGTTGGAGGGGCGAGAAAGTTAGTATGTTTGGAATAATGAAGCATAGAAAGAGTAGATATCGTGAAGCTGATTTCAATGAGTGAATACATATATTACTGCTATCCCCAATCTAATTATCCAAGCATAATAAATCCATGCAGGGTTTCGTAGAATCCAGAAGAAAATGTCATATGCAACACCAAACACCATGCTTGCTTCCCCCGAATATCAGAGCGGGTATTAGACCCAAGGGAATGGCGTGCCAAGTCAAGTTCCCTTCTAGTTAGTTATCCTGAAAGGATTATGTAAACCTGGATATCGACATCATCATTACCATCAATTAAATAAACACCTTCCCCCAATCTCCTCTGACATGTCTCAAGAGACTGTGTCCACCTTCCCCCACAGACTCAACCGATTCGCCCCCCCACAATATTCCTTCTTATTCCCCCCACACACAAAACTACAATTACTCTCCTGCACCACACTCGTCGGATTCACAAACTTCTCCCCACAATAACACTCGCCTCCATACTCTGTACCAAAATACTTCGTCCCCTTACAAAACTCCACGCACATCTCAACCGTCATACTCGCATCGAACAAAAAGACCCCATTCAGCACCCGATTATTCACCGAATCCGTATGACATCCTGTATAATTATACCCCGCGACCACCGGATTCGCCGGCGGCGTTGTTATTGTCGTGGATTTAAACACATTAAGCCTATTCGCCGCGCCGCAATTTCCAGTGCCCTCAGAACCACTACATGCCATATTGCAGTCAGATTCTGGAACTGTGGAGGGGGTGTTTGAGAGCGTGTCGCTGCAGTAGCACTCGGTACTGTATTCGACGCCGAAGTAGACGTAGCCGGAACAGAAGTCGGCGCAGGTGGCGTAGGTATTGTTGGAGGTGGAGTAGGATTTTATGGAGAGGGTGCGTGAGGTTACTGAATCAGAGAGGCAGCCGAGGTAAGTGTAACCTGAGAGGTGGGGGCTGGGGGTAGCAGAGGGGGAGGTTGAGGATGAAGAAGTTGGAGAGGTGGAAGAAGATGAGCTCAAGGAATCGAGGATCGAGCTGGAAGAGCTTGCGACAACCGTAGTCGTAGAATCGGTGGACAATCTGATAACAAGGCTTGATGACGTCGTCGAAGGCATGGGTGTTAACGAGCTGGTGACAGGAATCTTCTTATAGATATTGAGACGGTTTCCCGCACCACAGTACTCAGTGCTGTTGCCCGCGCATGTCATTGAACAATCCGTTGCCGATTGATTTACGCTTCCTGCATTCAGAACTCCCCCGCAGTAGCACTCTTGCCCGTACTCAACTCCGAAATATGTCGCACCGTTACAAAAATTTGCGCAGGCCTCCACCGTCATGGCGTTGTTTGCAGTTTGACTATCAGATAGAGCGCGTCCAGTACTTCCTTCGCTGTAACAACCAATGTAACTGTAGCCATTGACTTGTGGGTTGACCGTCGGGATGTACTTGAGATTCTCGTACAGGCTGATTCGGCTTCCGGCACCGCATGTCTCTGAGGAGTTACCAGTGCAAGCCATGCTACAGTCAGTCTGTCCAGAGATAGTGCTCGAAGAACCCAAAGCGTTGCCACAGTAGCATTCTCTACCATATTCAAGGCCAAACAATTTATACGAGGAGCAGAAGGCTGAGCACTTCTCTACAGTCATAGTATCGTCGGCAGAAGCGGCGCTGGAGAGAGCACGCTGCGGACCGCTGTCGGTGTAACACCCTTGGAAAGAGAATGCGGATGATGATGGCGTTGAGGTTGGAGTTGATGTGCCTAATGGCGTGCAAGTGGATGGCAAGACCATGGCGTTCTTGTTATTGTCTGATGAGCTTCCAGCTGAGACTCCAAAGACAGCAGACTGAGCCTGGTTGCCCGAGAAAGTATATGAAGCAGAGTAGAGTTGATATGAGCCGATAGCTGATTGAGTTGCCATCACAGCCGTTGTAGTTGACAATGCTGGAACTACGACTGGACTAGCTCGCGGGTTCTTGACCACTACCTGCAGGTTGGGGGCAGATCCTCCATTGCGAACAGCAGCAACTATTGTCAATTTTCCAGTGGCATCCAAGCAGCTCTGAGGAGACTGGAAAATGACACCATCGTCGACCTTAAAGCCGTTCCCATTATTGTTGTGAACCTCAGTGGAGCCCCCTGGCAAAGTGATAACAACATTGAAGGACGAGATAGAAGTGTCGGCCGAGAGTTTAGTCGAAAAGCCGTAGAAAGTGAACGTGTCGTCAAATCCAGAAGCATCGCCCTTATGCGTAGTATCGATAGGCGTCGAAACGGCTGCACCAGTTCGATCCGCGTATACCAATCGGACCAATGCAATCTGACTCGCGGGGAGCTGAGTCGTTCGAATGCGGATATCTCCAGTGAAGGAAATCTGGGAACCACCGTCAAGCAAAGTGAGCTGCAGAGCGTAAGGCTTGATGTCGTACGGCGTGATAGGATCCGTAAGAGTAGTTCCACTTGGTACAATCTCGATCATCCTTTGAAACATGTTCTTGCAGACGTTGGAAAATGTAGAAGGGTCTTGCAAGGCTTTGATTGTAACGTTCTTATCAGAATTAAAGACTCTGAAATCTGAGTTCCGCGTATTTGCAGTGGAAGGCCCAACGACCAGGGGGTCTTTGGTCGTTCCAGCAATATACTCGGTAACAATTTTGTTGTCAAAGACAGCAGATGTAGTGTCGAACACTGCAAGGTCGTTTGGAGCAGTGTTAGCCGGTACAATCTCAGGGAAGTTGGCTGAATGTACCCCGCCAAGGGTGTGGCCACAGGCGACAAACTGGATCATTTCGGTAGCGTTGTATCCAAATCTGGAGAATTGGTTCGTGAATGTGCCGATAGCGTTCTGGGGAAGAGGAATGCCTAGGGGGCCTGCTTCAGTGGCATCGATGCGTCCGGCCTTGACTGGGATTATTGGACCACCACAGGATCGAGTAGCTGTGTAGACACCTATGGCGATGATGTCTGCCATAGAGGCTCGGCTGGAAAAGAATGGCGCGTATGTTGTGAGAGTGGTGACAAATTCTGCGCCATTGTTTTCACCACTTGTCGTCTCGAATATCAGCGATGCATCCAAGCCACCAGCACCGGAGAAAACGTTTCCTGTAGCCATATCGTGAAAGGCCGTTCGAATCCATTCAGCGGCTGTGATGCGTCCGGGGCCCTGGGCAGAAAAGGAACAAGGGGTGACAGCCGTTGCAAAGCCACGTCCGCGGTACCCTGAATGCAGCAGCATGATATCCTCCAACTCATCGATGGATGAGGGCCATGTGGGGGCAGCTACAGCTCCGTATTGGTACCACGCGAGGAAGATCCATGCGAGAGTTGGTCTTATCCAGACCATGGTGGATGACTTGTCAAGATGTTAATGAATAAAGGCTGGTTCTTTAATGGAAGGAAAAGATATAGAAGAGAATTAGGGGTATCAAGCAAGAACGAGCGAATGCCACGTTCAAATGAAAGTCATGCAGATGGGCAACACCACTCGCTCTAAAAGTCCGAAGATATATAGAACAGGTGACATATACTGCAAAAGTCACCAGTCGGACAAAAGTTATATAGCGACCTGGTGCCTCAACGTCGTGTTGGCGTTTAGGTTGAACATGTTTGGAACGATGACAGAGTCGAACCAAAGCAGAGACGACAGAGGAGAGAAACATGGCACCATGGCACGGAGCCAATAGATCAGTGGCAAGCCATAGATAGGTCCAAGATTTAACGGAACATTCTTGACCCTAAACGTGAGGCTGAAAGCGGAATCGCAAAGTCGAAATTGGAAGAAGGTGGGTCCTCATCGATATCTCGTGCATAGATTGTGCAGGACGGTCGGCAGGGGATGTTGCTCAGGGTCGTTCGGCGACATGGGGCGAACCGCTAGCGTCACCATCTCAAGTCTGGGTTGAAGGGTTGCCCAGCGCCTGTGGAAATGAGACGCGTCTCAGAGGTAGCTGCCGACGAGCGGTGAACCGTGGATTTATCGAGTCCGTCACCGCCGAGGCAACGGGTTACGGCGGAGGGCTGAGATGAGAACAGGGAGCCAGCGTTTTCGTGTCACGATAAGAGTTTGCACACGAGCCAGCAAGAGATAGGAGGCATTATCGACAAGCAATTCACCAGCCACCCCCTCCCAGCATTTCCACACTTGCCATTATCAAAGGATTGACTGAGCTGCTGGGTTCTATGTCGCAATGGCGTCCATTAAAGCTAACTCCTCCGCGTGTCGCATTCTCGAACACAATCCTCTCGTCATGGCTTTCCTGAGCAACGTCATCGCCAACACGCCCAAGGTTGAGTTGCATGTCAACCATGAGAATACATTGACGCCATCGCTCATCCTTGAGATCGCCACACGAAACCAAGTGATAGTTCCTGAAGCCATCGGCTCGCTAGACACGCCTTCAGATGTGTATTCCTTTCACAACCTCACATCTTTAGTCACAGTCTACAGTACGGACTTCATCCGACTTCATCGACCTGCTTGGCTTATCTCAATAAAACCCATTCCCAGAACGCCATTCATACGGATTTTTCTCGGACTCTCAGGCGCTCACCTCACACAGGGTCCCATTCCCCATTGTCATTGTGGAGCTGCGGTATGCCATCGTGAAAGTAGAGCGTGAATTAGGCATGGGTACTAGCTTGAGCATGTGTCTTCTACAAGATATCGAGCCGGGCCCCACTATGGCTACGCTGACAGATGCTTTACCCTATAAGGGCAGGATCCTGGATGTCGGACTCGACCCCGGCGAGCGAGGAAACCCGCCATCTAAGTTCTTGGAAGTTTTCAAGAGAGCAAAATTGGAAGGGTTTCTGGTCACTTGTCGCTGGGATATCGATCAGAACAATAGTACTGGACATATTCGGTAAGCTATTGTCGAGAAAGGAACCGACCGTATCGACCGTGTAACTAAATATAGTCCATGGTGACACTTATCTAGCTCGTCAAGCAGAGCGGGATCGGTCTCGGAGTTATCCGGTCAGCAACGTGGTGACGAAGGATTTGAAGGAAAGAAATATTATAACTACTATGGGCCGGTATCAGAGTAGCCATTAATTCCGATAACCCTTCTTGTTTCAGGGGGTGCATGAACGAGAAAATGTAGAAGATTGGCCCAGATACAGAACAAAATGTCGAGGCCGGAGCTATAACGGAACGCTTTTAAAATCTTCTGGATCCCTGCACAGAAACGAGAGAGCCTTTAACAAGCCTTATAGGAGTGCGAGGCCAAAGCGTGCTTGAAGGTCTCTTTTTTTCTTGTCTCTGACAATCCTGGCGTTTTATAATTAAGACTCGTCATTGGTAAGTCAGAGTTCGTCCCGTGTGTGGGTAGAATTCTGTATCCAGATTTAGAAGTACGCCGTTGACAACACTACAGGAATTGGCCACCGTGCACAAATGGGAAGGTGGAGGATTTGTTCGATAATGACGGATATTTCCGACCTAAAAGGCTCTTGGGGGGAAAGTAAATTTGTGATTCACTCGTTCTGATACTGACATATTAAGTCGATGGTTCATACTCGTCCATTTATCACTGCCTATTTGAAGGATATCTCGTTTTCTTTTGTGAACTTGACACCTTACAAAGCTACCGCCATGTCAAAGGTCGTGGATAGAGTAATGACGTGCTAATCAGGGGTTAAACATAACCTTTTCTATCCTCCTCCTCCAGCTACCAGGCAAGTGACTCTGTATCACGGTCCACACTTTGCCAATATCAGGTTCCTGCTTCCAGTCCTGCTTTAAGACAGAAAGTTGGTATTCAAAGCGATACTGAACCCACTGCTGTACAGTGAGTGCAAAAGCAAAACCAACATATGCAATCCATATCAGATCCAAGACAACGTACGCAATATCCAATGAACATAATCCTCCCACAGATTGTTTTCGGTCGACAATGAAAAGGGCTTGCGTTATTGGGAAGAATGACAGTGGAGTGGGAATGCGCTGAACGATAAAAGCTATGAGAGATGCACGGCCTATAGTTGATAGCGTAGACCATTCAGAATGGGCAGCGATGTAGATACGAAGAATCATAGGTACCAATATCAATGGAATCAAAGGTAACCAAATCGAAAGAAAGCGTAAGAGCCAGTGTGCACTCTCGTTCGGATTGAAGAACGTCATTTTTGGGCTCTGGGAAATACGGGGCTTCAGGGCGATAGCAGGATCCGAGTCTGAAAATATCAGTCTCCTGACTACTGCAAATACAGAGGCATTTGGGATGGCGTGATCTTACCGTTGAGAAGCTTAATCGTCCATGAGTCGATCTGGTCGGCGGAGAATAAATCTCTGCTGGAAATATCCAAGTCATCCTCCTGGAGTTCTTTAACTGTGCAAGGACAATCATATATCCCTTCGAACTTGGTATTTTCAACGCCATGCATAAGACGGAGACAGCATCCCTGGCCATAGGCACTTCTAATGAGAAGGCCAGTGCACTTAAATGGCCCGCAATCCAACTGATCATCTTCGTCACGATGGCATATGATTTTCCATAGTTTCCCATCTTTAGTTTTTACAATGAACTCTTCGAGGACGATTGGCAAACTTCGTTGAAAGAGCAGGAACGTTGGACTGATATGGACCTCATGATGGAGCATGTCTGAGGTCCGCAGCAAAACATTTCGAGCCGCATCGAAACGCATTAAGGGCATCTCATTAAGAGCATAGCGATTGAGAACAGTTGGGATCCAGCGGCCTCGATGATTCTCGTTCGGTCGCACCCGAGGTCCGCAGTTGTACAAAAAGGAAACAGGCAGCGCATCACCAGCTTCAATTATCGCCCTCAATCTTTCCTGAGGAGGAAGCCCGAGAACATGGTATGCGTTTAGACCGAGTAGGTTGGCAAATATGGCAGGAAGGTCTTCTGCCATGGTGGTTGTACGAATGGATAGGGCGTTCCAAACGGAAACCAACTCTTGCACCCATTGGGCGGTCAGAAGGGGTATTTGAGCCAAGGGGAGCTTGTAGAAGTTCTGGGCTTTGGATTGGCCAGAAATGTGCAACGAAGTCGTACACAGTGAATACAGAGTATTATAGATCAGTTGTTCGATATTCCCACGGATGTGACAGGAATTGTAATGGTGCAACTCTGTACTGTGCTGCCACGTCCATTTCAAAGATTGTAGGGTGCCTGACAAATCAGTTAGGCGAAAAGACGCAGGATGAATAAACAAATTTTGAGGAAAGCGAGGCCTTGGTAAAGCACTGAGGATGTTTATAGCTCCATCTGCGCATTGAAAGTAGACGTAGGGACTGAGAGCGCCCTCTTGTAGTGTCCAACAACGTCCCATCCAATTACTGAAAGAAATACGTGCGAGCATCTCGCTTGTATCCATGGTGCTAATCCGAGATTGTTGAATGCTTGAGTCTAAGACTAAGATCTGGGATGCACTCCCGTAAATGACAGCCATTAAATCAATAGCTCGCTTTTTCAGCTCCTTTGTTTCTTTGTCTGCAGAGTCTGTCGAGATAGGAATACAGAGGGTATCCATCCAGAACCACGTTGGACGTTTTGACTTTCGAAGAATTATGCTAAGCTTCGCGAGGTCGACGGAAACCGGGCCGTAGCTGAAGACTGAGCGAAAATCGCCGTCCACTGGCTGAGTGGAAGGGTGAGGTAGTTGTTGTAGGTAGGCTCCAAGTTGGTTTAGTTGGCATCTTGGTAGGGCATTCGAATTTGGATTTCCAAGGCCGTCAGACCAGACATGTGATATTGCTATAAAGCGATCTCGTGATTGTGCCGGGCGAGTTTTTAAGGTAATAGCTCCAGTGGACGAGAATTGTATGGAAATTAGAGGGATGTCGCCGTTCGCAATAATGGCCCTCACTTGCTTCTGGTCGACATGGATTAGAGGGCAAGGACCCCCATCGACGTGAGTATGACGGCTAACGTAATCTTTGGATAGCGATGTGCTACTTGCTTCGCAGTTCGTTGGTGGACAAGCATCATGGCGGAAGCCTCGAGGGTTGGGGCGACGGAGGAGCGATAGGTAGTACCCAAGCAAATCATTTTTCAATCCTTCTATTCGTCGAATATGCGAAGGACACCATCCAGCATCCCTCAGTCTCCTTGAGATCAAAGGATGCGGACTGAGCTTAATGATAGGCCCTCCGGATTCAGGCGCAAGAGCGTATATAAGCATCCTAACAGACAAGCCGATCTCGGAAATTGGAGGAGTATACTGTTGGTAAACAGGGCTATCTTCCAGGAAGCGCAAACCGTCCGTAGCACGCTCTACTAAGGCACAGCGACCTTTAAGGTCGACGTTACGAGGCTGAGATCTGAGGAGCGGCCCAAGAGGTCTCAAACTGATAACCCTGGAGCTGGATGAATTATCGAGGCTTGAAAATTCCTTAGTGTTGACTGGTCTCTGAAAGAATTCAGAGAGTAGACCGAAGAAGAGCCACGACTGCATAACAGATGCGATCAATACAGGTGCTTGATCGGCAGCAAGTAGCTGTTCTAGCTCAAATCCATGTCGTTGGGGGAATTCAGAGAAATCCTTGAAATCGTAGGGGATTATGCTCATTAATGGTACCTTGACTCCTGGGATTGACTCCAGAGGCGTCGGTATAAGATCCATTCTTTACCGAGAGCGATTCTGGTGATGTGGCAGGCATAAAAGCGAAATAACCACAGAGGTCAAACGAAAGTGAGGATGTTATCCATTTCTTCTTGTAGACAGAAGTGTTAGGGTTAAGCGACTGTTGCTCCACGACACATTCGCGCCTGGGGTTGCGGAAGGAACCGTGCGGCGCAGTATTGCGAGACAGCAATGCATCTAGAGTGAAAACTGAAACAACAACCTGCAAATGCGGTAGGATTGCCTCGACTTGACTCTCGAAGTGAGGTGGGGTGACTTGCGAGTGGCTGAACCATTGGACTGGGAATCCGCACGCTTCGCTCTGGGCACCCCAATCGCTAATCTCACGCACACAAGGCCAAGCACCGAAGCTGTTGGCAGTCCCCGGGCTTGATCTTTAATGGAAACCCAGTTGTCGGAAAACTGACGAACCTCTGTTTGAGGTTAAAAGAGTGTCTGCAAATCTTAAACAAGCAGCGAGGCACGCAGGAGAATACAGGCGTAAAGAAAGAAAAATTGGAATTACAACTCCTGAAAATAAAATGGTATCACTCCAAGACCGAATTCACCAGTACCTTCTACAATAGCAATTTGCAATCCTCTGTAAATTGTT
This sequence comes from Lindgomyces ingoldianus, assembly GCF_010093535.1. Taxonomy (NCBI): domain Eukaryota; kingdom Fungi; phylum Ascomycota; class Dothideomycetes; order Pleosporales; family Lindgomycetaceae; genus Lindgomyces; species Lindgomyces ingoldianus. The sequence goes on along the minus strand of NW_022985166.1, from coordinate 1,497,923 downwards.
TCAACCATACCGGAAATACCTCCTGTTTCTCACCCTTTTTTTTTAGCCCCTTCCATCTTATCTAGTCTCAATCAATGGCCCTGTGGGTGGTACTGTTGTGGATGCTGTTGAAACTGCTGCGGATGTTGTCCATACGTGTCCTGTGGTTGTTTCTGGTATTGCATCGGGGCGTGCTGCTGGGGCTGCTGGGCAATTCCAGTCTTGTGGTCTTCACGCCAAGCAACTTCCTTGTCCTGCTGTGTAAGATCGCAAGGCTGGCAGCAGCAGGCGCAGAGGCAGTCCTTGCATCCATTTCCAGAAAGATGGTATTTAGCGCGGATATCTCCTCGTTGGATCATAGGCAGAATGAAGGACAGGCCAAGACAGGCTAGCCCTGTGAAGGCCATACACTTTGAAACGGTTAGAATGAACAGCTCGTTATACGTGAGGTAGCAATTCAAAGTACTCACATGGCCGTTACAGCAAGAATAGCCCTGCATGCTTCCATCAAACCTCACGCGATGATGGGTACGGCCGTACGTGATGCATGGACAGCACCAAGACAGTAGACCTAGAAACCTGTCAACTTCATTCCGTGTCAACGATAATTTAGAGTATGTACGTACATGTACCGAATGGTGTACAACAAGAAGCACCACTATGGTGCCAGTCTTGTCGCTGATTAGACATACTGAAAATATACACGCTAAAGGAAAAGAAGGAATTGCAGTGATCAAGGTTCGTTGAACGTTGAATAAGTTGCAAATATTATATCCAAAACTGATTGTATTGACGAAAGGTGACAGAATCAAGAAGGCGTTAGGAACTAAATGAACAAGACTTGAAAGGGCTTCTCCCGAAAGATAAGGTTGAAGCAAGAACTCAATCTTCTCAAAGCACGCGAGTGCGGGCTTCCCACGTATTCTTATGTATCTCCCGAAATGACAATGCGTCAGGCCCCTCACATTTGGTATCCCGGAGGCTATGGCGCTCAAGGCTGAGACGCGATGGTTTCTTGGGCCAACGCCCACCGGACTGATCCCTGGCCGCGCATCAGCCCAAACCTTGGGGCAACACCCATTTTCCGCTCCGGTTCAAGCATTGGATCCAACTATTACTTGGCGAAGGACAAAATTCATGTATTTGTTTGGTCAGAATATTCCGGTGCGGTTTCGTTCGGGGGCCATTCGGCTACCCCTTTCCAAGCCTGGGCAGCTAAAGACATGTTGATGTCAGCAACCGGCCAATCTCATCCTCAATCCTAAAACCGTTTGTCTTTTTTGGGAGAGGCGTGTGAGCTGCGGGTGATTGTGGAGGCTGAAGCCTTGAGAAATCTCGTATCAGTGGGATTTCAGGCAAACTGAGTGCTATGCCCTACACTGCTTTTGGAGAGAGCTTCCACAAATCTAACGTAAGGGTTGTCATTTTTGAGATTTGAAAGATGGTAAATGCGGCGATCCTTCCTTTTACTGCAGTGGGAGCTGGGAAGACATCTCGTTTGTTGCCTAAGGTTTTAAAGTCCTCAATTACCCAAAATAGATCCGCCAACCATTTCAGCCTAGCGTAAGGAGTACCAACCGAAGGTGTCGACGATCACTAATTACCCAATCTCACCTTTTTGATTCTTCAGAAGTTGTCACTCGCTAGCATTTTCCATTCCCTACGGATGTTCATTGTTAGCAACAGCTACTATGTATTGTCTCTTCGCGTTCGGCTTGGTTTATGTTGCTGGTGCTGCCGCTCGCCTTGGAGCACCATCTGACGACTGGAGGGACTACACTTGGAGCTACGAGGATGACAAGACCGCAGCCTGGTACAAGGAGCATGACCTAATACCGCCAGAGGTTGCGCCGGCAATCACAACCGTAGAAGACGAGAAGAGCTATATTGTGAAGCTTGAGTGCATAGGATGCCCGTTTCGTGTCCGCAACAAGTATCCGGTACTTGAGACATGGCAGGAGCCGGCACAGGACAATTCTCTTGTATGTATACCGCTGGTCGTATTCCTCATCTATACTAACTGATAGTAGCTTCTCAACTTCACGATTGATGATTCTCAACCTAGCCTTCTTCTCAATGGAGAGACAATTACCCCTCTCGCACCTCTTCCTCTAAATATTTATGCGTTCCAAACCCCAGCGAACCTCTCCACTGGTATAATGGACGAAATCGAGAGTATAGAGATGTTAGATTCGTCCTGGACCTTAGGAACCAAGTACGGAAGGTTCTCGCTTCAATATGAGCATACCCAGCTCGCGACTGAACATCCGGGTGAGGAGTGGATACAGTTTGACATCACTGCCATTCATATACGTCATACTCAGTACAATCCATCCAGTGCGAAATTAGACAAGAAAGGCCAAAGAATCGTGCAACTCCTGATTGCTAAAGGATTTGTTGGCGACAAGCCAATGCTCATGATCAAGGACATTCAGACTATAGAGCGGAACGATCGGAAACAGCCCCTCAAGATGTCTTGTGGCAAGTACGCGATGATCCAGACTGGATTCAATCCGTTAGAATGGGATTATTATGGCAAGTTTGGAACAATGACAAGAAAAGTCCACTTGGTTCTTTGGAAGACCGCCGCCTTTTTTGAAGAGAATGCCCTTGTGCTGATTACCTTGTCCCTCATTTTCGGAGGGGTTACTATCATTCGCCGGATCATTAGTTGGCGTGGAGTGCGACCTATCGGACTCACTCAAGAGGATGTTGAAGCTGCCCTTTTGGCGTCTGAGTATGACGATTCCCGGTCGGAGTATTTCGAGGTGTCGACCTTGGAAGAGCAAAAAGAGGAGGGCCACCAGGTTCCGATCGAGGTCACTGAAAGTGGAAAATGGACAAAGGAGCAAGCGTCCGTTTAAAACAACTGTTTCCTGATTCAGCTTCACCCAGGAACAGGGTATATAATGTAGCACTTTGAGGGCGTTTCATAAATCTATCAATTCGGCCCCTCGACCCCACTTTTGAATGCCGGGAAAAGGTAATTTACACAGAATGCCCTAGTTCTGAGGGTGGTATCCTCGGATGCATTAGTTCAGTCACCTCACTGAGCCATGTTACCATTACTTCCTATGACTCAGGACTGCTCTAGCTGCTTTTAAGACTTCTTTAGGAGAATCGCATAATCTCAGATGCGAGATATCAAAACGCAAACACGCCCTTCAATGATCCTTCGGAGCGTCCTCTCCACTGCAAACCTTCCCTCCCAATCTTGTGACACGAAACGCGAAATACGAATATTCAGCTTGGTGGGGCATTTCCAAACCCAATCTCTGAGTCTTGGCACTCCACAATTTACCTCGACTCTTTAACATGTCCGTTGTCGTCGAGCAATACAATCCGGAATGGCCTCAGCACTTTGAAAGAATTAAATCAACGTTGAAACTCTTTCTCAGTGAAGTTGACGTGCTCTCTATTGAACATGTCGGCAGTACATCCGTTCCCGGACTCGCCGCGAAGCCCATCATCGACATCGACATTATCGTAACCAAAGAGAATCTCGACGATGCTGTGTCTGCCTTAGTCAGGCATGGTGAGTTCACATATCTCGGCGAGCTTGGGATTGTAGATCGACATGCGCTCCGCGACCCGGATCAGCGGCCACCGAGGAATATATACGTCTGCGTCGATGGAGCGTTCCAAACTCGAAATCACCTCAGTGTCCGAGATACCCTCCGCTCGAATCCAGAGCTTCGAGACGAGTACGGTCAAATCAAACTCCAACTTGCAGCTCTAGATCTAAATATCGTTGATTATATCGACGCGAAGAGCAGCATCATACAGAAGATTCTCACAAAAGCTGGTCTTTTAGCGACAGAGGAACTCGCAGCGATCCACGCCGTAAATAAAAAAGGCCATCGCCAGGGAGCAATCAAAACGAATCGACTCGTACTTCGAGAGTTTGTTATGAAGGATGTGGCTCCTTTTCATGCTCTCGAATCTATCCCTGAGGTCGTTCGATATCAGACTTTCGAGCCAAGGACTCTAGAGCAGGCGAAAGAAGAGGTGGTGAAGATTATTCAGAACTCTTGCGTTACGCCCCGAGCCCACTTTGAATTGGCAGTAGTTCACGAGGGCAACTTCATTGGTCGAGTAGGAGCTCTGCTCAAGCGTACAGATGAACATGGTGAAGCGTTGAATCTACCACACGCTAACCTGTGGTTCTCCTTCATACCTGAATCGCACGGAAAAGGTTTTGCGACTGAAGCAATGAGAGCTTTCATTCCCGTACTCCCTAGCCCTAATATACTAGAAATTGAGTGTGATCCAAGGAATACCGGGAGTTGGAAGATGGCTGAGAGACTGGGGTTCAAGAAGGTGAGTTTGACGGAAAAGGCATATGAGTGCAAGGGGGAATGGGTGGATTCGTTAGTGTACCAGAAGACGGTGTGGGTTAGTGCTGACCTGTAGTTTCTGCCCGAATGTTCGAAATATGATCCTTAAGTCAAGAAGTCCTCTCACTCCTTTTCGTCATTGTGTCTTGTCTTCATAGTCGCGCAAGTTCGGCTCCTGATTCTTTCTTCCAAGTCAATCCAGAAGGCAGCTAGCGTGTAACATGGCAAACTCAATCTATAGTAAGGCTAAACCCTTTCTACTTAGCTCTACCGTTGATTTTTCATCTTATGTGAAGTCTCGAGTGGGAGAGCCATTACTCTCTTAAGAAGGCTGGTACTATGTGTCGTTGTGGGTTTGTTTCTGATTGTTTATCCGTAGTGTTCAAACCGAAAAGGCAGACGTCCCTCGACAGGGCACCAGTAACTTACAGTCATGTCCCAAGATCGAAGTCGCATTAGACTATCCATCTTGTGCGAGAAATTGGGGTTAGGGTGGTGACTCTAGCCTTTCGATACAACGTTAATGAGACTTTGGCGCCAGGGTTATCAATGCAGTGGACCTACACGGGGGAACCCCTCTGCTCGTATATCTGCGTGATCAACCCTCATGAATGGTGTTGGAGGTTGGCTCTATCAGCTGCTCATCGGAAGGGAGGATTGAATTTGAGCTGTTGTTGAAAGTGAGCAAAGAAGTATAACAACATAGAATCGATGTTGAATTTCTCTGTTCTCCAAGGAAGACGCATGAACGCGCCGAAGAGGAATTTTTAGCGGCATCGCTGAAAACATATAGTATCTTGCATGCCGATTTTATTCTGCTTCCGGTAAATAGCCTCTTCCGCGCGGTTTAGTTCGCACACAGTAGTGTGGGATGAGGAAAACCCAAGAAAAGCGTAGCTTGACTCAACACGCTCAATCTAGGGCTCCATCAAGACGCTCTCCGAGACACGGTGAAGCATTCTGAATAATTGAGTTTAGACCGGCTTTTAGAAATTTCAGCATACTGAATTTTGTCCCTTAACATGATAGTGGTAGTTAGTACAGAAATTACTATCCTCTTAACACCCCTGTTTCTCGCAGGATGTTTAATACATGTACCTAATCCTGGCAACAGTCCACGTTAGGTCGTAAGATACCATAGATGATTGTCCTACGTGGAAATGCACCCCGATTTTTGAGCAGGGTGGAGTTTGAACTCGACTACGGTTTTCTTTCAAGTCAAACAGATCCATTGACGAGCCCCTCGCAAAGGGCAAGTACAGAAATCGAGTGGTACCCCCTACTTCTCTCCAACCGCACTCAAAATATCATCCTCCAGCGTCTCTAACAACGTGGGGGCTTTCGGCTTATATCCAAACAATTTCTTCGCTCTCTCAGCCTCAGTCCTTGAATTCGACGCAAACAGGTACCTCGCAATGCCAGGGTAATTGCGCTCCGCGCACATAGTATCAATCTGATCAAGGGAAGCATGAAAGGGTTCCTCATTCTTGATAATTCCAAGCTTTTTGAGGATCTTCCCTGCTGCGATGGCGATGTCACGCTGGGAGACCTCCTGGGTGCCGGCGAAGTAGTATCCCTATACAAAATCACCAATGAGGACAGAAAATAAAGCAGGGGATGCAACTTACTTCCTTCCCCCAATCAGCACCCGTACCCCCAGCAACCGCCGCTTCAACAACTTTCAGATAAAGCATCATCAGATCATCAATATGCACCCAGCTCCTTGTATTCCCTCCATCTCCAGTGTAGAATGTTCTTCCGCCCCCGTCTTGCTTCTTCGATTCATCTACAAACCACGGCACAAACACACTTTTCGACCTCAAGGGCCCTCTCCCTTCACCGTAGATATCTGGAGGACACATAATCGCTGCTTTTAGCCTGTCGCCATCTTGAGCAACAGCCGCTTGAATAAGCTTCTCCGTGTTTCGGTGGAGAGCGTTGTCGGGAAGAGAGAAGATGGTGTCGAGATCGGTGATGTCGGACCAGACTTTAGGGTTGAGGGCACCGAGGTAGGTGGAGTTGCGGAAATCAGAGACGATTCCTGTCCCGGAGAGGTGGATTAAGAAGGATGGGGTGGAGCGGCGGAGAAGCCCGGTGATGATGGCATTTAGAGAAGGTTCGTGGTCGGAGTTACCATTGTCTACAAATTTCACTAGTTAAAGCGTGTCTTGGATCAATAGATTTCGATTAGAGGCATACGGACGACTACACTAGCTTGAGAAGTAGCATCCGCAATGATGTCGAAGCTGTCATAATGCCCTTTTACGATTTTGACGTTTGGATAACGGGACGAGAAGCTTGGCGGAACGGATCGGAGAAGAACCGTTATGTCGTATTCTGGGTGGCTGGTGACTATAGCATCGAGGACTGAGCCTCCGATGTAGCCCGTGGCTCCCGTACTGCTTTATGTAAGCGACAATGTTGGGTGTGGATGAAGGGAGACTTACAGGAAAATCTTTGGTGCCATTGAAGTGAATGGATAAAAGTTTTCAATAAAATGAATGGATCCTCGGCGTGGTCTTCGAGGCTGAGTGAGGGTAACTGTATTTCAAGACGCAGATTTTGCTATGAATCATGAGGAAGTGGAGTTTGTAGTTGTTACTTACGTCCTAGAGTCGAGATCTTGGTTTCTAAACCCAATTGAACGTGATCCTGCAAGGTAGTTATAGGAATTGCAGTGAAAAATAGTAGATAAATCAGTGAGGCTGTTGGAGAGGGGTTTGGGGTTCGGTAGTTGCTTGGTAATACACTCTTCGGCCTACGCCGGTTTTGGCATGTCACACGTTTGATGATGATAAAATCTATACTTAAAATAAGAGACCCATTATATCTTATATACGCTTGATGGAGTGTTCGATGCTCAGTAGTAGGCTAAGGTTCCTCTTCTCTGTCCGAAACAAGATCCGTCCAACCTTTCCGGATGACGCGCGTGTCGCTCAATGTGCCACCGATTGAGATTCTCAATTACGTAATCTCCGCCTTTATACAGCTCAAACTTTTTCTTTTCGATGAGTTCGTATGCTTGGTATTTTTGACATGTCACTAGATAATATCCATAGAAAAGGGTTGCAGTGATGAAACAGGAATGTTCCCACATTAAGTGTCTTCAGAAGTACAATGCAAGGTAGACAGACCTCGTAGAGTTGCTAGCAACCCCATGGCCAGGATGGAGATTGTCGGAGACCGTCAATCTGTATGTGCTTGTGGAGTAGCGTTCATCTCCTTGTGAAGAGGTGTGGGCAAGATGATGTTCGCAAAACGCTAGTCCATTATGCGTTAGCGTTCTCGGGGAAGGTATTCGGCTCTGCCGACTCCACCGAAACTTTTTTCTGGCTGCGAAGAAATTCCATCCACTGCTCCACAGTTGTGAATACCACGATCCTCGTCACGAAAATGGCTACTCACGAAATCGAGTCGAAGAAGCGCAAGCGCAAGCATAAGAGCAAGAAAGGCGAAGAGAAGGCCGCCGTCGGTCCCAGTAATGGCGCGGTGGAGTCAGTGAAGCCCCGCAAGAAGTCGAAGAAGGAACACACTCCTGAGCCTGAAATGGAGGAAACAGCAGACGTTGCGGAAGAATTAGGAGCAGATGAGGAGGACGAAGAAGACCTTAACAAAGAACTAAAGAAGGTAGCTGCAAAAGTGAAGGTGACTAAGGTCGAAGCCAACGAGCAATCAAAGGAGGAGAAGGATGAGGAGGAGCGGGATGGCGAAGAACAGCCAGAGGGCGAGATAAACCATGTGATCCCTCCTACCGACCTTCCCTCGGGATCCTTAGTATCCCTCCCTACCGTTGATGAAGCACAGAATTTTGCCGAGCTGAATCTGAGCGACCGCACCTCGGAGGCTATAAAGGAAATGGGCTTCGAGACCATGACGGAGATCCAGCGACGGGCGATACCTCCTCTAATGGCGGGTAAGGATGTCCTTGGCGCGGCAAAGACTGGTTCGGGCAAGACACTGGCTTTTTTGATCCCAGCCATCGAAATGCTTTCCGAGATGCGCTTCAAGCCTAGGAATGGCACAGGCGTGATCGTCGTTTCGCCAACCCGAGAGCTTGCCCTCCAAATCTTCGGCGTTGCCCGTGAACTCCTCGAAAAACATTCGCAGACGTTTGGCATCGTGATCGGAGGAGCGAATCGGCGGGCAGAGGCAGAAAAACTTGCGAAGGGCGTGAACCTTCTTATTGCGACACCGGGCCGCCTGCTCGACCACCTGCACAACACGCAGGGTTTTGTTTTCAAGAATTTGAAGTCGTTGATCATTGATGAAGCCGACAGGATATTGGAGGTTGGATTCGAAGATGAGATGCGATCCATCATCAAAATACTGCCAAAGGAGCGACAGACAATGCTTTTCTCGGCAACACAGACAACAAAGGTCGAGGATCTTGCAAGGATATCATTGCGGCCCGGTCCCTTGTATATCAATGTTGATCACCGCAAGGAACACAGCACAGTGGAGGGTCTCGAGCAAGGCTATGTCATATGCGACAGCGATATTCGATTCAGGCTGCTCTTTTCATTCCTGAAGAAGCACCAAAAGAAAAAGATTCTCGTCTTTTTTAGTTCGTGCAATAGTGTTAAATTTTATGCTGAGCGTAAGTTTCCTCGTCCTCTTACATGGGAACACAGGCTAATTGAGAAAGTACTCAACTATATCGACCTCCCAGTCCTCGACCTGCACGGCAAATTGAAACAGCAAACTCGCACAAATCGATTTTTTGAATTCTGTAATGCCCAATCTGGCACCCTCATCTGCACAGACGTTGCTGCTAGAGGTCTTGACATACCTGAAGTGGACTGGGTTATTCAGTTTGACCCTCCAGACGACCCTCGAGACTACATCCACAGGGTGGGACGGACGGCGAGAGGGGCAAATGGAAAGGGGCGCTCGCTCATGTTTCTCCTGCCTTCTGAGGCAGGATTTTTGAAGCTGTTGAAGGAAGCGAGGGTGCCACTGGTTGAGTTTGAATTGCCTGCGAATAAGATTTTGAATATTCAAAGTCAGCTTGAGACATTGATTGGCAAGAACTACTATCTAAACAAGGTACATCACGCCCCACTCGTCTCTGAGAAGTGAGACTGACTCTGCCCTTAGTCAGCAAAAGATGGCTATAGGTCCTACCTCCAAGCCTACGCCTCACATAGCCTCCGCTCCGTCTTCGACGTGCACAAGCTCGATCTTGTGAAAGTCTCTAAGAGCTTCGGCTTCTCCACTCCTCCACGCATCGACATCTCTCTGGGCGCAAGTTTGAGTCGGGACAAGAAGGTTGAGGGCAGGAGAGCCTATGGCAGCCAGCCGAGACAGGGTAACCGGCCGTTCAAGCCGAAACGGATAGAAGGTTGAACGGAAATATGATTGTGGGTTGGACTTTCCGTGGTTGGCGTTTCGGGAAAGAGCGACCACAGGAGTAGCGGAACGTGGGCGTGGCTAGTGGGGGTTAGTGGCATATCAAATGCATCATGATTCAGTTCGCCATGCAGCCGCAATGTTTTGGGAGTGAAACCGTTGAGAGAAATCCTCCGATTGTTGGAGATGGTTTGGTGGAGGTTTCGATGGTACGCGGTCTGGATGGCGGAGTATCCGCGAGTGAGGAGTTTCGGCCACGACGTTTAGCGTACCACGTGAAAGAGTTGATGATGAAGGTTCCACGGTTATTTGTGGACTGGTGAAAGATATTACGACTCAGTGTGTGGTATGTTGACAACGTGTTCAATCAATCTTCCAGCTTTCCAGATTGGACAAATGCTCCTCCATAATATCCGGTCTCTGAACCCCCATTCGACGAGTCTGAAAGGCTCGTAATATAGCGTGCCGTTGTGCTGTCAAAGTTGCGGTCAGTGAAGTCCGATAGCAAGAAGTAGTTTCTTGACTGTTATTCGATGAAATGCAAACGCAAGTCACCCGCAGCTACATTTGAGAAGCTTGCCGGTAAGGCTGCAAACGAGAATGAAAGTGCATGAGGCAGATTGAGTGGAGCGTCCAGCAGCTCTGCGTTGGCAAGTTGGAATTTGTCTCAACCAATGACGTTGGCGAGGGGTGGGTTTGCAGCTGAAGGGCGGATGATCCCGCGCCGGCAAACGAGAGACGCGAGGCTGGATAGCGTTAGAGTGAGCAGGAATGCCTGCGGTTTCCGGAGCGACAGTAGCGAAGACGGCGAACGATGATGGGCTGGTGTGGAAGGGATGGATGGGGCTAAAGATAGATGGGATGGGATGGGGATGGTTGTGAGGGAGCAGGAGTGAAGGTCTGTGGGGGGAGAGGGAGCGAGAAGTGAATGATGGGGCAATTCGAGGAGTGAAGCGCTGCTTTTCCCACGACGTGCTCTTCGTGAGGTTCGGAGCCCAGCCACCGACCATATTCGGCACCAATGGTGGGTGGTGATGGAAAAATCCAGGGCGGCTGACAGACATGCAAACGCTGATGGGGGGGGGGGGGGGAATCGGGGCCTCGCTACCTCCGTGTGCAGTGGGTCTTGCAGACTTCTGGTGTGGAATTGATGCACCCTCCTGCATGAAGCAGAACGAGGGCCACGAGGTGAGATGGAGTCAAGTTTGGCCTCTGGTTGCACAGAGAGGGAGAGTTTCAAGAAAGAGGGAGGCTGGCGTGGTACAGAACGTCCATCTCCCGTGGAGCCTAGTGGAGCGAGAAGAGACGCCAGCGTGTCCACAGTGGCAGACTTGGCCTCAAATCAGGCCTCCGAGCAGCGCAGCAGCAAGCGATGAGGACGACGAAGCTCTGATTTCTGCATATTTGTATTTTCGCCGGCCCATGCGTTTTGTTGTTAGAGTCGTTGGCCAATAAGCCACCGAGGCGCTAAGAAGGTGACGGCTCTTCTCTGGGAGCCCATGACCGACCCTGGCACCAACCTCTCCACCGAGCACATCTATCCACCGTCTTCTTCACCATCATTGTAAGCTCCCCGCGAGCCATTGTTACCTTTACCTGTGACCGCCACGAGCGCCGTCGTTGCTGGACGTGATAGTCGACGTCGGTACGTCTGCGCTCTGTGCCCCGCGCAAGGCCTGGAGGTCGTCAGTGCGAGTGCGGCTCGGTTGCTAACACCACATCGCCCTCTCAGCTCTCCCTCACACAACACTCTCGCTCGCCGCAGCCCGCCATCCCATCACCTCACCCTTCCGTCGCACTCTCGCTGCGACGTCCGGAACATCTGCGTCATCTGGCCATGTATTGACTGCACTCTCGCACTCCCCCACTCCCGTTCTCTATTCTTTGCATTTGCTCTGCGGATACGACGTCAGCGTCTGGTTGGCCCCAAGACCCGCGGCCTGCCCTGCACCGACGACATTTTCTTGTTGCGCAAACGAAAAACAGCCACGCAACCGTCACCCTCCGCCTGCTCCACCCTCCATACTCGACTTTCCCCCACCCCCGCCAACCGCCAGCTCAAGTCGTTCTTCGAGACACCATCAGTCCGCCTCCATGTCTCCCGTCAAGCAGACCGCCTTCTAGAGCCTTCCTGGATCCACAATGGGCTTGGACGCTCGACGACCTCCTCTTCCGGCGCCCACTGAACCCTCCACTCTGAGCTCCATCGACAACGACACCACCCTGCGAGACGACCTCCTCACTGACGTCTCCACGCGCACCGACAAAACATCGTATTCCATCCCCGAAGACGGCACCCCCGTCACCATCAACACGGCCAAGAAGGAGGCTGGAAGGCCCAAGAAGCATCCCTCGCAGACTTCGCTGTTGATTGAATACTTCGAAGGCGGTAAAGGAGACGGGAAAGTCCACTCGCGCCCAAGCGTCCGCGTCCGTGTCACGCCGTCTCACCGCAAAAGCAAGTCCACCAGCGACCACTTGCAAATCACGCAGACGAGTAGGAATACTCGGAAGCCCTCGTACACCCGCCGCATCTCGCTGGGTGGTAAGCATCGTGAAGACGTAGTCCAGACAGACCCGTCTTATTCAGAAGGCTCTAACGTCTCCTCGCTCCCGCCTGTTGACATCGAAGTCTTGCAGAACATCAGTGACTTGTCTAGCCCTGGTGGGCGGTATATTCCAGTGACCTCAGACATTTCTTCTATGCCCCCGGATAGCATGCTTGAAGGAGAGCCTGTTATTCGGAGTCCTGCCCGTCGTCGTAGTCGCAGTCTGGAGAGGACAGAAGAGGTAGTTGAGACCGAGACGAGAGATACGCTGAAAGCGCCCACCCGCCAGCGAAGCAGAAGCCTGAGCAAGGAGCGCATAACACAGCGAGTCATGGAGAAGCTGCAACAAAAGCCTGTGGAGAGCAGCGGCTCCAAAGCCAAGACGAGCAAGACAAGCAGGGAGGAGCTCACTCCCAGCCGAAAGTCGCATCGTCGAACCAGCAAAGGGTCTCGCGATGAAGAAATAAGCGCAATTAGTGGCACCGAGTCGAGCGTGTTGTCATCTAACGCTCATCGTAGATCTGGCGACGCTCATTCAATTCGATCAGGCGCATCAGGCGCTTCGTCCATCAACAATCCGAAGCTCCTTGCGACAGTTGAGGATGCTATCAAACGTCTGATCTTGCCTGAGCTGAATGCCTTGAAGGAGGAACAGCGCACTCAGCAGAATCGAAGTAAATTCGAGCGCATGTCTCGCGAGAGCGCATACGAGTCTATCCCGTCCACAAGCTCTCGTGATCATTCCCGTCGACGAGTGTCCAAGTCCTCGAGTGCTCCGCATATAGCCGGCAACAAGCCAAAGGTTGTCCTGAACAGAGATGGGGATGACCCAGGCACTATTCTCTCCGGCAATTCAAGCCGTAGAGAACGCCGATCGAGCAAAGGCTCCGTCTCAGATCGCAGCTATGCTGACTCCACGCGTGAGGAAGAGAAAGAAAAGGTTCGTCGCCGGAAGAGCAAGGATAAAGACCGACATTTTGCTCGTGATGCTGCATTAGCTGGGCTCGCGGGAGCCGGCTTGACTGCAGCTGCGCTTAGACACCATGACTCTCGTGAATCGAAGGAAGATCGAAAGGAGAGGAAGAGACGGCATAGCCGAAGCGGTCGAAGCCGTACGGCGAGTATCTCTGAGAGTGTTGAGGGAGACCGTCGTCAAGACAGAATGGCGGTGCCTCCTCTGCCAATCCTTCAGAGTGAGCTTCAGGGATCCGAATTGACTCGAGAATCTATTCTTTCCGCCGAGACCGAAACCCGCGACCGGCCTAGCTCCAGATCCTCTAGGGGCACAGGTTCTGAGACTCCTATTCATCAAGTACCTCGTGGATATATGTCCCCGTCTCCTCGAACTCCTACACGAACCCCAGTTGCTCTCCAGCGGGCATTTGGAACGGCGCACAGCAATCGATCACAGGGAGATCTTAGCATGTCAGCCCCAAAGAGTGATAGAAGTCTCTCCTCACGATCAAGAGAAGTTTCGACAGCAGGCCTTGAAGCTGCGGCGGCTGCTAAAGCTCGTGCGCTTGAGAGTACTGAACCTCAAGTTTCCCAATATGAGATTGATGAGCAGACTCCTAATCGTGGTCTCAGCCCAATTCAGAGTGAGGCTAGTTACAGGGAGGAGGTATCCGGTTCTCCACATCATCTTCGATCCATCCATAGTGGTGCTTCTATGTCCTCAGCAGGACGCAAAGCTGAGCGGAAAACATCCAATATGTCTATTCAGTCATTCGAACCTTCGCCCGACTCCAAGATGGCACAAGCCCGGAAGCGCCCACAAGGCATAACCCTTGAACGTGGGCGAGAGATTTTGGGTGAACCAGAGACTCCAAAAGATGCGGATGAATTCTTCGCAAAGAATCACGAACAGAACGAGATATATCGCAGGGAGCTCGAGAGCAACAGCCAGGACGGATCTCTTGTCGACTATCGACATTCGACAGCTTACACCAATGACAGTGCGGAAGGGCAGTATCTTCACAGTAGTGAGGATAAGCTATCTCTTGCGCAAGATATTCGGGCAGTTGGCTCCAATCCCGAATATGTTCATACTCCTGTTGCCGTCGAGTCTGCAGTTGCCTCTCTGCATGAACCGTCCACTATAAGTGTTCGCTCCTCGGTATCTAGCCCGCTGAAGAAGAATATTAAATCGCCGATGAACTCTATCCATGAACATCATGTGTCTGAGGAGGCGGAACATGACACACAAAGCAAAGAGCGATGGGGAGCAATCCGTGACCAGGCCCAAACACTGGCAGAGAATGCGCAAGCAACAAACTCGCCGCGACAAAGCCTCTCCCAGTCCATTGATGAGCCACCTAAAATGCACGCAACTGCCTTCCCCATGGGTAACGAGCCCGAGATGGGATTTGGCATCGATGATGAGTCAGAGGTCGACACGAACCCTTCAATCATTAAAGGCCCTCACGGCGGGTCAGAATATCACGACCAGACCGACGATCTAATTAGCCGACAAGAAGAACGCGAACAAACGCCCTCACAATCCTCACGATCCCGTGGCAAGGTTGCTGCTCTCGGCGCTGGAGTTGGAGCTGCTGCTATTGCTGCCGCTGCTGCTGCTCGTGTGCGAAATGACGAGTCCCCTACACACGAAGGACAATATCACGCTAATGTGGAAGATGACTATGGTCATGATTATGCAGGTGAGCACCAATACGAGCAGCAGGCCTATTCTCAGAGGGATCGCACACCGTCAAGAAGTCCGGCCTTGTGGAAGGATGAAGGTTACCAGTCTGCTAACGCTCATGGAGGCATCACGCCTGAATTTCGCAATCGCTCTAAACTCTTCGATGATGATGGCCTTGGTGAATATGACGATGATACCGGTCTCGGCGCGGACATTTTTACGAGCAACAGGCATGGTCCTCATTCCAGCGGTAATTCCCATGGAATGTCCTCGCCTTTATACGATTCGGCTACGGGCAAAGGCATCGATCGCATTCAGTCCAAGGATGTCGTTGCTTTGATGGATCATTTGACGGTTCGTGATGCTCAACGTAATGCCCGCGACACAGAAATCCTTGTCACCCTGGTGCGGAGCGCGGCTGAGATGCGCAACTCTTTCGAGGAGATGAAGCAGTTCATCAGGACTCAGGACGCTATGATCGTGAATACGAACGATAAGAGGACCGACCTTGCCGAGCAACGTATCCTGGGTGGTCCTCGTCCACAACCCCTTGGCTCCCCACGAGTACCTCGATCTTCCACGGAAGATATCGACGTTGAGACGAAGAGGAAGAATGTCTTTAAGCGGGCTCTCAAAGGCTTGAGCTTGAAGGGCGATAGTGATATTAAGAAGATTGAGCTGATGCTGATCCAGTTGCTCGGCGAAGTAGAAGGTCTAAAGCAGGCACATGCTTTGACCTTGGCTCAGAATGCAAATCGTTCAAACAGCCTTACGTCGTATGAAAATTTGAGGGCTAGCGGAGATCCTGGATATGAGCCCGAAGGTCGTGCTGGTACCGCCTCCTCACCTAATCACTCTGGTTACCTCTCCAACCCGTCTTCGAGACGCATCCAAGATCTCCAGTCGGGCTACGAAGTTCACCAGCCGCATCGTATCAGTACCGTCGAAGAGGATCCGGAAGAATTTGCCGACCATGATGGACAGCAGTACGAGAATACCGAACGAATGACAACTCCTACCCAGGAAGCTCGTCGACAGAACTCTTTGCCCCAAGAAACTCCTCCGCAAGCCTCCAGGGCATTCCGCGAATCGCAGAGCCAAGATAATACGCCGAAGCGAAAGCATAAGTCGAACTCTTCGTCCATCTTTGGTATCCCTAAGATCTCTAGGTGGTCAAAGACTACGGCCTCTACCAATCCTGAGAGCATGCCTCGGAACAGTGGCGGTTCGGGTGCTCAGCGACCATTCTCAGAAGCTTCAAGGTCAGGCTCGCAGATCAATGTTGCGTACTACGAGGATGAGCAATATGAGCTTCGAGACGACGATAGGCTGCGTTCCACAACATCCCTTCCGCAAGAAGGCATGGGATCCATCCGATCACCGTCCCCTCTTGTCCCAGAGGGGCAACACCACGCAGAAGAATACGTTCTCGATGATCCCAAATACCAGGCTCATCGTAACTCTCTAAACTTACAACACCCTCAGCCACGTCCTGGTCCGACTGGTCGTCACCAGAATTACCTCGAATCCCAAGCTCAGACTTTCGAGCCCATTGGTTCGCCGGACTATGATCAATGGGGCAGTAATCCCTCACTCGCACGCAACCGGCTTTCCGGTGGTGGTACTAGCCAAGGCCCCGGCAATCTTTCTCCAATTTCCTCTGATGGAGGATATAGCCAGCATTCAGCGGCCGAGCAAGCAGCTGCTCCACCACGACCGCCAAAGGTTCGAGATGATGGTCCTTTGATCCCGCAGCAGCCGCTCGCAGGGCATGGACAGACGAGGCAGATGTACAGCTCGCCGAATGAATTTGGAAGCCAGGGTGCTTTGACGCCGCTGGCCCCGATTCAAGAGGTCAGATATAGCTTAGAGACGGATACAGGACATCATGTAAGTCCTCCCCGGAATCCTGCTTACTATATATGATTGAAGATTACTAATGTTTATAAGTATTCCCCCACCCCATCTCCTCGTCCAACAAATAACCAAAATCTCAATCCGGCCGCCGCGATGGTGAGCCCGCAGCGCAAGATCACGGGGCCCAGACCCATGGGAAGCAGAAGCCCAAGTGAACAGCAGAAATTGAGTGGCCATCCAGGGTTTGATCAAACGGGCACAGTAATTAGGAGGAAACCGGTTGGTGGTACGTAACATATTGCTGCCTTTTTTTCTGTTAATTAGGGAGAGCGGGTTTGGATATAGCTCTGTTGCGAAGCAAGCTGGGGGGTTTGTTGTGGCGTTCTGGGGTTTGGGGGGTTCCTGCCGCAAGGTAAGGATTATGAGACCCATCGTATCCCCTAGTTTCTATGTTGTCTTGTGCCGTTCTGTTCACGAGGGGTTTTGTTGTGTTTAGTCTATTGATGAAGATTGAGGCTGACCCTTTATGTGTGCAGAACGAACAGATATTGAGAGTCTGGAGAGTTATCGGAGTAGTCTGGATTCCGAGATCTTTTGAAAGGATATCTGATGATTGAGACCACCCCGTGTGTATCAGCCACGCCTGGCTTTTCTATGAAAAAGAGGAGGGGAGAGTGGTGTGATGTGGTGGGTAGTGTTATATCTGACTGAGATCCTATGATGCTGAAGTGGAGGACAAGATGATGCGGAAGATATATAACTTCAGCGAGGCGAAGCAACTTCTCCGTGCATGCACGAGATCATTTCTGGCGTACATAATTCTTTACTTTCCCTCCAAGTTCTGTTCTTTGTTTTCATTTCCATTCTTCGGCGTTTTCTATTGGACTTGCCCTGTTCCCTTAAATGTTTACATTCACATTCCCGACACGACACCCTCCCCTCCTCCCTAATCCTTCTACCTCACTCGTACATACATACCCTTGTAATCTCCCCATATGCTTATGAGGATGGATGCTTGCATGATAGTTATGAGTGATGAAGGATAGCTAGGTTTTGCATCTGAGAGGACTGGGAGTGATAGGGATGTGGAGATGGGGTGAGATGGAATGAGATGGGTGTTTTGGCGTTTATGAGTTTAAGGGTAAAAGGTGTGTGTTTGTGCGTGCATAAGAGATAACATTACATTTGCACTAGATCGATGACGATGATAATGATGAATGGAATGGTAATGCACTTGCACGTTTTTGGTGCTTTGTCTGCTGATCTGGTGCTTTGAGTGAGGTGATACTGGGCTCTTTAGTTGGGTGGTGGTGAGTTCCGTCGCTACGTCGCCTGCAAGCGAACCACAAACCTCAGCATACCACCTAACAATTTAAATAAAAGTTAGATGGTATACGCAATAGCCCACACCTAGGGCTTTCAAAGTTTTGGCTAATTCACCAGGCTTTAAGACGTAAAATTTCAATTTATAGGTGTATTAGGTGTATTTAAAGGTGCGTGGAGTATCCTGAGTAAGTTACCCCTAAGAGTTATCTGTGCAGAAGGAGATAAGGAGAAGGAGAAGGAGATAGAAGGAGAATTAATGAGTGTATAAGTTTGTTATTTGCTAGGGTGGGAGATCTAAGCCGGATTTGCACTTGCGGTGACACAGTTAGCGCTTCCGCGAAGGACGCACAAAAGCCACGTGACCGAAGTTGTTCACCTCCACCTTGAAGCGCGCATGCTTTCCCCCTCCGCATGGGCATATAAACCTTTCTTGCATACGACTTAAGTCTCTCTTCCTCTACACACAACTCCAATCCTCTTCGTTCTAAAAATAATTGAGGATCTCCTTATGTGGCCGGTTTTGTCTGGAGCAAAATTCCATTCGCTACCAATCATGTGGCTCGACCTGGATTTCTCTAAGATCAAAAATAATCCTAGCTGATTGCTGTCTTATCTTAATTCGCAATAAAAATAACAAGATGAGGAGTTAAATGGCTTTATCTCTTCAGTCGGCGAGAAATCAAATTGCAGCAATTGGAGCGGATAGTTGTGTGATGGTCTGCTCTGTTTGACAGTGTAATAGACGCTACTCGGGCCGGCCCGCTGGCGAGTACTAGAGCAATAAAATAATAAACCCAACAAACTGTGTTATTTAGCTGTCCTCGGCGCTCCTCGAAAATTCACCGGGCAGTATAGTTCTATCTCTGGAGTAATAAAAACGTCGTGTACGAATAGCATGTTACACACCCTATCTCCGCACTCCTTCGAAATTCGTCGAGAGTAGGACAAAATATGTGTATGATAAAAATTTTTGCGCCGATTCCTATGGCATTCTTGGGCGCCGGGATAAAATCCACAATCTTTTAAGTGATGTCCATATGCTTTGGTTTGCCATACTCTTTTACGGAGTCATAAAATCCTTGGGGATAACATTTATGCTGTGGTACCCTTTCTCTGCACACCTCTAAAAGATTGGAGGGAATGAGCGAATGTTTCTGGAGTAAAAGATGCCTATGATAAAGGATCCATGGCCGTTCCTGGAGATTGGAACTAATACCGGACACCTGCACGCCATGGCTTTTTTTTTTGTCTTCTTCATCGACGCGAACAAAGCAGAGGTGGAGACCACGCATGGTAGCTTCCAGTGTGTTCCTCTGCACTGGGTTCCTCTAAAAATGATAATCAAGAGCCGAATGCTGCGGGAGTAGAATTGAGAATGTATTACGGGTAATAGCTGGGTCTTGGAGATCAGAATTAAAACAGAGGGTAAGCCAAGGGTGTGTAAGCTGTATTCCTTTCCGACACGAATAAGAACAGTTAAAATGGGCGCCCATGATTGCCGGAGTCAGTGCGGCTTTTAAAATTCTCTAGACGATGGCCTTCAAGCGCCTAGAGTAAAAAAACTTATCACCGCTGTCAACTAGCCGGGTCTTGGAGACCGAAATAAAAACCCAACAGTCCATGAGTATGAAAAATGATGATATTGACAACCTACGTGGCGCGGGTTGTATTCGGTTGGCGAATAGAAAATTATGAGGGGATGGAAACATAGTCGCTTTTATCGGCTGAAAACATCCCGCACCACAGAATGCGTGGCTCCGGGTTGGAATAAAGCTGTCTGGAAAAAATTGTATGGGTCACTGCGCTCTCGTTGGAATGAAAGGTGTGACTAAGAGAAGAAGAGTACTCTTCTTACGGGGTGGGAATAGGAGTTAATGTGGAGGCACACATGGTTGTCTCTAAGATTCTTGGGTTAGAATAAAAGATCCTGTAAGTGCTGGCTAACCTGGTGGAAATAGAATCGCAGCGACTAGACAAGATGCTCGTCTACGAGAGCTCAGTCTGGAATAAAGAGTAGTCCAAATCTTGAATATGGCTCTTTCGCCTAATGGGAATAAAACTGAATGGGAAAGGGTATGTGACGCTCTTTGAGATTCTTGGGTTGGAATCAAAATATGAATCAAGCGACGAATGCTGTCTCCCCTGGCAGGAATAGAATCAGTAATCTCCACAAACCTGGATTTCGCAGTTGGAGTCAACATTACTCTCCCAGTTGCAGTAAGAATAAAATCCTCGATATGAAGTATGTCTATCAGCAATAAAAACTAGAGATATGGGATTTATGGATCTCTTGAAAGCTGTGGGAGTAAAAACCCGGATGCCAATTGATGTGCCCATTGGAAATTCAAAAAAAGGAGATCCCTTGCGGTAGGGATATGTGCTGCACTGGCATGGCTGGCGATGGTTGTTCCGTTGTTAGGGGTATTGGAAGCATTGCTGATGGCGGCGCTGGATTTAGGGCAGTTTGGTTATTGCTGCGGCGATTGATTCAGGCATATTAAGGGAGATGGAAGAGGACTTGAAGGAAGTGGGTGCTTACTGCGAAATTCTAAGGCCGAGCCCGATAGTGGAGGGAAGGGGGTAATAGTTGAGATCGTTGGCTGAGCGGTCGCTTGGTAAGTAGATTGGTAAGATGGTGTAGGATGTTGAAAAGGTAGCTTTCTAAAATTTGTTGGACAGGTACGTGTGTGGGCTCACTAATTAAAGCGTATATCAACTGTGCATTGCTATATTACGCTAGGAAACATGCGCGTACAATCCTATCGTCATCCACTAGGCTATCAACTTATGTCCATGTACTTGCCAAAGAAAGCAGCATGCGAAGAAAGCGAGTGTAAGCTAGCGACTGCATATATTTTGCAACAAAAAATGCAAAGAAAGAACAGAACGATAACGAATCGAAAATATTTCCACTCACTCCCCTCCAACGCCGGCATCAATGCGCGACGCTAATAACGTCACCAATTGCCGAGCCATCCTCTCCCACCTTAGTAACGTCTTCATATAGTCCCTTAAACCAACTACCTTCGATGTCAAGTAGCTTATATGGTTCACCATATTCGACGAGCTGGCCGTGGTGCATGACTGCGACCTTGTCGAAGTCGAGGATTGTTTCGAGTTTGTGAGCGACGGCGATGATAGTGTGAGAGGTGAATTTTGAGCGGAGGAGTTTTTGAATGTGCGAGTCTGTTTGAGCGTCGACACTTAGGAGAAGGCGTTAGTGTTGGAATTAACTGCAATCGGGATGTACGAGGGCTCGTGATAGCCCACTAATGGGAGGAAGGAATAACGCTGGACATACCTGCTCGTAGCTTCATCAAGCACAACTACATTCCCCTTGTCCCGCTTTAAAATTGCCCTTGCTAGACAGAATAACTGTCTCTGCCCATGGCTGAAATGCAAATCTTCGACCTCTACATCCAGCGGGTGAGCATACTTACTCTCATCCCCTTTACTCACCACGATATCCCAGAGTTGCACGTCCTTTAACGCCTGCATGATAGCCTTATCAGTGCTTTGTTTGGGTGGATCGGCGTTAAGGCGGACTGATCCGGGAAGTAGATAGGCATCTTGAGGCAGGCCAATGAGTCGCGTGCGAATAGTCTGGCGAGGGAGGTGGTGCAAATGAATAGAGTCGATATGAATACTACCGGCGGAGAGGTCAAGCATGCGGAAAAGGGTCAGGACGAGGGAGGATTTGCCACTGTATATGTTGTTAGTATTTGGAAGGATGGCAGACAGGACGGGAGAAGTTGGGGGCTTACCTTCCTGTGCGACCTACGATAGCAACCTTTTCTCCCGGTTTAATGGAAAGAGAGAACTTCTTAATGACAGGCTCGTAAGAACTTGGCCACCCCTATCAGCGGGTTTGCCCACGAAATGTGCTAGGAGCGAGCGATCCGCACTTACTGATAACAAGCACTAATATTCCTGAACTCGATCCTTCCTTCGCTAGGCCAATTCGGGGGAGGAATCTGATCCTCTCCCTCTAAATCCTCGCTCATGGTATCCGTAGTGAAAGTCTTGATCCTTGCGACGCTTCCGATATGAGTCTCCAACTGCGTCCAAAATGAGATGAGAAGCTTGACACTTTGGGAGAAGAGGATGACGTTCAACAACGCAACACCAACATAGCCAGCACTAAGTTTACCCCGAAGCGTAACGACGAGAATGATAAGTAATACAGCCATGACCGCGACTACAAGATCTAGGACGAGTGTAAGCCAGCGCTGGACGGCAAACAGAAGATAGAAGGGGCGCTGGCTGCGATCAAGTAAGTCGCGCGCTTTCTCTTCGAGGAAAGATTGCCATCCGAATGCACGCACTGTAGCTAATCCCGAAAGTATCTCGGTGAACTGGGTGTAGAGAGGGGATTTGGTTTCGAGGTCTAGAAACCGCAATTGGCGCGACGTGCGAAGGTAGAATTTCTGGATTAGGTAGAGGCTGACAAAGACGACTGGGAAAGAGATTGCGGCGAAGGGAGATGCGATGGCGATGAGAGTCATTTGTCCGATACAAAGGACGAAAGCTTGAAATTTCGCTTTAGCGCAATTCAGGTGTTAAATGGCATGGATTGGCCTCTTACTTGCGAACGTATTTAGAGCTGAGACTGGAAGCTCCATATCAATCAGCTGGAGATCCTGACTGAATCTGTTGAGCGTAACGCCTGTGTCCGTTGTTGAGAAAAACGTCATTGGAGAGCTTGAAAGTTAGCTGGAACTCGCAAAATTGAGATAGAAATATGCTTACTGGAGTACTGTAGTAAGGAGCTTCCAGTGGAAATTGACACCAGACCGAGGGACCATTGTTATGATCAGTTGCCTCAACCGTAGTTAGCAGGGTATTCGCTTCAAGGAGAGGGTAGACCTACCAGCAACTAACGATCAAGAAGATGAAAGCTATGCCACCAAGCATGGAGTATATCCCCAGATAGTAGCCAAGCCGGCCGTTAGGGTAATGGACATTGTAGCTCGCCCAGAGCTTTACCCACATGGCTAGTAGAAGGCGTGTTAGTAGTCGGGGAAATGTACGTTCGGGCCAGTAAACTGATGAGAGCAAATGCAGACATAATATTCAAAATTGAGGGGATAGGACAACTTACTTGGAAAAGAGATACCGAAGATGAAGATGGTGATGGAAACGATGAAAATAATCGTCGGAATCCACCCAACAGACCTAACATAGTAGAGGTAGATGGCGGTATCGCCAGTGCGCCGATTGGCCTCGGCTTGGATGTCATCCTCCGTGACCCTTTGGGAAGTTGCATGCTCAGTGTATCTCGGGGGAGCTTCGTAGAAGTGCTTCTCAGGCATAAAATCCCAGTCAGGCTGCGGCAAGTCGAAGCTCGAGATGTAGCCTCCAGACCGGTTGAGAGCATCAAACCCACCCTGTTCTGCAATCCTCCCGTTGCTATCAAGGGCTACGATGTGGTCACAGTAAGGGAGGCGCTTGGCTGGAAGTTTGAGCGGTGGATTAGTTACTGGACTCGGTGAAGAAGAAACGCAGTTGACGACTTAAGGTGCTTACTGGATGATGAAGCGATGAGAACAGTGGATCGGCATCGTCGGAGGAGGCCATCTCGTCCGAAGAGGCTATGCCAGACCTTGTTTTCAGTTTGTGTGTCCAGGCCACTAAGACAATCATCGAGAATTATGATGTCCTTCTGGGCGTAAACGGCTCTCGCCAGGGCCTGTTGTTGTGCGATGTTAGTAATGTTAAGGGGGGTAAAAGGCGGGGTTAATATTGGGGTGTCTCACTATACGCTGGCTCTGTCCGCCACTCAGAGCGATGCCCTTGCTTCCTATTTGGGTCTGGTCTCCAGCAGGTAATTGGCATAGATCATCATCTAATGCGCAACTACGGACTACGGATGCATACCATCGTTGATCAAACTCAGACACCCCCACTATGCTTTGCTGCACGGTGCCGTTAATGTGCCATGGCGTCTGATCGCATAATGCGATGCGTAAGGAGGAGAGCTGGATGAGGCCTCCCATTACCGGGAGTTCACCCAGAACAGCCTTGAGAAGAGTCGACTTGCCACACCCTACCGGACCCACGACCATGGTAAGTTTGGCTCGTGGGACTATTATGTTGATCGACTGTAGCCAGCCTAATGGGTGCTTTTCCTTGTCCCACCCAAAGAACCCCTTTTCAATGATAATTGCTTGGGTGCTGGAGGAGCTACGATCTCGGTTTTCTATTGAGACGCGGCTCTTCTGTGACTCAGTCGAGCCCTTGTCGGATCCATCCCCAAAATCCGAAGATGAACCGATACTGCTATGTAATAATAGCAACTTACGTGCATCATGCCTAGGCTCTGCCGATAGGAAGTCTTGTATTCTTTGGAATGATCCAACACCGCCCATGAATCCAGCAAGGGCCATGATGAGCGAGCCCAGAGGCTCCGACAACAGCGAAAATAGCGACAGTGAAGTAAACACCTTTGATGTATCGAGGGTTGTGTGGCCGCTGCTGTTGCGTGCAATCACAGAGAACATAGCGAAGGTGAGGATGGGTGACACAATAGGTGAAATGTAGGCTTTAATTAATTAGCTCAGAACAGAAAGTTGTGGCAAACTTACAAAAACCCATCGTCCAGATAAGAAGCTTACGAAATTTCTTTGAGATCTCTAGCTCATCAACACGAAGGTGTTGTAGATCATCTCGTAGAATATCTGTAAGGCCACACATTTTAACGCCTTTCATTGAACCAAGCATTGCACTTGTGGCGGCGATGCGTCTTTCGATGGCCTCTAGCCACAGTGCTTGGCGTTGCATAACGAGGCTCGTAGCACCCAATGAGCCGACAAGAGATACTGCGGAGTATGTTAGATATCTCAACCACCTGGACTACTTGAACTCACGAATACACTTACCAACAGCAACGGCGATAGGAATCGCACACGCAGCGCCTAGTTGTCGCTCAAGGAGGTATATCGCCAGGCCTACTTCCAAAAAGTTGGCCCATATCTCATGCGCTGTTTGCATACCCTGAACAATTCGTTCGACGTCTGCGCTCATGAGCGTAAGCGATGAGGCAGGATCTGCGGCGGCGGCCAGATCGATGTCCATTGCCTTTTTGTACAACATCGATATCATGCCGCCTCGTATCATGGTAATGGCCCTGTAGGTGAGATGCTGATATTGTCCTGTGGAAATCTTATCAAACGTTAGAGACACCGGCAGCGTGGATCAGCGCTGATCCAAAGATGGGGCGTGCTTACCGCGATCCCAACATATACAAGAACATATGCGCCGATCAAACCATAGCCGATGTTCGAAGTTTGGTTCATGTCAGGTTGCTGAGAATAGGCGATTGCCCTATGAATTAAAAAAGGCTGACAGAAGTTGAATGCAATCAAACAGACTCTTGGGGGAACCACGGCCATTAGAGGCCATTTGAGCTTTTTCAGCGTCAAAGCGAAGAGAGAGTTTGTTTGCCTGGAGGTCACTTTCGATAGGGAAATGTTAGCGAGAATCTCATGAACAGGGCGAAGAGTGACATACACTCCTCCCAGGCAGACTGAATTACTTGCAGCAGGAAGCCGGAGCGCAAATGCTTATCCAATTGGAAGAGATTGTCCACCGAAAGTGTGTTTGAGAAACCTTGCCGAAATAGGCCGATTTGCCACCAGAAGAACGCTCGGCTGTAGATCCCACTAGTGGCTTCCAGAGGAGTTTCAGCATACTCCGGAAGCAGAATACTTCTCTTGCCTTTCGCTTCAAATATGGCCAAGAAAACCTTGATTCCCACTCGTGTGGTGAAGACGACTGATATCGACTCCAAGTTATTATCCAGAGAGAAGCTTCGAGAGCGAGCAGCGTCGAAAACAACGGTAACGAGGAGATATACGTTGAGTAAAAAAGATGTTTGAACAGATCGCAGGTGTTCAAAGTATGATAGGAGGCAGAGAACAAGTGCCCCTACAACGCTGATTATGGCTGAAGCTACCGATGCACTCGTCCTTTTAGTGAGCGGCTTAAGCCAGAGGATCAGGAGACTGAGGTCGAAAGCGGCGAGAAAGCACCATGCCAACTGGGAGAGCACGGTCAACGACGAGCCAACACTTTATTTGAGGGACAACGTACCAGCTTTGTAGGTAGGAGTAGAGACTTGGAGACTTTGGTACGTTTTCGCCTGAGATAGAAGATTCTGAAAGGTGCCATACAAAAAACTAGTATAAGGGGAAGTATGCAGAAAATAGTGTCCTCGAAAAGTAGGGTGAAGTCAAATCCTCCACGACACTGCTCCCCGGCGTATGGACCGAAGCTGTCGTCGACAGCGACACAAGATCGAGAAGAGTTTGATGCCATCGGGGGCCCTGAGAAAATCAATTACCTCTCTGGAAGGCTCCACACAGGGCATTAGATAGAGTAATTATGGGACTTGAGGGTTCACAATTTAGGACTCAAGCATGCCCCGACTGACTTGTTAAACCGGTGCTGGTTCGATCCTCCTTTGGCATGGCATTAAAACTGGCACATCAACCTCAGAGGCGGTGGCAAGCAACTGGAAACCCAGACGGAGAGTTTCGACCGGGATCATGCTGACGATGATCCCATGAATAGACAAACAAATTGCCGTACCATGACGAAGGGGACAGGAGTCAAAGCTGATGCTTGAGCATATCACTAACGGTCCGAGACAAGTAATGGCTCGTAGTTCTGGATTGAGCAACACTAAGCATCGCCCACCTCACAAGTGATTGGCTGCCCCTTGTCCCAGTCAAGGGTAAAAAGACAATCCGCTGGCCCAGCTGATTTTTCAATTCCTGGTAAAGAAAAAGTATGTGCAGGAAGGGACTCGACGGCAAATGCGCAGTGGGTGCCGTATATTCCGCCTCCTAGTGGAGAACAAACAAGTATGGTGGCAGGTTTCCGTTGGCCAGCGCAAATTGATTGCTCATACAGACCCGTATGATGTTTTTCCGCTTTCGTAGTAAGGATCGGCAGCCACATCTACCATGCTGCAGAGGTGCCGATTCGCGGGGAGCCGCTCAGGAACGTGGATTTCAGACTTAATTGCTGGAAAGCGCTCCCGTCACGCCATCCTTTAACTGATCTTCTGATCGGCGCTGCTGTTTGAACATCAAACCCGAGACTCAACGCCTATGCTATGATCACACAGCCAGCCCGATGGCTATAATGGGGCTTCTAACATCGTTCTTGACCGTCGATCACGTCGAGCCAGACCTCCCAAGGGCCTTGCTCCTAGCACCAAACTCCGAAAACTCTGTTGAAGCCTTCCACCGAAGTCGGAATATCGAGGTATTCGAGATTGAGGTTGCATTGCTGAATAGGGGTCTGATGCCATCTGTTGTCCCCTCGCAGCCTTTACTCTCATGATTCTGCTGCACGCTAGTTGACCTCGTATTCTACAGACCGATCGTCATAGTGAAGTCCAGAAAGGTAAAATTTTAAAGCCATTGGTACAGATGACCGCGTCTGGCATTGCACCATGCTGAGTGCAAGAATCGGAAGGAGCTTGTGGTGTGATGTCTGTGACAGATCTACTGCATCTTATCACATAATGTGGAGCATGTCGGGGTTTGCTTCCCTTTGGAGCCCTCTTTCGTCATAGTAACAGGTTTAACAGATTGTGTGTATATTTAATGATAGGAACTAGCCTGCAACAAAGTTAACTCAACTTCCATTTGGTTTCATGGTGGGACTCTCTAAACATTTGCTTAGAACTTCGTTGCCTACCCACCTAAACTGGGGTTGGCCATTAGGATGGGCCAGTGGCACCCAAGGAAAGATCGACGTTGAACTGAAAAATGAATCCTGTTAGTACTGGATTGAAGATCTGAAAGAAGGAGCAACGCACTAGCGGAATTGTAAAGCAGCTACTGTAGCCAAGATGGATGGCTTGAGCAGGCAGGAAAAACAATTTGTGATACGAATTGGCGGAGATTACGAGGAAGGGAACCGGAAATCCAGTAAAGGAAATTGAGCGAAACCCAAAGCACGGTTACAAACGGGAATTGAAAACCCTGTCCACAATGTTCGAAAGGAAGAGAGTCCCATAGGCTGCACCGTCCACATGTAACGGTCCAGCATATCCTGCATGGCAGGTGAGTGATGAAACGTACAGCTCTGACGTGGGCATTAAGTTAAACTTTGACAACTCACTTGAAAACCCGTGGGGGATAGGCCTTTGTACACATTGAGATCTTGAAAGGCCTCCATAGAGTTGTTTCGTGGACCCAGGATGGTAGGATAGAGTCCACCAAGCCGGCCTTGATTTCCATGTTCAAGATCAGTATGACGAATGAACAGAAGAGCTTATGACTACCTCCTAAGTGCAATGCTGTTCTTGCCGTCTTCACAGAATGGCAGCTTGTGTGAAAAACCTAACGTTTGAAAAGTATATCTCTTGACGCCATGGTGCGTTGGTCCTGGTTTCACAACAGGAAGACTTTTCAGAGAAGAATCAATCGAGGAGATCTAAGAATAAGCCACGTTCATATGGCTAAAATGAGTCCCTCAAACCTGGATCACCACCTCTAGGAGTGGTAAACTCCGAGTAGGACAAAGCACCCCACAATGCGCCACACATCAGGAAAGTGGATGCTGGTGGCGTGCTGGGACCGTCCTAAATCATCGAACGGCTCGCCGGTTTGGGCTTGGAATTCAACATTGTTCTTCAGGCTGAAAGAGCTTCACAGTGGATGCAGGCTGCAGAATGAAACGCCGAAGGCTAGCCGTAATTTGAGAACAAGTCAACGATGATCTCATCTTGGTGTCAATTGCGAGCGGAATGACAAACGACACTGGCGTTGGACGTTGTATGGTCATGAATCTCAGAGAATTCTCGCCGGGGATTGATTTGTGGAGCGGAACCAGCGCGCCGGAAATACGAGGCCTCGAAAGCCGGATTCTGGACAAGGCCCTGGCGAGGGATGTGCACGGTCGGCACCGAAAAGAGCAACCTGATGATCTGTCTGATGGAGCAGTCGCTGGTGTCGAGACCAGGGATAGGCAGTCCGGAGGTCCCGTGAAGCCGCCAGCATGGCAACGGCACCTTCCTAGGTAGTGGCAAGGTCCTGCGAATATTGGGACCTGGGGGCGTGGCGGAAGGGAGAAAAACCAGGGGCTGGACGAGACACAGCAGGATGAGTGCGGAGAATGGGGCGGGCGCTTGAAAGGGGAAGTGGAAGCGGGCGCCGAATGCTTCCGAATAAATGACGATCAAGGAAATCGGAGGCCTATGGCAGCTGTCATGCTGACCGACTGGGTGGTTGACGCGAAGCTATCGACGTTGTGCGATTCTAACAACGTACGGAGGCGTTCAGTCCGCATGCGATGCATGTCTTGGGGCTAGCATCGGCAGCTTGGCTGAGATCCTGGGTGAAATGATTGCTGTCACGTGGGCTGCATCTCCCAACCAATCGAATTCCAACCCTTGCCCCTCAGGCGCACGGGCCCTAGTGTGTCAATCATTTGGGCTCACAACAACTCCACTGCGTCTCTCTTTAGCGCTACACCTAGTTTTGGAGGCGACGCTGGATGCATGTACGCCTTCAATTAACTTTAATTTACTACCCACTGTGCTTCTTCCCGCCTTCTTCGGGCATAATGCCGGCAACGCCCGACGGAGCCTCACGCCCTCGACAAAATTCATGACATGGTCATGAAGCGTGATCGGCATTTACGACGGCTGATCAACAGAGGGTCGGTAGGCTGACATCTACATACTGTGTAGTAGCAATGCCGATCTGTCGTTTCTACTGCAGCTCCCCTAGCTTGCCAACCAACTCATCCAACTCCCTCTCCATGCTCCCCCACGATAGTCCTTTACCCGTAGAGCTTTGGGCATGCGATATGCACTGCTACCGGAGTCCGCAACCATTAAGAGAACCGCCAGTTGGCGATGACTTCATAGAAGGCAATTTTTTAGGAGCGGACCACAGAAACTCAGTTTGAGAGGCAAAGACTAGGATAGAGTAACCTCCCCAGTATTTCGGAAGAACTAGCAGAGTTTGCTGCTTTCTCATGAATACGGGAGCTGTAATAGAACGTCTAAGTAGCCATCTTTGCTGCCGCAATCTCCCAAGCTGTGCATATCATTTCCACTCAGAGCACACCAGGAGGGTTGTAACTCCTTAGTGCCGAATGTGAGATTGCCCTAGGAGACCCATATAGAGGGCTATGGGTTACGGCCTTTCTTGCTGACCTAGTTTTAGAATCTGCCTTTAAGCTTTCTACTCGTTAGCTTCGACGAGTACATCAGCTTATACTTTCACCTGATCATCAATTAGTCCGCTCAGTTTGTTGGACCTAGATCCCTTTGGTCCCAATCTTTATTCCGCAAGCTATCGGAAGGCCGGTTGATCCTATTCAAGAAACATAACTGCTATTTGGTAAGAATTCTTCAGCACAACATTTTTACTGACGTACAGCTCGGTACTCCATCATAATGGCTACGACGTTAGGTGCCATGAATAATTGTATTTTCCCAGCCTCTGGGGCAATAGGGGCAGCGACCAAAAGACCCCTGTCTGTCCGAGTTGAATTGCAGCATGGCCAGCTGCTGCAGGACATTCTCGAGAATGAGAAAGGGAACGATTCGCTCACTGCTGTTATTAGAGCATCCTGGGCGCTGCTCTTACGCTGCTACGCTGGCACGAATGATGTTTGCTTTGGATATGAGGACTTAGGAATTGCGTCCTATGTGCGCGCTCAATACGATAGTGCTCACATGTTTGAGGCTCTATCCATTGGAGAAGACATGACTCTGGAACAGCTTGTTCAGCTTGCTCAAAGTCGTCAATGTACCGTGGATGATGTGGGGTGCAGCACGCAGAAGTTCAATACCTCCGTTTTGATCCGTTTTGGAGGAAAGTTCGCAAGCTCGCAAGGGAGCCTACCATTCAATACAGCGCACAATACGTCCATGTCTGAACAGGTAGGCCCTCGTTACACCCCTCTTACCAAACTAACAAGCAATAGTGCATTATCCGTCTGCTAGTTAAAGTTCTTACATCTGGAATTAGCATTTTCCTTGAATATCGAAATCCCTCGATACCTACGAGCCACGCCAAGAATATCGCAGGCACAATGGATAAGATACTCTCCGACATTCTCACTTCTTCGGCGACCCTGGTTGGAAATACTGATTTCCTGAGCCACCGCAATAGGCTTCAGCTAGAGAAATGGAACGAAAAGCCGCTGGAACAAGTCAAACAGACCATCCATGGGGTCATTCGCGAGACTATGCAGAGGTGCTCGGAAAACGAAGCATGTGCATCCTGGGACGGTTCCCTGTCGTATCAAGACCTGCACGATCATGCCTCCCGCATTGCTTCCCACCTCATTAACCAAGGCGTCGGTCCTGAAGTGATCGTTCCTCTTTTTTTCGAGAAATCGAAATGGAATTTAGTTGCCATGCTTTCAGTCTTGTATGCTGGCGGAGCTTGTAAGTCTTCATCCAAGCATCAAAATCCTTACTGCATACTGGTCCATATCATGGAACTTGAACTGGGTGAAGGTAATCTGTTAAACCTCTTTCGGCAATCACAGAGGATTTTAGCAGAATGCAAATATCTGATATGAGATACCCTTATCATTTTCCGTTATATGTGCTAATATGGAGTGACTGTTCCCCATACAATCTCCATGCAGTGGCAGGGATACTAGTCTGCCAAGAACTTTGCTTACGTTAACACGAGCTGACCTTACCATGTATAGTCCTGCCACTTGATCCTGCAAATCCAAAGCAACGCCTCCAGTATCTGGTCGAGTCCACCAATGCAAATATTCTTCTCTGCTCGCGAAAACACGTTGATTTTCTTACGACTGTCTTTGAGAACTCTTTTCCTGTCGACTGCCTGTCCTTAGAATCGCTATCGCCCCCAACTCAATATCCAGGACCGCGCTCGGAAAGCCACCATGCTGCGTACATCATCCCGACCTCTGGAACCACTGGGAAACCAAAACTTACGTTGGTCGAGCATGGAAACTTCTGTACCAATGCCAAAGGCCATATTACTGCTCTACGACTAGATTCAAACATTCCGGTTCGGGCCCTTCAGTTCGCTGCACACTCGTTCGATGCGTCAATCATTGAACTCCTTACCCCCCTGATGATTGGCGGCACTGTTTGCATTCCTGATGAGCAAGCGCGTCTCAACGATGTAGCCAAGGTCATCAACGAGATGCAGGTCAACTGGGTCCAATTGACTCCAACGTTTGTGCGTTTCCTTGAGCCTAGCATGGTTCCAAGCCTGACCACAATTGTACTCATGGGAGAAGCGATGTCTCGAAAAAATCTGGAGACATGGTCCCAGATTAATCTGATTAATGGATATGGCCCGAGTGAGTGCTCTGTTGCCGCCGTAATTCATTCTCGGATGACCGCGAACGATGATCCTAAGAACATCGGGTACCCGATAAGTTGCCGAGCATGGGTTGTGAACCCTGAAAATTATCACCAACGTAAGTGTGCTAGAACTACAGGGGCTAATTCCCATAACTAACAATTTCTCGTAGTATTGCCCATTGGATGTGTTGGAGAGCTCTTGATCGAGGGCCATATCATCGCTCGTGGATATTTGAACGATGAAAAGAGAACTTCCCAGGCTTTCATTCACGATCCCAAGTGGTCCAGGGATCACCAATTCCGCGGATATCTCACTGGTGACCTTGTAGTGCAGAATCTAGACGGTAGTTTTAACTATGTGGGACGAAAAGATAACCAGGTGGCAAGTTACATTCAAAGCAGTCTACTAGCGAATGACATATTGACCCACCCCTTAGAAATACCACGGACAACGCATTGAATTACTGGATATCGAACACAACATTAACATAGATCCTGCCATCAGGCATGTACTTGTCATGCTTCCCAAAAGTGGGTATTGTGAAGGACGCCTTGTCTCTGTCCTCTCTCTTGCTCAACTCTCAGCGCAAGGCATTCCGCTGGCTCTTTTAGAAGGCTCAGATAAGGCTGTGCAAGACTCTGAGATCGAGAATATCCGAGCTCGACTTTACAAACGACTTCCGGAATATATGGTCCCATCGGTCTGGATCGCCGTGGATGCGTTACCTCTGCTCCCATCTGGGAAACTCGACCGGAAGAAGGTTACACAATGGTTGGCTGATATGACACCTGAACTCTACCAGAGGGCAATACCCGCGTTCCATCAATCTTTTTCCCAACACGAGCCTGCCACCAACGTCGAGAGAATATTGAGATTTACATGGTCACATGTTCTTAACCTCCCAGAGAAGCAAATCACGATAGGCCGATCTTGGATCTCTCTGGGTGGGGACTCGATATCTGCAATGCAGGTCATGGCACAGTGCCGAAAGCGAGGCCTTGGTCTGGTGAGTATGAAAACACCAAATAACTCAGGAGACGTGCTAACTACCTTTAAGGCAGTTCAGGATATCCTGCGTTGCAAGTCAATCTCACAGCTCGCCTCGACTGTCAAGAAATTTGAGAGTTCATCTGACGACTTAGCCGAGGATCTCGACATCCCGTTCAAGCTCTCACCTATACAATCATTGTGGTTCGAGCTTCCCAACCAAGGACATGGCCACTTTAATCAATCCTTCTATTTAAAAATCAATTCGAGGACTACCGAAGAGGATTTTCGAACGGCTATTGAGAAGCTTGTGATTCGTCACTCCATGCTTCGAGCGCGTTTTCAATTATCAAATGTCAATGGCTGGCAACAATGTGTCACCGACGATATTCAAGGCTCATTCCGATTTCGGCATCATGTGGTGTCCACGAAAAGCGAGATAGATGACGGAATAGAGGACTCGCAGAAATGTCTCAATCCCGAACGAGGACCACTTTTCGCCGCCGATCTCTTCGACTTCGGTGATGAGCAGCACACCTTTCTCGTTGCAAATCATCTTGTGATAGATCTGGTCTCGTGGAGATTATTACTGGAGGAACTGGAGGACATCCTACGAGGTGATAGTCTTCTTCCCCAAACCATTCCATTCCAGAAATGGTGCCGGCTCCAAGAGGATCAAGCTGACACACTCCATCTCAAACGGTTGCTACCCTCTGATTCTGCTGAGATACCTTCTTTGGACCTCACCTATTGGGGAATCGAGTCTACCGATAACACATATGGGAATTCTGGGCACGAGAGCTTTGAGCTAGACACAGAACTTACCTCAATGTTTCTGAATGAGTGTCACAACTCACTTCGGACAGAGCCTGTAGAAGTCCTGTTAGCTGCATTAATTCATGCTTGGCCAAAAGCCTTCAACGATCGTCCAATTCCCGCTATATTCAACGAAGGACACGGACGCGAACCGTGGAACTCGGACATTGACGTCTCCCGCACTATTGGGTGGTTCACCACTGGTAGATATTGCCTAATATTTTGGATTTGGAAAACAATCGCTGATAAAGGAACATAGTGTATCCCATCTTTGTTCAGCCCCACGAAAACCCCATCGGGACCGTTCGCCGTGTCAAAGACTTCCGCAGGCAGATCCCAGCGAATGGTCGGCCGTACTTCGCTCGCAGATGCCTCACACCTGAGGGCCAGGAGTATTTCAAAAATCATTGGCCCATGGAAATCTCTTTTAACTACCTCGGCCAATATCAGGTATGCTACTGCAGAAAATGCACAGTCTATTTGCCCTCTATCTTCAAAAACTTGCCTTCCAATTTAGCAAGCTCCTGCCCCCTCCCGAATATACTCAAGCCTGGCCTGTTAGTGCAGAGCCTACTACGTGCTCCGATCCACCTTTCACAATTCAATATTCAAATTTCTCCACAGCTATGTGGAAACAATACTAGTGTTACTAACGCCACATTTAGCAACTTGAGCGATCTGATGCTCTCCTTCAACCTCTAGAGAGCATGGCCGGAGAGACTCGGGAGGCTGGAGGAACAGCTGACGTTGGACATCATGCACCCCGATTCGGCCTTTTCGAAATATCGGCCATCATTTTTAAGGGTCGCCTCCGCTTCGCGTTCACATTCAACCGCCACATGCGCCACCAGGAGTGCATCCGGCAATGGATATCCAGCTCTCGCGAAGTCTTGAAGCACATGACTGAAAATCTGGCCTTGATACCTCCGGAACCGACCTTAAGTGACTTTCCCCTGCTCTCTTTGACGGAGGATCGTTTCCAATCGATGCTTCGCCGGCTTGCAAATCTTGGTATTTTTGAGACAGACATCGAAGAAGTCTATCCTTGCTCTAGCATGCAGGAAGGCATACTCCTCTCCCAGACCAAGGATGCTGGATTCTATGCTGCCGTAACTACCTATGAGGTTACGTTATCGCATGCTGTACCAGAGCGGCAGCGACTGGCTGATGCTTGGAAGAAAGTCGCTCAACGGCACTCATCGCTTCGCACAATATTTCTTGAAAATGTCTCACCCGAAGATGGCTTATACGCCCAGGTTGTGCTCAAGAGAGCTAATCCAAACGTTATTCAATTTGATTGCGATGACGAGGAACATGCCATGCAAATACTGGAGAGGCAATGCTTGGTCAGCTATGATAACAGACGGAGCCCACCACATCGCTTCACTCTCTGCAGCACAACTACAGGGAGGCTCTTCTGCTGCCTCGAAATCAGCCATGCCATTATGGACGGTCACTCAATGGGCCTACTATTCCACGATCTTCGTGCCGCCTACAATGGCTCTCTTAGTGAAGACGGTCCACTATACAGCAATTATATTGCATATTTGATGGAACAGCCTGTAAATCCTAGTCTCGAATACTGGCGATCCTATCTCAGCGGTAGCGAAATCTGTTCATTCCCGGTCCTCAATGACGGTGTCTCGGCGGAAAGAAAGCTACTCTCAACCCGATTAGACTTTGGCAGCCTCAACATTCTAGATCTCCAGAATTTCTGCCACACTCACAGTATCACCCTATCAAATATTTTCCACGCCGCCTGGGGTCTTACGTTGAGTTCCTATGTAGGATCTACCGACGTCACGTTCGGATATCTCACCTCTGCAAGAGACGCAGAAGACATTCCTGGAGTAGAAGACATTGTCGGCCCTTTGATCAATACCCTCGTCTGCCGTGTGAACTTTTCAAATGGCCCACATTGCCTTTTGGACGTTCTTTGCGATGTTCAACGAGACTACCTGAATAGTCTTCCACATCGACATACTTCTCTGGCAGAAGTCCAGCACACTATGCAGCTATCAGGCGCTTCTCTATTCAACACTGCCTTGTCATATCGAAGAATTTCTTCAAATTATGATGCTGAGGGCGCAGGCCTCCGGCTCATAGAGGTTGTACCTTTGCAGGATCCTACAGAATATCCTGTTTCACTAAACATCGAAGTCACTGAAGAAGTTACTATAGCCGACCTCGACTACTGGACAGACCATCTTTCCGAGGGCCAGGCAGCAAATGTTGCAAGCACTTTTGTTCGGGCATTGGAAATCATCGTTTTCCACGCTAACGAGGATCTCTCTTCCCTAGACTATTTAAGTACTAAGCACTGGCAACAGATTCTCAATTGGAATATCTTGCCTCAAACTCTGGACGAATGTGTACATCACAGGTTCGACTCCCAAGTTCAGGCGTTTCCTGGTGCGCTTGCTATTCGAGGGTTCGACGGCGATTACACTTACGCTGAGCTAAACTCGGCTGCTGATCGCCTCGCACACTATCTCGTTGAGCTTGGCGTCGAGCCCGAGGTCTTTGTACCTACCTGCTTCGACAAGAGCTCCTTCGCGGTGATCGCTATGCTGGCAGTTCTCAAGGCTGGGGGTGCAGCTGTCCCTCTTGATGCTAATCACCCGAAGCCCGCTTTAGAATCTCGCATCGAAGATACTCGAGCACAAGTAGTTTTGACGTCGGCTGCTCGCTCGGAGCTTTTCGAAGATATAGTTCCCAACGTTGTTATTGTAGATTCGATTCTTCTAGATGATTTGCCGCACGAGAATGGGCCGGCTTGCACATCAGTCGAACCGCAAAATCCAGCATTTGTCATCTTCACGAGCGGTAGTACTGGGAGGCCAAAGGGTGTCGTTCTGGAGCACGCAGCAATGGTAACAAGCGCCAATGCTCACGGCACCAATCTTGGTATAGGGCCAGGCTCGCGATTCCTCCAGTTTGCCAGTTACACATTCGACAACTCCCTTGAAGAGATGTTCACTACTCTTCAGAGAGGCGGCTGCGTCTGCGTGCCTTCTGAAGAACAACGGATGAACGATCTCCCTAATGCTATTGCTGAGTTGGATGCGAACTTTATGGATTTAACACCAACTGTGGCCGCTTTACTGAACCCAGAAGACGTACCAACCATTACGGGTATGGCCCTCGGTGGCGAAGCTCTGACAAAAGCTGTTGTTGACCAGTGGAGTAATCATGTGCATCTTCATGGGCAATATGGACCAAGTGAAGCATCCATAAACTCGGCGTGGAAAGACTTCAAGCATGGTGGTGAACCTACCAATATCGGTCGGGCCATCGGAAGCGTGTCCTGGGTAGTGCACCCAGAGAATAGGAATCGACTCGTGCCTATCGGGTGCAAAGGAGAACTCCTAATCGAAGGGCCTATCCTTAGTCGTGGCTATCTGAATGATCCAGAAAAGACTGCTGCTGCATTCATTGAAGATCCCGAGTGGACTCTAGCTGGAGGCATTTCAGGGCGCAGATTCTATTGTACTGGTGACCTAGTATATTACACGTCGACAGGAGAGATGATGTACCTAGGAAGGAAGGACAGCCAAGTGAAGTTGAATGGTCAGCGCGTCGAGCTTGGTGAGATTGAGCACCATCTCAAGCTCAACCTACCCGCTGAAGCACAGTCAGCGGTCGAACTAGTCGCATTTTCAAGTCCTACGCCCTTTAAGGCGCTTGCAGGCTTCCTCTGTCTTGCCGAAGAGTCCTCCAACCCTGTCAACGATACGAAGGCCAATATAGGGCCTATGACTGACTCCGTACTGGAAATTGCGAAAGAACTTGAGGGGGCCTTATCGAGCACCCTCCCTGCGTATTACGTTCCGTCAATTTTCGTTCCGGTAACCAGCATGCCCATGACTACGTCTGGGAAGCTGGACAGAAAAGCGCTTCGACTGCTTATCCAGTCGGTCAGTGAAGATGAGCTTCTCACTTACAGGCTGGCAGGAAGGAGCGGTCGAGCCCCATCCGGTCATGTGGAGAGCGCGCTTGCAAGACTCTGGGAGACCATTCTGAATCTGAAGCCCGATTCTGTTGGCGTGGAAGATTCCTTCTTCCGGCGCGGGGGCGACTCAATTGGGGCCATGCGCCTAGTCGCAGCAAGCCGCCAGGAGGGTTTTGCGCTAAATGTTGCAAGCATTTTCGCTCAGCCAAAGCTTGTGGACATGGCACGGACTGCCGTGGTTCTTTCATCGGATGCGCTGTCGGCGGAACCAGGGGACGCTGTGCCGTTCGAGCTTCTTCCCAAACACTCACGCCGAAGCATCCTTGACTTTGCTGCGGCCGAATGCGGAGTGTTTCCTGACTCGGTCGAGGACGTCTATCCTTGCAGTCGATTGCAAGAAGGTCTCATCGCGCTTTCGACAAAGGAACCAGGCTCGTATGTGGCAGAAACCGTGTATCGCCTGCCGGCAGATATTGACATCAACCGTTTCCGGCATGCATGGAATCGAGTCGCAGCGACTGAGGCTATACTCAGAACTCGTATCATCTTCACGGGCGACCATGGCTTTTTACAGGTGGTCGTTCGTGATAGTATCGTCTGGCACGAGATCGCTGACTTACAAGACATCAAGGAAATCGATCGTCAACTCCCAGTAAAGCAGGGTGGTCCGTTGACCCGTTACACTATTGCTGGTGAAGGAACCTCATCCCCATTCTTCATCTGGGCTGCTCACCACAGTGTTTACGACGGCTGGTCATTTCCAGCGTTACTACACAAGGTGGAAAGTTGCTACCACCAGACAGCGCTTCACCCGCTGGTTTCTATTCCGTATTCACGATTCATCAAATATATTTCTTCTATCGATGAGAAGCAGTCTGATGACTTCTGGCTCTCTACTTTCGAGGGTATTTCTGCTCCCCAATTTCCACAGCTTCCAGATCCAGACTATCAAGTTCAGGCTTCGAGTCAGCTCGTGCATCATATTCCCATCACTCGAAAATCTAGGATAGAAGTCACGATGCCCTCAATTATTAGGGCAGCGTGGGGTTTGCTGCTGGCCACATACTCTGGTTCTGACGATGTGGTTTGGGGAGAAACAAACAGTGGTCGCGATGTTCCCGTTCCTGGAGTTGAAGACATTATCGGAGCTACAATTACGACCTCACCGATGCGCCTGAAGCTGGATCGCCAAGTAACCATCTCACAATATTTGGAGGCTGTTCAACGCCAGTCTTCAGCTGCCTTGCCGTTCCAATTCGCCGGCCTCCAACACATTCGCAAACTCAGCTCCGACACCGCCGTAGCATGCGATTTCCAAAGCCTCCTCGCCATCGTGGCCAGCGATAGTATGAAAGACCCCGAAGGTGGTCTTTGGGATCTTCAAAGCACTGGAACTATTGGCACCAACTTCTTCAACTATGCTCTCATATTCAATTGTACCGTAAAGCGGGAGGGTGTCGATATCGAAACTCATTACGATGAAAGGGTTATCCAAACGTGGCTAGTTCAACGCCTTCTTCAGCAATTCAGGTTCTTGCTAGAGCGTTTCAACTCCGTTGACGCAGCGCCGCAAACTCTAGCCGACTTCGACCTCCTAAATCCTTCAGATCATGACGAGATAATGGCATGGAACAGGAGACCTGTAAACACCATCAATCAATGTGTTCACAACATGATATTCCAGGACCAAGTTATTCTACACCCCTCGGCAATAGCTCTCGAGGCGTGGGATACCGCACCCATGACCTACAAAGAGCTGGATGAGCGCGCAACTAGACTTGCTTCCAAATTGATGTCCTTGGGTATCAAAAAAGCCTCGTACGTTCCAATATGTTTTGAAAAATCTGGCTGGACAGTGGTAGCGATGCTAGCGATCATGAAAGCTGGAGCGGCTTTCGTTCCCCTCGATTTCGAATCGCCTTTACTTCGACTCCGAGAGATTGTACAGAACGTCGAAGCGAAATTGATTCTTTGCGCCCCACAGTACGAAGAATTATGCCAATTGATTCCCTGCAAAGCCCTTCGGGTAGATCGAGATGCAACCGAACG
Source organism: Lindgomyces ingoldianus (assembly GCF_010093535.1). Lineage (NCBI taxonomy): Eukaryota > Fungi > Ascomycota > Dothideomycetes > Pleosporales > Lindgomycetaceae > Lindgomyces > Lindgomyces ingoldianus. Next base: position 1,457,754 of record NW_022985166.1, on the reverse strand, counting down.
ACACTCCGGCCGACTCTACACTCTCCCGTACGTTCAAAGTAATACGCCAGCGTATGTTATATTTACTTCCGGTTCTACTGGAAAGCCGAAGGGAGCGGTTATAAGTCACTCCTCGTTCGTATCTAGCTCGACAGCCTTCGCCCCAGCTATGGGGATCTCGAACACGTCTCGGGTTCTCCAGTTTGCCTCCTACACTTTCGACGCCTGCTTGATTGAGATTCTCAGCACTTTGATGCTTGGTGGTTGCGTCTGTGTGCCTGACCAAGCTTCTCGAACGAACGATCTCGCCGGCGTGATCAACAAGTTTAATGTTAATTGGGCTACGCTTACCCCGTCTGTGGTTCGGACAATCCAACCCTTTCAAGTACCACTACTGAAGACCCTAGTCCTAGTTGGAGAGGCTATGTCGCAACAAGACCTAATCACTTGGGCGGATCGAGTCGTGCTAGGCAACGGGTGAGTGTTGGAAGCTCAGTAAATGATTGTCTTCGTAACTAATCTGCTGTGAAGGTATGGCCCTACTGAAGCTAGTTGTATAACCACGGTTAATATCATGACACCCAATACGGAGCCAAATAATCTTGGGAAAGCTGTGACTGCAAGAGGCTGGATTGTCTCGAAAGATAATCACCACATCCTAGCCCCTTTCGGTGCAGTTGGTGAGCTTTTGCTTGAAGGAGGGGGCGTAGGTACTGGATATTTGAACAATCCTGAAAAGACAGCCGAAGCCTTCATCAGCAATGTGAAATGGGCTTTCGGTGATGAAGACCAAGAGGGAGGAGTTAAAAGAAGACTCTACAAAACTGGCGATCTAGTCAGATACAATAAAGATGGCACAATGATGGTAGGTTCAGTATTACATTGATTGGCGTGCACATGCTAAGTTGTTCCAGTATCTTGGACGGAAGGACAGCCAGACAAAGGTCCGAGGCCAGAGGCTCGAACTATCGGAAGTGGAGCATCACCTCATCGAAGATTCTCTGGTTCAGAATGCGCTTGCGTCTGTCCCAACTATTGGACCTTGCGCAAAGCGGCTCGTCGGCGTTGTGGTTTTACAGGAAACTGTGAAGCCTGTTCGTGTCATGGGTAAGTCTGACTGTTTCCAGTTATTACAGCATGCCAGGACATATCCCGCAACTCGAACAGGGAGTAATCCATCTATTGAGTCCACTACTAGGGCTGGCAAGAAGTTTAACAGCATACAAGCATATGTCATATGTTACCCATATCAGGTTCATAAATCGCTAATAAGGTTCCTCCAGACCATCCTACCCTAGAAATCCTTCCTCCGGAACTCTCAACACTTAATATCGCCACTATTCGGGACCACATTTGCGAACGCCTCCCGGCATATATGATTCCCTCTCTCTGGGTTGCTGTCTCCAGATTCCCCTTGATGCCTTCAGGGAAGATGGATAGACGGCGCGTACTCCAGTGGCTTGAACAAATGGATAACAAGACATATCGTACCATATCCACTGTCGGTTTAAGAAAGCCCAGGGACCAAACAACCTCCATTGAATTCAAGCTCCAAGCTATTTTTGCGAACGCTCTGAATTTATCGCCGGAAGACATCGGCCTCAACCAGTCCTTTTTGCATCTTGGAGGCGACTCCATTGCCGCCATGCAAGTCTCTTCCCAGTGTCGCGGGCAGGGTCTTGCAATCAGCGTCCAGGATATTATTCGTTCCAAGTCAATTGGCGAACTTGCGTCTAAAGTGTTGCTTACTAGTGAGAGCGTGGTGGGCACACCTAAGGATGTGGTATTTAATCTTCCTTTCAACCTGACGCCTATTCAAAGAGTGTTCTTCGACTCAGTGGGCCAAACTTACAACCACTTCAATCAAAGTGTGGTTTTCCGCATCTCTCGGCGCTTTGATCTCCATGAAATTGAAACTGCTATCACCTCCTTGGTGGCTATACATCCCATGCTTAGAGGGCGTTTCTTTACAGATGAGTCGAAGGCCTGGCGGCAGCGCATCGAGAGTGATACGAAGAATTCTTTCAGACTAAGACATCATCGCATACCCACCTCCACCGGCACCGGCACCGCCCTACAACCCGTGCTAGACGAGAGCCAGGCTACGTTAGATGTTACCAACGGCCCTACCTTTTCAGTTGACCTTTTCGAAATTGGTGATACTTTCTCTCAGGCCATCGCACTTGTTGCGCACCACCTTATCATTGATGTCGTCTCCTGGGGAATCGTTCTGGAGGACCTCCAAAATCTACTGAATGGTGTTTCTCCACCACCTCAAAGTCTTCCATTTCATACCTGGGCGCAACAACAAGGAGAACAAGCTAAGCAAGAGACGGCACTAAAAGTATTTCCCATCTCCGGTGTTCCGCTTGCTAACTTGGAATACTGGGGAATGGATGATAAAGCCAACATAAACTCAGATGTCATCACAGAAGACATTGAACTCAGCCCAAAGTATTCAATGTTACTTTTAGGGGTTCACGATGCACTTGCAATGGAGCCTTTGGATGTATTCATTGCCGCATTGCTCGAGTCCTTCCGGATGGTCTTTACTGATAGATATACTGTGGTAATTCACAACGAAGGGCACGGTCGCGAACCCATTGATACTAATCATGATCTTTCTCGAACTGTAGGCTGGTTTACAACCCTGACGCCAATTCATATGCCAGTAGCACCTGAGGAGCCCACCGACATCGTCAGCACTATTCAATGGGTGAAAGATCTTCGCGAGAGGATTCCGGACAAGGGTCGGCCATATTTCGCATATCGAGTCTTAGCTGAAGAAGGCCAAGAAAGATTTGCGGGACACTGGCCAGCTGAAGTGACTTTTAATTATCTTGGGAGGATGAAGAACCTTGAACGCAAGGATGCATTACTTCAGAAGATGGATGGAATTTCAACAACTGATGTGGGGCCAGACGTGCCTCGTTTCTCTCTGTTTGAGATCACAGCAACAGTTGCATCGGGTACTCTCAAGCTATCTTTCGGATTTAACAGACACATGAAGCGACAGTCCGAGATCAAACGCTGGATATCCCAATGCCACCAGATGCTCGTCGATGCTGTTGATCAGCTTCTCCAACTTCGGCCAGAACCCAGCCTCGGCCACTTCAGGCTCTTGCCGCTCTCATATAACGGCATGTCTAAATTATCGGCAGTGCTGCCATCTGGAATATCTTTAGATGAGATTGAGGATATCTATCCTGCTTCTCCAATGCAACAAGGCATTCTTCTATCTCAATTGAAGCACCCCGAAATGTATGCATATCATTGCATCTTCGAAGTCAAAGCAACGGACCTAAGCCAGCAGGTAGATCCTAGACAACTTGAAGATGCGTGGCAGGCCGTTGTTCATCGACATCCAGCATTGCGAACTGTATTCATCGAAAGCCTCTCTAAAACCGGCCTTGTAGACCAAATCGTATTCAAGGACCAGTCAGGAAGGGTCTCATGGCTTCTGGATTATGAGGATGCTGACGCTGCTCAACTGTTAAGGACTCAACTTGCCGTCGACTACCGAGAATTCCGACCACCTCACTACCTGACAATCTGCAAAACAAAGCAAGACAAAGTGTGGGTCAAGCTAGAAATGAGCCACGCGATTTGTGACGGAAGTTCCATTCCAAACATATTATGCGACCTGGCTCGTGCATATGATGGCACCCTATCTCGGTCTGATTCCGGCCCTCTGTATAGCAACTTCATCTCGCATATCCTCTCCAGCTCGAGAGATGCCGATATTAACTACTGGAAGGCGTACTTATCGGGGGTTGAGCCTTGCAACTTCCCCACACTAACAGATGGCAAGCCCAAACCACACGAGCTCGGATCCTTTGAAGTTCACATCACCGATACTGCTAGTGTTCAGGCATTTTGCAAACAGCAAGGCGTCACATTATCTAATGTACTTCAGCTTAGTTGGGCTCTTCTTCTTCACTGCTATATCGGTGCTTCAGATGTCTCTTTTGGAGTCGTGGCGTCAGGTCGTGACATCGCCGTCAGCAATATCGAAGAGGCCGTGGGTTGTTTCGTGAACATGCTCATCTGCCGCCTTAACTTCACGGATGACACTCGGGTTTCTCAGCTCCTGGAACAACTTCAGACTGATTCAGTCAATGCAATGGCGCATCAAAGCTGCTCCTTGGCGGATGTTCAACATAAACTCCAACTACCATCACTCTTCAACACGGTGTTCACTTTTCAGAGGCGACAGCTATCACGAGATCCTGAGAAAATGTCACTTGTATATGAAAATGTTGAAGCCGCAGACCCAGGCGAATATCACATTACTGTTAACGCTGATGTCTCCGAGGAAAGAACTAGCATTGACTTCGGCTTCTGGAAAGACAAGATTTGCCCAGCCCAAGCTGAAAATATGGTCAAAGCATTTGAGAAAATTTTTACGATTATCGTGGGCTGTGGACACAAAGACATCGCCGTTGGGGACTTGGATTTCTCCACGCCTGAGAGTATGAACCAGATTATGTCATGGAACTCCGAACTTCCAACTCCAGTCCGCCGCTGTGTGCATGATCTAATCCAAGAACAAGCGTTACTGAAACCTCGCTCGTCAAATGCAGTGGAAGGTTGGGACGGGACTTTCACGTATCATGAGTTCGACGAAGTTACGACTCGCGTGGCAATTCACCTCAATGCTCTTGGGATTTCGGCAGAGACATTTGTCCCAATCCTCTTCGAGAAATCTTCTTGGGCCATCATCGCCATGATCAGCATCCTGAAAGCTGGGGGGGCCTATGTCCCATTAGATCCGAAACATCCACCAAACCGCCTAAGGCAACTTATTAGGGATGTTAGTGCGCAGATTGTCTTATGTTCCCGAAACTACGCCCCTAAGTCGAGCGAGATTGCAACAAATTCGGTCATCATTGACCAACGAGCAGTTGAAAGATTACCTGCAGCAAGAGGACCAAAGCCAAAATCGAATATTACACCAGATAATGCAGCCTATTGCTTGTTTACGTCGGGAACTACAGGAGTACCGAAAGGCACCATTATCACGCATCAGTCTTTCTGCACAAGCGCATACGCATTTACTCAACTCGTGCATATTGACTCGTACTCTCGCACTTTCCAATTCGCTAGTTACACATTTGACGCAAGCTGCGCAGAAATCCTTGCTGCTCTCACTGTTGGCGCTACAGTTTGCGTTCCCAGCGAGGACGATAGGATGAATGATTTAGCTGGCGCTATTCACAGGATGAACGCTACATGGTGTTTCTTAACCCCTTCAGTGCTCGGCACGATGAAGCCCGAGCGAGTGCCTTCTCTGAAGACTCTCGTTGTTGGCGGTGAACTTGTCCCAGACTCGGTAATCACAAAATGGGGCAAGACCACATGTTTCATCGAAGGTAGATACTCTTCTATTATGGTAAATCGGCTGCTAACATGATACTAGCCTACGGACCATCTGAGACTACGGTTTTCGCAACCTTCAGCTCTAAGTCGACGCCCAATAAAGAGATTATTGATACTAATGGTAAAAATATCGGTACTCCATCCGGATGTCGCCTGTGGGTTGTCCATCCTCGAAATCACAACAAACTCATGCCGATTGGCAGCGTCGGTGAATTGGTCATTGAAGGTCACACCGCTGCTCGTGGGTATCTTAGTGATGACACAAAGACAGCCAGTGTCTTTATCAAAAACCCCGCTTGGGCAGCTACCCTTTCTCCACATGACGGTCCATTCGAAACAGCCAAAATGTACAAATCTGGAGATCTAGTACGATACAATTCGGATGGTTCTATTAACTTCATCGGTCGAAAAGACACTCAGATTAAACTCAACGGCCAACGAATCGAGCTCGGCGAAATTGAGTTCCAAGTCAAGAGTAAACTTCCAGAAGGTATTCAGTCTGCGGTGGAGCTTGTCGCTCCAGCAAGCCGAAATTCCAGCAAAGCTCTAGCTATCTTCTTCTCTTTAGAAGGCAATCGACAAAGAGGTTATACAGATGGTATCCAACCTGTGTCCTTTGAGCTTCCAGCCGCTGATGAACTCCTGCTTCCTATGAGCGATGATTCGCGAGATCTCTGCAAAATGCTAGAGAATTCTCTCGCTAGCGTACTACCATCGTATATGATACCGTCGATTTTCCTACCAATCGCAAAAATGCCATGGTCCACATCCAGTAAGCTGGATCGTGCTAGGCTCCGAAATCTCGTTCAGAATCTTTCAAAGGATGCTTTGGCACCATATCGACTCACTAACTCTGCTTATAAAAAGAAACCTAGGACAGAACTGGAGAGGAAGTTGCAAAAGCTGGTGAGCTCGGTGTTGAACTTACCAGTCGCATCTGTGGGCATCGACGACAACTTTATCGTAAGCTACAAGATTCTTCTTCTTTGATAAAAGCTAATGATTATCAGCGGCTGGGCGGTGACTCTATAGCTGCAATGCAACTCGCCTCAGCAGCACAAGCAGATAATATAGACATATCAGTCATCGATATCTTCAAGCACCCGAAATTGTCCGACCTCGCTGCTGGATGTAAACTCGCTAAGAAAGGCGCAGATACTACACTAAGAATCGAGCCGTTCCAGCTTCTCAAAGGTCCTTTCAATTCTTCAATTCTAGACGAGCTTTCTGAGCAGTGCTGTGTGTCCAGTATCAAGATTCACGATGCATATCCTGTTACTCCACTACAAGAAGCATTCGTTACCCTATCTACCAAGCAGCCTGGTGCCTACGTCGCTCAACACATCCTAGCACTATCCGCAGCCGTGGAACTTAGGAAACTTAAAGCGGCGTGGGAGAAGGCCGTGCAGGAAATTGATCTTCTTCGGACTCGAATTGTACAGACCAAGTCCGGTGCTTTAATTCAAACTGTGCTCGTCGAGGATCCCATTCGCTGGCTTGAAGCCTCTACACTTGAAGAGGCGCAAGGTGTGGTAACCCAGATTCCGTCACAACTCGGCGGGCAGCTTTCAGCTTACACCATCATTCACACCGAGTGGAATGAGCGCTACTTCGTCTGGACCCTTCACCATGCACTTTACGATGGCTGGTCGATACCATCCATGCTTCACCGGGTAGAGCAAATCTACCATGATGGCTTTTCTACCGTACCAAGGACTCCATATACCAAATTCATGAGATACCTCATGGACGCAAGTCGTGATGACTCGAGACGATTCTGGAAGGACCATTTGGCAGGCGCAGCCCCATATCAATTTCCACAGCAGCCTCACTCTGTCATAGATCAGTCCCCAAATGGTCAGGTCTGGAGCCATATCGCCCACATTCCGTCCAATTGCCATAGCGATATCACTCTGCCGACAGTCATTCGAGCTGCGTGGGCACTCCTCATTTCCGCCTACACCGGTACGGGTGATGTCGTTTTCGGCGAGACTCTTACAGGGAGAGACATTGAAGTGCCAGGAATCACTGAGGTCTGTGGTCCCACATTGACCACCGTGCCAACTAGAGTCAAAATTGATCTCCAAAGCACTGCGCTGGATCTTCTGCATAGCATCGCGAAAGTTGCCGTTGACCGAATACCCTATCAGCACACCGGCCTCGCAGAAATAAAGCAAATTGACTCCGACACGGCTGCTGGGTGTGAGTTCCAGAACTTGCTTGCGATTCAGACTAGTGGCCAGCAGCCTGCGGAGAAGATATGGAAGTTCCACAACAACGGAATTCAAGCGAACTACTTTACATATCCGCTAGTAGTTGAGTGCAAAGCAGGGCAGTCCAGCGTTGACATCACGGCTTACTACGATGAGAACGTCATATCGCAGTGGCAGGTGCAGCGCATGCTCTACCAACTTGACTCGGTCCTAAAGCAGCTCGCATCCACCAGCAGCCTTCGCGACATACGGGTCTTCAGCGAACAGGACAAGGACCTTCTACGCCAGTGGAATTCTCACGAGCCGGTAGCGGTTGACGAGACAATCCCCTCCTTGTTTTTGAAGCAAGCCTCATCGAGGCCACACGCCACCGCTGTGTCCGCCTTCGATGGAGAATTCACATACGCAGAGCTGAAGGATTTCAGCTCTAGGCTAGCTTTGCAACTTGTTAAATTGGGCGTCGGGCCTGAGACTCTAGTGCCGCTGTGCGCAGACAAGTCAAAATGGGCTGTAGTTTCCATGATAGGTATTTTGATGGCAGGTGCGGCATATGTGCCGCTGTCCCCCGACCATCCAACTTCGAGACATCACCAGATCATCCAGGACTGTGGTGCTTCAGTACTGCTATGCTCACCTTCCTACAACAGTCGTTTTGTCAGCATTATCAGCAAAGTCCTGCTCGTCGGGGAGACCTCGATTCGCCAGCTTCCCCCTCGCCACGGCGGCGTCCCATTACGAGCAAAATGTCACAACGCCTGCTATGTTTTGTACACATCTGGCAGCACGGGGGCTCCAAAGGGTGTCGTCATCGAACACCGAGCTATTGCATCCAGCTCAGCCGCTATTTGCAAAGCCCTGCAGATGAACCAGTCCTCAAGGGTCTTCCAATTTGCGTCTTTCGCCTTTGATGCATCCGTCATGGAGATTTTGACGACCTTGACCTGTGGCGCTACCATATGCATTCCTTCTGAACAGGAGCGGACTGCAGATATTACTTCCGCTATCAATAACCTGAAGGCGACGTGGACTTGTCTAACCCCCTCGGTCGCCAATGTTATCGACTGTCCAGAGTCTGTCCCCACTCTCGAGACTCTGGCTGCTGGCGCCGAAGCTATGACTCCAGAGACTATTGCGAAATGGAGCTCCGGTCTACGACTGTTTAATGCATGGGGACCGACAGAGGCTTCTGTTGTTGGGACTGCGAATGACCAGGTTACTCACAAGGATCCATCGAACATCGGTCATGTATTAGAAAGTGGGAGGGCCTGGATTGTCAACCCAGAGGACCCACACCAGCTCGCTCCACTTGGAGCTGCAGGCGAACTTTGTATCGAAGGGCCGCTGCTCGCGAGAGGTTATCTTAATAATCGCGAAAAGACTGCGGAAGCCTTTGTAGAGAATCCTTCGTTCATGAAGGAGTTCACGTCTTCAAAAACAGCAGAGTCGCGCATTTATCGGACTGGAGATATTGTCCAATACGCACCGGACGGCTCACTTCGCTACATTGGACGGAAGGATAACCAAGTCAAGCTCGCGGGCCAAAGAATGGAGCTCGGTGAGATCGAGCATCACTTGCAGGCCGATACGCATGTTCGGCAAGCTGTCGTCATTATACCGAAGTTAGGGCCAGGAAAGAGGAAGCTGACTGCGGTATTGACCATTCACCGACCAACTTCAGAGCCTGCGATTCAGGAACAATCTTGGAGTACGCCATTGAATCACCCAGATAACATCCGCCGATTGAACGAAGCGCAGAGTCGACTCTCGGATTTAGTGCCATCGTATATGGTGCCTTCCATATGGATCGCGGTTTCCAATATTCCCACTTTGGCTTCGGCCAAATTGGATCGGAAGCAAGTCGGTGCATGGCTGGAAGACATGAGTGATGAGAGCTACAGCGAAATATTAAACCAGGAAAGCGGCTATGAATCCATCATTCCAGTGACAGACACCACTAATCTCCTCCAAACCCTTTGGGCCAAGGTTCTCAGCCTTCCAATCGAACAGATCAAGTTGAACAAGTCTTGGCTATGTAAGTATTATAACCTTGCAATCACTACTTCGTATTACTAATTACTTCTCAGCGCTTGGTGGAGACTCAATAACGGCGATGCAGCTTCTAGCTCGCTGCAGAAAAGAAGGTATCAATCTCACCCTAAACCAAGTTCTTCGAAGCAAGTCAATTTCGCAGCTTGCCGAAAGTGTTGGCTACCTTCATAGCTCTGCAGATCACCCAGCCGAGCAGACGGATAAGTCATTCGATCTTTCACCCATCCAACACATGTATTTCCAATCCATTGGAGACGAAAGGAACGTGCACTTCAACCAGTCCTTTACACTTCGCCTTTCGCGCAAGTTGGACTCGGCGAGCCTTAAAATGGCATTGGGCGCCATTGTGAAATGCCACACCATGCTTCGTGCGCGTTTCTTCAAGAATGAGATTGGAATATGGCACCAAACCATTACAGCTTACTCTGAAAACGCTTACGGATTCAAATCCCACGACGTTCCATCCTTTTCCCGCATTCCCGAACTAGTCTCAAGTACACAGAAGACTATTGACATCGTAAATGGGCCAGTCTTTATTGTTGATCTCTTCAACATCCCTTCTGAAGATCAGATCCTGTTCTTAGCAGCCCATCATCTTGTCATTGATGTTGTGAGTTGGAGGACCATTATTGGGGATCTGGAAGAATGCCTCAATACGAGATCGTTTGATTCTCTTCAAAGCGCATTCTCATTCCAAGTTTGGTTGGAAAAGCAGAAAGAGGATGCTCTCCAGCGAGTACATATCGATGGCTCCCAAACTGAGCAATATTCTGTACCACCAACAGACTTGTCATACTGGGGCATGGACGAACGCCAGAATCAGTATGGCGATGTTGAGCGAGACTCTTTCTTAATGGACGAGCGCGTTTCAGCTATGGTGCTCAATGATCACGTAATCTTCCGGACTGATGCTGTTGATCTCTTCCTTGCTGCCATCATCCACTCCTTCTCTCGCATATTCATCAATCGACCGACTCCGACTGTCTTCAATGAAACGCATGGGCGCGAACCATGGGCGTCAAGCAATATCGATCTTTCCAGAACCGTCGGGTGGTTCACTACGATGTACCCTTTGCATATACCCATCCAAGAGGACGAAGATGACGTGATCCAAACCGTACGCAAGGTTAAAGACTCTCGGAGAAAGATATCTGGCAATGGCCGCCCCTACTTCGCTCATCGCTACCTTACGGAGGAGGGCACAAAGCGATACATGAACCACATGCCCATGGAATTGCTCTTTAACTATCTTGGCAAGATGCAACACCTTGAGTCTGAGGATTCGCTGTTCCAGTTCGCACAGTTCAGTGAAGACGAAGAGGCCAAGATGTCTGACTTTGGCGCCAAGACGGGACGCCCAGCGCTTCTCGAAATTTCCGCATCTGTCATCCGCGGTCAAATTCAGTTTTCGTTCATGTACAACCGTTGGATGAAGAACCAGAAAGGCATTCGTCGATGGATTGCTGAGTGCCAACGAACGCTCGAGGAGATAGTGAACAATCTCACCAGGATTGAAAATCCGCAGCCAACACTAGCAGATTTCCCATTGCTACCTCTAGAGTCGTACGACAGACTACAACGCGTCGTTCAGACCTTCCCGTCTGCTGGAATTCTTTCCTACGAGCAAGTCGAAGATATGTATCCCTGTGTAGCGATGCAAGAAGGCATGATCCTGAGCCAAATTAAAGATCCGGATTCATACCAGTCATTTTCCACTTTCGAGATCAAGTCCAAGGATGGCAGAATTGATGTGCAAAAGGTAGCTACCGCTTGGCAAAAGGTCGTCAATCGACATCCGGCTCTTCGTACAGTCTTTATCGATAGCGTCTGCCGTGGCGGCGTTTTTGACCAGCTCGTCATCAAGAACCCGGATAGCGGCATCCTCATTTACTCTTGTGACGACTCCGAATTGACAGCGAAATTGACGTCGATCAAATACAATCAGCTAAATGGCAAGAAACGGCCACGATTACCTCATCAGTTCACCATCATCCAAACAACATCCGGAAGAGTAGTCGCGAAGATGGAAATTAATCACTCTGTGATAGATGGAGGATCTCACGATGTTATCAGGCGGGATCTCGAGGCTGCGTATGAAGGTCGATTGACGGACGACGAAGGACCCCTTTACAGTGACTACATTAAATATCTTCGTAGTCTGCCGGCTGGTACGGCTGAAGCCTATTGGAAGGAGCATCTGCGTGGAGTTCAGCCTTGCTACTTCCCCATCGCACCACAGCATTCTTTTAAGCAGCGGCAGTTGCATTCGGTATTATTGGATTTTGACCGATATGCTGACTTACAAAAGCTTGGAGAGAGAAGCAGCGTTACTCTCTCGAACATCATGCTCGCCGCTTGGGCAGTAGTGCTGCGAACCTACACCGGTTCCAACGATGTATGCTACGGCTACCTGACGTCTGGCCGTAACCTTCCAATCGACAACATCCAGGACGCGGTCGGAGCTTATATCAACATGTTGGTATCTCGTATTAGTTTGTCACGGTCCCAATCTCTACTAGATGTCTTTCAGAAAGTCCAGAGTGATTTTATTGAAAGCTTGCCTTATCAACACTGCTCCTTGGCACAATTCCAGCATGATCTCGGACTTTCTGGGAAAGCTCTCTTCAACACTGCTGTTTCTATCCAAAATCATAGAGCTGCGGAATTCAGCTCCACCCGGGGATCAAACATCGAATTTGAGCATATAGATGGATTCGATGCCTCCGAATTTGTGATTACGGTGAACATAGAAGCGTGTCGTGGTGATGAGGCGGTTCTCTTTACATACTGGACGGATTCAATCTCCGACGGCGAAGCCAAAAATATCTCAACAACGATGGCGAAGATCCTACGCGAGGTTCTGAATGACGCGAACCAAACAATCTCTGAACTTGACGCAGCGATCGCGGAGAAGCCAAGGGCTGAGTTCAGACCCCCGGCCCCGAGACTAAGTAGACCACGGCTTTCATTGATCGACTCAGATCCCCCTGTGATGCTTCCAGCAATTCCTAAGATTGAAGCGCCCTCAGTATCTAAGCCCATGCCATTTAATACTCCTGATTGGAGCAGCCTTGTAAGAAAAATTGTCAGCGAAATGGTTCCTCAGATTGTCGACCAGGTTCTCTCAAAGAACAAGCTTGTTCCAGCGCCCACTGCTGCTACTGTCACGGAAATGACAAACCAGATGGCTGGTATTCTTAGCAGAAAAACATCACAGTCACTTCGCGCTAGACCAAGCCTCGAGACTGGTTCAATCCGATCTCGGCGCATGAGCGTCGCTAGTGATACTGAGAGCCGGATCAACTTTGCTGCTGATATGGTTGCTGCAGCTGGTGTTATAGCCACCGAAGCATTGAAGAGTGTGCCGCCAAATTTTGTAGAGAAGAAGTTGTTGACACTGTGGAGTGAGTTATTAGATATGGTGGAAGACTCTATTGGGAATGATGATAGTTTCTTCGTAAGTCATTCAATATAGAGTAAACGTTTAGTGCTAACAGTTTCCAGCAATTAGGCGGAGATAGTATCATCGCGATGAGGCTTGTAGGAGCCGCAAGAGAAGAGGGCTTATCTATGACGGTAGCGGATGTGTTTAAAAATCCTACATTTGCAGACATGGCCAGAGTACATTTCTCGATTCACTTCGTGTCCTATTGCTAACGAGGCTAGGTGGTTCGAGTAGCCGGTGAGGTCATTGACCAAGTGATGTCCCAAGCTGGTGGAGAACCGTCCGCTGCGAAAGATACATCTGCCGGCAATTTAAATCCGTCCCTTCAACTACCGGAACGAACTACTTCGGCATGGAAAGACTTTCAATCTCTTGTTTCTGAACAAGCCATTACTGACGACGATGAAAACGGCGGGAGGTTGCCTTCTGATAGAAAGGGTCGTGAGCAAACCGACCAAATATTAAAAAAATGGCAAGGGTTTGCTTCGAACCTTCAATCCACTGTCCCGCCGCAACGTTTGCCTAGCCAGAAACGCCAGATAGCTCGACCAGTGCAGACAGTTCAAGAAAATCCGTCGGCAAGCAAGTCGGTCTCGCTTCTTGGAGACCCAAGCGTAGATAAAATCATTTCCAAAGTCCAAGTTTTCAAAGGCGGGATATCCGATGTCCTAGCTGTCACCGACTTCCAGAGTCTCGCAATCACTGGTACGCTGCTTGAGTCTAAGTGGATGCTGAACTACTTCTACCTCGATGGCCAAGGGCCCCTAGATCTCCGAAAGTTGAAGCAGGCTGCCTTCCGTCTTGTTCAAGCGTTTGACATCCTCCGGACGGTCTTTGTGCCCTGTGGTGATCGATTCCTTCAGGTTGTGCTTCGAAAGCTCCAACCTGACTTCGTCTTCCAGGATACGGATCTTGATCTCGATACGTTCACCGAAGACTTGCGGCAGAAGGATCGTGAGCACGGCCCCCGCCTTGGTGAGACATTCGTCCAGTTCATTGTCGCTAAGCAGAAGAAAACTGAGCATAATCGCATTTTCATGCGATTGTCTCATGCACAGTATGATGGATATTGCCTACCGAAGATTCTCGGGTCTCTTCAGGATGGATACAACGGCCTTCCTATTTCGTCAGCTCCCAGCTTCGGAAACTATGTCCGGGAATCTGCCAAGACAGTTGTTGGTGCCCACGGCCATTGGAGAGAGGTTCTTCGAGGTTCCAAGATGACTGAAATTGTTCATCGCTACGGTCCGAACTATCAGCGATCTGCTGGCCGAACGGTCACCTTAAAGCAGATGCTCACAGTCCCGACTCTATCTCATATCAATATCACTATAGCTACTGTTATGAAAGCTGCCTGGGCATCAACCCTCGCTCGTATTGCCAGCTCATCCGACATTGTCTTCGGACATGTCATTTCCGGTCGCAATGGCTGTGTTCCGAACGTCGAGAGTATCATAGGTCCTTGCTTGAACATGGTACCTGTGCGAGTTGTATACCGGCCCAAATGGACGGTACTTAATCTACTTGTCTACATCCAAGATCAGCAAATCGCGAACATGCAATACGAGTCGCTAGGCTTCAGAGAAATCACGCGAAATTGTACAGATTGGCCAGATTGGACAACCTTTTCCAGTGTTCTCCAGCACAACCAGAACATTCATGAAGACGGTGCGACACTACAACTAGGTGGCATCGAATACAAGGTCGGCGCTGTTGGCTCGCAAGAAGATTTTGCCGACTTCTCCATTCTTTCAGCCTTCAAGGGCGGAGATCAGTTGGAAGTCACCCTGACGTATGCGCCCAACAGCACCATCACAGCAAGCTATGCCCAAAACGTCTTCGACATGCTCTGCGCGACGACCATCACCTTCGCTGAGGATCCATACGCCCTTCTTCCATCACCCTCGGAATTGGCCTCACAATCCTCAACAACGTTATCTTCAATAGCGCACAAGAAATCTATGGACAAGCAATCAGTGATTCTCCCCACTGACACAGGTCTCTCCAAACACGAAGTCAACATCCTTGCCACCACCCTTCGCTCGGCCTGGGAGCAAATTCTCCGCGATAATCGCGGCAGTCCGACACAAGTCGAGCTCAACTCCAACTTCTTCGAACTGGGAGGCGATATTATGGGACTAGCGCAGGTAGCTAGTATCTTGGATCAAGAGGGCCTGAGAGTCCGAGTCGAGGATCTAATCGAGAAATGTGTGTTTGTGGAGATGGTGGGGGTGCTCGCCTTAGAGAGGAGAAAGGAGGTGGAGAAGGAGAGTATGGGACCATGGGGAGAGAAGGGGCGCAAGAAGGCGGAGGGGAAGCGGGATGGGGGAAGGGTAGAGGTGGAGAGGAGAGAGGGTGGGTTGGGGAGTTTGGTTAAGAGAATGAGGTTGAAGAGAAGGGGGACATATTTGAAATAGACTGACATCATGGCGAAGATCTTGGAGGAGGAAAAGGGGCACCTTAGGCCTCATTTCTTGGATCTAGATTCTAATGTTTGGGCCGTGGCTTGGGCTTGGGAGATATTGTTTTGGTTATACTGTAGGCCCAGAGTCCGTTCGTCATTCCTTTTGTAATCACCGCAGTCAGCTGTCCAAATCCCTTGGTGGCTTGTGAGATTTTAGTTTTCGATATATTTCATGATACAGATGGTGAAGCCTCCTGTAACCCGTGGGTGATTTTCCATCTATCCTAGCGTTCCATGTTAATCAATCTACGTCCATATTCCCTTCCATACTAAATAAACCGGCATCCCCACCCGCCTGGGCTCCAAGACGCACTTTTGCAGACATCAGGCTACTAAAAACTTATGGCAATCTGTAGCCACTTTCCAGGCTTCTTTAGATTTTAGATCGACAACTCAAATAGCCAACAAAAACGAAGCAGAAAAAATGCATGTCTGTCCGCTGTTGCGGAATGAAGTACCCATGACGGCTTTCCACGGTGTCCCTCCTGGCGTTTGGGAATAAAAATCGACGCCCACTGGTTTATGACTCTGCTGGTTCTTGCACCTGATAAAACCCATTCGAACCTTAATGTGCGGCGTGGCCATACGTACGTAACGGAGAAGTTTTGAGGTTGTATGGTGTACTGTACTGAGTAGATGAGGGGGGTAACAAGCAGTACTCCGTAACGGAGGAATTGATAAATTGTACTGTACTGTACGGAGTATAACAGGCTGTTTACAGAATGGTAGGAGCAGAAGTAAATTAATCTTCTTCTTAAGCTGCACTTCATACTGTCTAATGTACACTGCTAGCTTAGTTAACTGGCTCCTCACTACCATTTTACATAGCTAGTTCTTTTGTAGCTTTATAGCCCGAATTGGTGTGTGTAAAACACGGCAAGATAGTGCGAAGGCGCCTCCTTATAGGCACATTAACTACCTATGACCTAGGAGGCGGCAATGCGCTACGAGACTTAAGGCTGGCGGGTAATGTACTTAGAAAGTAACATTATGAGGTGAATAAAGGGGCTAGATTATAGTTTTGTGGAGTTTCTTAGCAAACAACTGACAAAACACACCAGATTTGCATAATCTGCACTACTTCTAGCTACCCTAAGGCCCCTCTGAGCCCTCTGCGCCTCCTGCAGCCGCGCAGGCACTTATACTCCACCCAAAATCTATACAGACTACCGTAAACGGCTAGTAAAGGGGCCTCACATACAGTTACTAACTAACAACTACCTCTATACTTCCTAACCAGTACTATACGGCTGGGTGTACTGACGGATAGCCGGTCCTTAGAAAGAAGATGCTAGTTTCTCGCACCTAAATGAATCGGAAAAAGAAGTGGCCTGTGTGGGCTTCACAACCTTGGTTGTCTAAAACATATTAGCGAGTAATAACAAGTGGCGAGCAGAAATAATATGCCGTGCTATGAGTTGGAGCCGGAAGAAATCCTGTGAACAAAGAGGACGTGGTTCTATTAGTTTGTCACACCTAAAACTGTCAAGAAAAAGGCGTATACGTGGTGTCCGGTTTCTTTATACCGCGAGCATCGATCTCAATGGGGCAATAAACCCGGACCTCAATACCCCTGCGCTTCTGGCGTTTGAGTGCTGGAATAAATCCCCATGGCCATTACACGAGAGTAGTTAACTGGGGTCAGTTACGAATACAAACCAAGAAGTAAGGAATCATGGGCTTGAGAGGACATTTGGCTGCGGTTATAGCTGTGGTTGTCGTATGGGGAGGAGGGTATATAATCCCCTTGGTATCTGGGGTTTTTGTTTTACCGGATGCCTCGGAACTAAAAAATGATCGCGTGCATGAGTTCAAGTGATGCGGGCTAAAAACCGAGTCACACACAAAATTTTGCTGGAATGAAATTCCTGGACATGGAGTTGATGTTTCGATGGTCCCTAGGGTTCAAGCTATGTCCCCCTATCGGTCGAGCTGGAAATAAACTGCATTTGTAGAAGCCGAATAGCTTTCGACGACCTTGAGTTGTGGCTACGGATGTAGGAGGGTATATAAATGCTTTAAACTATCTTTCTTCATCTCCACCGGAAACCCGATCAACCATGAATTTAATAAAAGGCTTTCGAAATGTTTCTGTGAGCTCCAGCAACACGAATATCACTGGGGCTGTAAATCTAATAACTGACTTCACAGAGAAATTACAGCGCGCCTCAACATCCTCCCCAACACTAGAAAGAGGTTCAAGAAACCAAACCAATTCTATTCATGTACCAAAATGGCGATGACATGGTTGCCTACACTCTCTCGTACAGCCTATCTCTTAATGCGCTCTTCTACCATTCAATGATGTAAATATGAAACTGCATCGGCCTAAGACTTTTTCCATCTCCTTAGAATGGGCTTAGATGATGGTAGAAGCACATGATAATTCAAGGAATGAAAGTCTGTTTTGATCGCTTTCCCACTGCTCGAATCCTCTTACCAAAGATGTAGAACCTGTTGAATTATATGAGTCAGCCCCTGGCGTCGATTTGTACCATCAAAACGTTCCCAACTGAAAACGAAACCTACAAGAAGGGAATCGGAATCATGGCTACTGCAATGAAGCCCAGCAAACTCATGCCCCAATCTAAGCCTAGTTTATCGAACACTACATAGTTAAGTTAGTTCTATACATCTACAGACAGGTAAGGCCTGGTGTCGCGTACAGGCTTTCGCAAACAAGGGAAATGCTGCAGCGAGTATACTACGCATGAACATGTTCGCAGCAAGCGCACTTGCCGCTAGCATGAGGTAGGTATCGACAAGATAACTAATAGCGCTTTGGAAGATGGTGAAGAAGCCAAAGCCAACGCACGCACCGCCTATGGAGAAACTATTGCTCAGGTCAGCATCAATCGCTGTTAGGGTGAGAATGGCAGGAATGCGCACCCTATCCAGTGGATGTCTTTCTTCGCAGTCCAGCCCATGATGAAGAGGCCAGCGGGAAAAAAGAAAGACCCAATAATCATTGGCATTAGGCGAGCTTCGGGGACAAGTTTGTTGCCATTGGCGATAAAGCGCTTCCGGTAGTAAAGCTGGCCCCAAAAGTTGATACAGGCAGCGATTAGGACCCCAGCGGTCATGGCGAGAAATGGAAGAGAACCAACCACTTCGTTCCAGCGACGAACCTGTTGCGGTGTTAGTGGAGCCTTCAGATGTGAAAAGGTTAGAACTAACCGCTTGAAACTCGATTGGGAAGGCGATGACGGCCAAGTAAACGATAGCATAACAAAACGCAGCATATAAATTGATGAAAAAGGCAATGGGATCGATGAGCATCTCGAAGGGGACGATGAGATACTTTCGCGACATTTCTTTAAAAGAGGTACCCGTTTCTTGACTTTTGGAGTGAATGGCCCAGTTCTTGGTCTCCAGGCGGATTTTGTTGGCTTTCCGAGCAAGCAAGACGGGAGGGAAGCTTTCGTCAATCCACAGCATACTGGCGACAAGGATAGCCGCGAGCATAGTCCCGGTAAGCTGTTCAATGAGAGTTAGCAAGCAACCCAGTGAATTATCTCGGGATATTATACATATCCCGTCCACCTCCAACCTGTGTGAGGTAGGGCGATAACCAGGGCCCCACCGACAATGGGAGCTAGGAGTGGGCCTACGATGACAGCCATGCCCCAGAAGAGAAGCGCTGCACCTCTTTGAGTTGGCGGCCAGATATCCGCCAATACGCCTCCGACGTTACTGAGCGGTGCACCTCCAAAAACTCCGCCGAAGAAGCGCGCTATGAGTAATGTTTGAAGGTCTTTGGCGACAGCAGAGGCAAATGAGAAGACCATTAGGCCGAAGATGGGTATCAAGACAGAAAGTTTGCGGCCGTAGGCCTCGGACATAGGCGCCCAGAGGAGGGGTCCGAAGGCATTGCTTAGATATGAGTTAGTTACTGGGGCAAACGAGAGAAGTGATGAGGAGATCGATGATAGTACCCAGCGAGATAGAGCGCCATGCCCAGGAGTGCAACCTCATTGCCAACATGAAATTGCTCTTGCACTTGCGAGAGCCCGGAATTGTAGACTGTGCTCGCCCAAGTCGTTCCCATGGTGCAGAGGCTATAAAGGAGTGTGACGACTACCTTGTGACGGAAGGGCCAGTTGAGAGGTAGGTATGGATCGTCTGGGCCATCGAAATCGATAAGGTTGTCGTCGACAACTTCTGGTTTGGTATCTTGCTCCATGTTTCTGGATAGGATGTCGAGGGCCAATTTGATTTTTCAGAGTTGCGCATTGTTGGCTTAAAGGTGTCCATTTTAGTTGTCTAGTGGGTTGGCTGAGGAAATGATCTGGGAGAGAGCAAGCGCCTGATTGGTTGCATAACGGCGAAAGGATCTATAAGACCGAGAATCCGAAGTCTAAGCACGGGGAGTACTCATACAGGGTGCGGGCCTGTGATTGGCTGTAAAAGTCCATATCTCCATTCATGTGGTCCTGGCTCACCTCACGCAGTTTGCAAAGGGAGCGAAGGAATCGCTGAAAGTTCTCCGTCGTGACTTTTGGTGCGGATATCCGTCATTGGTGTGGTATTTCAAGTCCAATGTCCACAATGCTCTTTATAGAGGGCTATCAGACCACTCCACCGACATAGTGTCCTAGATCTTTGAGTATGAAGGTACCAATCGGAGCCATGAAGTTTGTCGACAAAGATGCATTTGGCCTTCTATAGATGAAGGAAAAAATCAAGGGCAGTGCACTTAGAGCGAGCATCTGTGCCCCCCTCTTATCGTAGCAATAGGGATAAAAGCTTGAACCTCCTCTGTGCATGGTCCACGGTGGGTACGTAAATGCTATAATGGAATGTTAGAAGGACCCTGACACTGAGAAGCACATGGTAATGAAGGTTAAGGACCGTAGAGCCTCCGGAGATAACAGACTGTGACGCTTAGTAATCTGCGAACTGTGCCGCACCTCCACACCTTCGTCACTGAACATCCCTTTCTCATACTGCACCTGCATTAATCGCCTTAGCACGAGCAAAGCTAATCATTCTTACCATTTTCTCTACATGTCCCGACAAGCCTCAACAACAGCACATCCGGCAGCACAGGTGCCATGGCTCCATCAATATGCCTGTAAGAGGTGTCGGATGCGCAAGGTCAAATGCGACAAAGTACTTCCCGCTTGTGCCCTTTGCATTGAGTCTAGCGTTCAGTGTACCTACTTAGCTCGGCGGCCGCGGAACAGTCAGAAGGTGCACCCTGAACCAGCACCGCAAAGACGGCTTCTTCCCGCTGAAAGAACTGCGCATGATGCGAGAGAGGCGAGTCCCGGTCCAAAACACACCCTCGATTCACGTGATGAATCTAGAAGTGACGATGAAGATGATCTTGTCATTCCACGAGAGATGCGTGACTCTAAGTTCGAGGCCCGTTTTGACTCCGGGCCAGAAGATCATGGAAGACTATTTGTGGCTCAAGGCAAGTCGCGATATATCAACAGCGACAAGGCGAATCAGGTAGGAGCTCTCCCCGCATAATATCGCCTACCCCTCTGTATTAGAGAAGATTTGAGCAGTTACACCCCTTGCTAGGATTAGAGGGAAAGTTAACAGGATAACTATCAATTTCTGTCCTAAATCAATTTGTTGTGCTCTACGTTGAGTGACAAAATGCACCACTGCATTTTAGCGCAAGTCCTAGAACATATTGAGGATCTCATGTATTGCAGCTATCTTCGTTCGCTTCCTATTCTCTCTAATTCTAGTAAGAGGTTCAACAATTCAAATTTATCCTGTTAGGTTTCACGGCGGGTGCCAGCATGCTCCAGATCACCCTCCGTATTTTCAACCGAAGCTAACATCAATAGGTGGCTGACCTTGAATCTGTCCTTGCTGCTGATTCTAGCGCCAAAGATGAAGGAGCGAGCTCACAGTGTCTGCCATCAGCACGGCCGAAACCCAAACTTGAATACAGCTCCCTACTCGGCACGTCGCACATAATGCAAAGTCTTCGAACTTACCACCCACCCCCTGAAGTAATGAACACGCTTTGGAAGTACTACGTTCTCAATGTGGACATCTTGGTCAAAATACTGTACAAGCCAACAGTGGAAACTTTCGTTATAAGCGCTTCTAGAGACCTGGAAGGATTAAGTCCCTCCTCCGAAGTGCTTCTATTCGCTATTTGGTTTGCTACAATTACGACCATGCCAGCGGAAGAATGTTTGAAACTACACAAGGAGGAGAAGAGCACACTTCTTAAAAAATATCGATACGCCCTCGAACAGGCTCTCGCTCAAGCAGGATGGATGACAACCCAAGAAGTAGTTGTCTTACAAGCCCTCATTCTATTTATTGTACGTCTCAACTCTCCTGTCCCCTGAGTGCTATCTCTCGCGCGTTGTAGTGAATTCTCAGAAAATGAGAAATAGTTTTTACTCCCTATTTAACACACATTTTACCTCTTATATCCGTAATACCAATCCACCCCTAGCATCTCCACATCTCTTAGTAGTCACTCTCCGCTATATTACTAACGGAGTTAGGTTTGCACTCCTTGGAACAATACTCGTTCAACTTGGATGGTTAGTGGCATAGCCCTCAGTGTCGCCCAGGCCATGGGCATGCACTCCGATAGCTCTTCGTTCTCTCTTGGTGCTATTGAGACTGAAGTGCGCCGCCGTGTCTGGTGGTATCTTTGCCAGCTCGATATTCGTATTTCCGAAGACTGTGGTCTTGAACCTCATGTGCCTTTAGCCATGGATACCAGATATCCCCTGCACATCAATGACTCGGATCTCAATGAAGGCAACACAGAAACCGTCGCTCCAAGGACTGAATTCACTGAGATGACAGCAAGTCTGGTGAAGATTGAAATGGCCGATACCATACTCAAGGTAAAACGTTGTCGGTATAGAAACCCACCCCTAAATTCCAGTGAGATCGAAACCTTGTCCCGGGACCAGATCCGCCGTTACGAAGAAACTTACCTCACCTACCCTAACGAAAATTCACACCTCCACTACCTCTTGTATCGTGGGATGCGACTTCTCATTGCCAAGTTGTGGAAGATCAAGTACGATGCATCCCAACAAAATGATGAAGTGGAACAGGGAGGAATAAACGAGCCTCTTCTCTTTTATAACGCCGACGTGCTTGAGATTACGCATCAATTTCCCGACGATGTTCGTCAATTCGGATGGTTCTTCCGTTGTAGGGATACGAAATGGCACGCTATAGCCTACCTCTTGATCGAACTCTGTAAGCACACCCGCGGCCCTGCTGTGGATCGAGCCTGGGCAGTGCTTGATGTGGTATTTAGTGACTGGGGCCATGATAGTAGCGAAGACGCTGGAAGTCTTCCGGGTGCGCAGAAGGAGAAAAAGAGTGCAATCTTGCAGCCGCTATTAAAACTAGTTAAGCGAGCCCGCCATGCGAGAAAGCAAGCTCTGGAGGCTAGTCAGGGGTCGAGAGGCGAACTAAGCGATGCGCCCTCTACGTTCGATTCAGGTTACGAGAATACTGGCCTCAACCCAGTTGAGGAGCATACGCAGTCGGCGCCGCATGAAGATGGTTTGTTAGGAGATCCATTCCTGTTCTCCGGGACAGAATTCGGTGATGAGATGAATTGGGAGCAGTTGGATACTTGGATTCAGAGCTTTCAGCCTGAGCTCTCCTCCCAGCAAGAGAGTATGGATTTTCAGACGCACAGCCATACGGGAGTTCTTAGTTGGTGGTAGTACTGATATGTTGTTGGTTATGACTGAAAATAGCAAGGAAGTGAATTCTAGCAGAAGCTAGGTTCCTCTTGACTTCCTGTATAGCCCATAGAATAGCGTTTAATCATGTCCTATACTATCTATATATAGATTTATATTCCCAGAATCTTAAAGGCATTTTATCTTATACAGCAACCAGTGCAATTCAAAGCAAAGCTTTCTTCATCCCTTACTGCAAATGCTACAATAGACCACCACAAACCTCGGCACATCAACACAGTAAGATTCTTTCTATCAACCTGCTTGACAAAATTCATGACGTCATCAAGGCAATACTAGACCGTGCATACTGTAGATGCTGTAGCATGGGTACTATAACGGAATCCATGGTTCCTCATTAAAATCTTTCACGTCAGATTTCCCGATCCGAGTGGAGCGTTTACGTCAGGCATCGTGACCAACAAGCTCTGTCCGCCCAGAAGTCACAAGGTCCAAAGCCAACTTCCAGAGTGTGGCGCGGCTCGCTTGTGGCGTTGTGGTGAGATATCTCCTCACGCCAACCCTGTCTCACCATTTGCATCACCGTCACTATGACCGCTCAATGCCGAATTGTATGCGATGTGTTTGTGGAGATCGGCATCAGAATGATGGCCGACATCTACTGTACTCATGCTCATCAAATACGTGCAGCTTGTCGATACTACATAGCCTAGCGTCGAGATCTGCGGGGAAGCATGCATGCAGATGCCTTTCAACAATAGGATTACTGTAGCCTCAGAGGACGGAGACCTGAACCATAGAGTTGGAATGAAGGGTTGCACACATCTTCTGAATCAAGCCTTCTTAAGCAGCAAGGCAACAATGTGGAGTAGAGTGGTGAGTATGACCCTTGACAATTGATGCAGAAAGAAATCTGAACGGTGCAAGAACGGTAGTCGCGTCCATTATTACTACGTATTTTATCCAATACACTAAAACCTATCGCTCATACAGAAGACCTCCCACCGTCCCTAAGCAAATCCATGCGGAGGAGAATTGAAATGGGACTTCAAGTCCAAGCCCTCACCGGCATCTAAAGGGTATATCCGCCGCTGGTTGTGCAGTAAAAATGTTAAGCCCTCTTCCGAGGATCTGGTCGTAACCATACTCCTCGCTGGTTGTGATGTGTTGGTAAAACAGAAAAATGACAAAAACCCACTTTTCTGGCTGGCGGCTAAGATGCTTTACATGGAATAGAGAGCGAAGATGCCGGGTAAAAAGGTACGGAAAACAGGAATGTAAAAACTTTCCAGACGCCATGCATGCTCATGATATCAATATGCCGATGTCGAGAATCAGAACCAGCTCGTCATCGCGTTGATGTGAAAACTCCCCCAACCCCGTCCGTCCGTAAAATCGCGAAAGCATGATCCGGTCGAAAGAACCAGAGGATAAAGTAAGCAACATGCTGTGTCGAGATGCAATGCAAGATTCATTTATCGCTCAGTCAAACTTTACTGGCGAGAGAACTGCTTGCTAACCCGGTGCCAAGCGCCTTCGATCGAGTGCCTGACTCCGCTTTCAGCCGAGTCCGTAGAGGATGTCGAGTTCTGGCGTGAAGTACGTGGATGCATCTCATCAACGAGGTTTCCTGCGCCGCCACGGCCGATGTGGTAGACAGGGGCTGCGTGCTCCCTCAAGCGCTCTTGCTGGGCAAGTTCCTCGTCGAAACTGAACATGGCGCGCTCCTTCTCGCGATGGACATTTCCTGCACCACCACGGCCTGTAGTGAAAAGTGCGTTGGATGGAGGAGGAGTGAGCTTGACGAGGGAAGCGGGTCCAGAGGCATCAGGGCCGGAAGTCACGTGCTTTGGGTTAACACGAGTGATGTTTCCGGCACCACCTCGTCCGGCGTGGTAGTAGTGGGAGGCGGGGATGGATGGGTGGGGCTCGGTGATATGGTAGGATGGCATTTTGGAGTTGTAGATCTGTTTTTGTGGTTGGTTGTTGAGGCTGATGTTTGGTGTTGACCTAGTTGCTAAGTTTGACGAGTGGCGAATTTATAGAGTGCCGCTGATTCTGGTAGTGTGATCTGGGAAACTCGAGGATCTGATGATGTGACTGATGGTATGATGGATAAAAACAGCACAGCTCCTGGTCTGGGGGATCTCTTATATACCTTTCATCTGACTCTTCTCCCCAGAGCTGGAGCACCAGCATGGCTGTGGTAGACCAGCCTAGAAAATTCTGCGCCAGAACGGAATGATCCAAAATCATCATGACACAGCACCACAGGATCACGCACGCCAGCCCCTGGGACGAGGCAGCGCTTTGCAGTTAACGGCATGTCCATGATCATGCGGCCACTCGGATACGCAGACGAAGAGCAGACAGGAGCTTCGGCGCTGGGCGACACGCTTCGGTCCAGCACTCGACCGGACTTGGCGCTGGTATCCATCGCGTAATAGTGTGCCTTGTCGGGCTGCCACCTGACTGCAGCTCAGCGCTGCGAGTGGTCCGAGGAGGTTTCCTGGGGGTAACAGAAACGCTGAAAATATTGCTGCAAATTTTGCAATGATGCCGCCATCAAACGCGATCGTGATGCTGAGGCAGACGTCGTTTGGAATGTCGCCAGGTGTCGCAAACCAAGCTCACTTAGAAGCGGGAAAATTTTCCAGTCTGCGAAAAGAGGAGCCCAAGAGCGCTGCCATTGCGTCGATTTTCATGTCCAATGTTGATATCCCTCTGAATCCTTGATTCATTGATTCGCCAATTGTACATTCTGAGGCTCACAAGGAGGAGCTGTTAAGGCTGTTGGACCGCCGCTGGTCGCCGCTGCAGGAACCAGAGCTGAGCTCCTCTAGACAGCCATGAACCATCATCGCAGGACGCGCCGAAGATGCGACAGCTGAGCAAGCAGTCTCGAGCATTCTTCCAGCCGAGCAGGCCCAGTCAGCGCATGACGTCGAGCATCGTGAGCTCGTCGGCGCCCGAAAAGTTGGACGAGGCGGCGAACACAAGACAGGAACGGGTCACCAGGCACAACGACCTCAGCGGCAATTCCAGCACAGCGGCTCCATCGCCAAAGCATGCGGCATGAGCCCATTTCGCTGTCGCTCCTGCATTGGTGCTTTAACAAACAATTCAGCGCTGAAAATATCGGCCAGCCAGCCAGTAGCGTCGTGGAACTGGGCTGCGTGCGGCGTGCCTGGCTCCTCGCCCCGCAGCGTCGCATCACTTTCATTTCCAACACCAAGTCACCCGATGTGCTATGACCAAAAAAAACTCACGATCCTTGGCATCGACTGGATTCTCGACTCCCCCTTTCCTCACCGTTCTTTGTACACGTTGTCAAATTCCCCAAATCACTTCTCTGAATCATACATGCCTCCAAATTATAGGGTATCCCGTTCAGCACTAAAACGCCATGCATGCTCTGCAGCGCTCAATCCTTATCCTCACACTGCGCACGCAACAATAGATGCTCATGCCGTGAGAAAACTTAAGTAACAGAAACACCCTGACGAGAAAAATGCGGTCAAACAAACGCTCAACAAAATGCGGGGAATTAGACGACATGTAAGTACCCGCAGATTCAGGTTGCACAGGCTCAGGAGAAGCGGCGCAAATTGGTCTGACACGTAGATCCGCTCGAATATCCGGACGTCCCCAGAGTGGAAAAGTAGCTTCGTCGTGTTTGGTGCCCGGGTTTGAAGATCCGATTCCATGACTAAAGCGGAGCCCAAGCGTCATGCAGCCTTCCGAACCTGTCTTGAGTTTTGCGGAGGCGGGAAGGCGGACGCCGGTGGAGAACCGCAGATGAAGCGAATCGCTGCCTGCAGTGCCACAACGGGGTCTCTAGGCGAATTTGGTGTGGATGATATCTGGGTTTTCCTGCCATTCGTCCTTCTCGACCCACATCTAGTGAACTGTTAGCCTTGCATCAGAAACCTTGTCGATGGCACCAGAGCTCACCTTCTTGAAAGTACTCAGTCCAGCGAGGATACTTCCCCCCGTCCACGTGGTGTATATCCTCTCCGGTGGAGCTAATATTTTGATTCGCATGTCCTTCACTGCCAACCGTTGCACCTCGTGCAGCAACCTTTTCCCGAAGCCGGCCGTCAGCGTGGAGCCTCCAGACAGCACAATGTTTCCGTACAAGGCTTTGCGGAGGTCCATATCGGTCCGCTGGATGGCCTCGACGACGATCTGATGGACGCCGGGATATTCGAGTCCAATTAACTCAGGATTAAAGAGAATCTCCGGTGCCCGGAATCGCTCAGCGCCAACCTAGGAATATGTTATTAGCTTATGCGCTCGATGTTGTACGGCATAATTCTCTTACCTTCAACTTCTGACCATCTGGCAACGTGTACTCGACGCTCTTCCCGTCCGTCCTCGCTGTGCCAGACCACTCCTTCTCCTCCTTTGCGGGGTCCAACGCAACATAGCACGTTGCCTCTTTGATTTGCTTGACTGTCTCTTTCTCTGCGCTGGTGTGGAAAATGCGCCCGCTTTTCCTGAGCAATTGCTGCAGGTGCTCTGTCACGTCTCGCCCTGCCACGTCGATGCGTCTGATACTGTTGGGGATAGCGAATCCCTGGAAGACAGGCACCGCATGTGACACTCCGTCGCCCGAGTCCAGGACTATTCCAGTAGTTTTCCCGGAAGCATATAGTGAGAGGACGGCCTGGACAGAGGCGTAGAGAGCGGGGACGTTGAAGGTCTCGAACAGTATTTGCGCAGCCGTGTCCCGGTTCTCTCGAGGATTTAATGGAGGTTCTGTTAGGAGCACCGGATGCTGTCAAATGAAGGAAGCTGTTAGCGTGCATCCTGGACTGGGCTGTCACACGGCTCTGGAGAC
Source organism: Lindgomyces ingoldianus (assembly GCF_010093535.1). Lineage (NCBI taxonomy): Eukaryota > Fungi > Ascomycota > Dothideomycetes > Pleosporales > Lindgomycetaceae > Lindgomyces > Lindgomyces ingoldianus. Next base: position 1,429,724 of record NW_022985166.1, on the reverse strand, counting down.
AGACTCGCTACTCACATCCTCGCTAACCGTCTTCAACTCTTCCGTATACACGTACTGCCATATTCTCTCCATATCATCCCAATCTGTGACTATGCCATGCTCTAGTGGATAGTTGATTTTGAACAGGCCCCTATACTGCTGCGCTTGCGGGCCAATGAAAACATCGCCTTCCAGGGCTCCTGCCATTGTCCGCACATGTTTCGGCCGGCCGACAAAGGAAGGGAAGAAGCATTTAGGCACGTCTTGTCCTGCAAAGCCCGCTCGGATGGTGCCACTGCCGTTGTCCAGCACGATGGGAGCGTTGTGAAGTCGGGAGCCCATTGCGAGGGCGGCAGTGGGGTGGAGCTGTATATTAGAGACGCGGAGAAACCTAGGAAGAAGCGAGGAGATGGCGATGAAGCTGTAGGTAAAGGCGCTGCTATGGTGGTGAGTGCATGTTTCGACGCTCCCGAAGTTTCAAGTCGCGAATAGTTCACAACGCGAGCAGCAGACAGGGATTAGCTCGTTAGCGCATCACGTGAAGCGGGCGCCTTGCCGCTTCGGGGTACTCACTTTCAGCAACGGCATCCTGTGTCTTAGTAGGTCACCATGCATGCTACAGGATGCCTAAACTCAGCAACAGGTTAACGGCTTAAATTGCAATGTGGATTCAGTAGCCTAGCCATAGTTGATCTATTTTGAAGGCTAGATGCATCTCTAGTAAGTTCCGGGTTTAGACTGTGATGCTGTGCTGTCTGTCCCAAACGTCCAAGCTGTGCTAGGCTCAAGTCTAATTTCCTTACTGCCTTATACTACAAATTTGGGAAACTGAAATCCTCCATCATAGAATCCCACATCCAATCGTCGAAGGCATCCTCCTGTAGCATTGGAGCCATAGGCAAAGCTACACTATCAAAGTTCATGGTGTTGAAATGAAGGGACTGGATTAGCGGGATCGGGTGGCTACGCATTTGCTCCAACAGATAACTCCCGGGTTGTGACGAAGAGCTCGGCGCGGGGGCCGGAGCGGGTGCAAACGAAGGGTTTGGTTGCAGGCTCGGGTTCGAGGAGGGGCTTATAACGGGATTAGCCGTGGGCTTTGACGCAGTCCTCGTTGTATATTCTTTCATCTTCTTGGAAAAGCCATAAAGCAGACTTCGTTGAAGCCAAGCAATACTGAACAGCGGGTCGCGATCCTCTTTCTCTTTCTCTGCCGTTGCATCATCAGGAGTAGCGAACTCAAAAGCATCATACGGGAACGTGAATTCCAACTTGTCGATGAACTTCTCGAAGAGTTCTCGAATTTGTGTTTCTTTTGCCACGGACACAGGATCCCATGGGGACGTAGGCTGGTCCTCGGCTGGCAAGGCACAGAAGTCGTGAGGTGCGCCAGGTCCAAAATGCCCGGGTAGGAGGCTACTTAATTCTTGCGGAACGGAGCTCATCGTTGTCTTGCCTTGGCGCTCATTGTCTTGTAAGAACACGAGCTTGCATACAACGATGATAGCGTAGAACCAGCCCGACCAGGCGGGGAATGCGAGGGGGTAAAGAGCCGTTTGCTGGCAGTCGAGCAAGGTGTTAAGGTATCCCTTGATATTTTGGACGCAATGGCTGAGCATTTTGATTCTGAGTTGAGAGATCTGTAGGGGGCTCTTTTGGTCCGACGAGTTCCAGAGAAAGCTGTGGAGGGAGCATTCATGGATCCACAAGTCGAGTAGACGGAATTGAAGGCTTAATGTTGCTGGTTGTCACTCAACATCAGCCTATTGATACCGTACCGCAATCGAAGGCAACTCACTATTCTGTTGAAGCGCCTCAGGTATAGCATCTTTCATCCGCTCAAGTTCACAGCGGAAACTCTTCGTTGACATGTCAAGAAACAGCTCCCCTCGAATTTCCGCATTTTCGATGTCGTCGTATGAGTAGTACTCATTAATACGACACATTAACTCGCCCAACTGAACGAGCGGGGTAATCATTCCATCAGTAGGTACTTCGTGTCTCTCTGCAAGAGAGTGACAACATTGTGCCATAAATTTTGTATGTGTCATGGTCGCACGTTTCCGCCATGCGTGTGCAAACCTGTGGGAACGTTTCAGCGATAATTCAATTTCTGTATCTCTCGGGCTTCGCACTTACGCGCTAACTAGGTAAAATGTTCCTAAAAAGGCCCGTTTCTCGTCAGCAGAACGCTGCGTCTTGAAGGGCATCCCAGTGTGGTGCTCAGACAGCGTCAAGTTCCGTGACTTCTCTTTCGGATTCCTTGAGAGTCCAAGATCCTGTATCATGGCAACACAGAGCTGTAGGATGATGGCTAGCTGCTGATTGTATGCACGGAAGAAGAAATGATACCAAGCAGCGTGGACCAATAAGCCTTGAAGGATTTCCAGCGTTTTGTGTGAATGCGTAATAATGCGGGAAGCAATTTGCGCTCTTAGCTCCTCGGCGAGGACACGTTGGATCGCGGGGGTTTTGTAGGTCATTGTTGTCATGAGGGCGTGGAACAAGAAGGGTCTGCGGTGACGAAGATCGTCTACATTTGTCGCCTCTGGAATTATAACAAACGGGAATGACCATGAACATACGTTCCGGAATTCCTCGAGAAGCATCGAAGCACCTCGCTGATCTAGAAGGCCCGCTTCAATAGGATCGAATGTGTCGGGAATATCATCACTGACGGATTGGGTCTCTGGTGTCTCCATTTGGCCTGTTGAATCCGCGGTAGAATTGCTTGCATCCGCTGAGGCCACTGGGTCGGCGAAGATGCCACTTAGAACAGGGGACGTGGATATAGCAGGTTTGCTGTGTGTGGCTTGTCCATTAGCCTCCAGAATGGTAATAAGGTTCGCCACGCGTTCCTCTAATTGCTTGACACGCCTGCCTCGAGAATCAGCCGACATCCAAAGATGACACCAGCACAAAGAACCACCGGAGCATCAAATGAGCACTCGTTATCTCATAAAGGTTCAGGCTAACGGGACCCCCGACCGCAGCATATTATCGCATACCACGGATCAAAAGCATGGAATATCAGATCTATCAACCTTCATACCAAAATTCGGGAGGATAGTAAGAGGATGCTGATTTCTGTTGCAAATCAAATCCCCCTAATGTTCCGTTGGTGGAGAAACAACGCAACCCTTGTTGGGATGCGCATAATGCCGACAAGCTACATCAACAAGCAAGCAGGTCATGGTACTTGCTTGGTTTGGTTGATGGCGGGGAACACAGTGATGAATCCCCAATAGAATTTAAACTTACGAGCGTGTCTTTGGGCCCCTCCTTCTCGCAGCATCTTCAAAAACACATTGCTTCTTCAATCTTTGACACCTATGACAAAGATCTGACCGGTTTTCGAATGGTGAACACTTCGCCTTAGCCCGTGTGCAATTTTGGCAGGCTTTGCGCTTCTTTGCACTCTCTTCCGGCATCCTTAACGAGCACGAGATAAGAACGTTTCGATTGAACAGAACAGTGGCCCGACTTCCGTCGGGGGGAATGTGAGCGAAGCATTTCTGGATGAGGTGGGAGGATGAGTGGGTTGTTGGATGGTGAAGAAGCAGATTGCACGGTCCACTTACCAAAGCTCCGACGGGAACGGAACCCAAAATTACCCGACTTCCGTCTCAGCTTCCAAGAATGCCCCCTGAAGTCCTACTTCCTCAAACCTGGAACACGTACAATGGCACTGGGAGACTATTCTATACCTCCGCACAACCAGTGCTTAAACTTTTTTTTTGCCTTCAGCACGTCCCTAGCGGAATCTGGAGACGTATATCCCCTCCGAAGCCGTTCCGGCCCCATTTCACCCTAGGTCCCAGCCGTAAAGTGGACTGGACAAAGTATCAAGAATGGCGTGGCGCCTGGTAAGGCCGCAGTTATCGGCTGTACTATTTCTCTCAATCCTGCGGACGAAGAACACCGGCCTGATTCCGAGGTATGAATCGTTCAGTACTTAAAGAAAATTTCTCCATCACGCTTCTTTCAGTGCCCTGTACTTTACTCATATCTTCTCCAGATTAAGTGTTGTCTTGTGTTCCATTAGCTCTGAATCATTCTATTATTTCTGCTACTTCTCAAGCTAAAGACTAGTCTACCATGGAATCCCAGCTACAAGAACCGTCTCTCGTGGATGAGAAAGTAAAGAGTCCATCTACTCCCAATTCCATCGCTGGGAACCTTCCTGTAGATGGCGAAAAATCCGAGGGACACTTTATGTCAGGCGTCAAACTTCACATCCTTATATTTGGTCTTGCGGTAGCGGTCTTCCTTACGGCGTTAGACATGTCAGTCATAACCACAGCGAATCCAAAGATCACGGAGAAGTTCCATTCTACTGAGGATATAGGATGGTACACTAGTGCCTATATGCTCACATTGTAAGTCTCAATGTCTATGGTGTTTGTTTCAATGCAACTAACCTTTGTGTAAGGTGCTCCCTACAGCCCCTTTCTGGGAAGCTTTATGCGAACTTCTCTCTAAAGGTGTGTACCTCATTACGACATGTCAGCATATACTACGGGACATTAGCAAGAAAAGGTTTAACCCTCAATCCTCCTCCTAAAATCAAGAGGAACATCTTGTGATGCAGGTTTCTATCCTCAATCAACCCTGTCTTGTTCCGTGGTAGGCGCCAACATGAAGTACTCTTCCACCTTACTATTACCAGCCCGAGCTAAGAAATTCAGTGGGCCTTCTTGACTTTTTTCTTCATCTTCGAATTTGGTACCCTCCTATCCGCGGCGGCCACCTCCTCCAACATGCTCATCATCGGTCGGGCAATAGCTGGGTCGGGATCAGCTGGACTCATGTCTGGGACCCTCTCTATCCTCGCGGTCATTGTGACTCTTCGTCTTCGCCCAATGTACACCGGCGTTCTCTACTCCCTCTTTGGTGTCGCAACAATTGCAGGTCCACTCGTTGGCGGAGGGTTCACGGAACACGTGTCATGGAGATGGGTTTTCTACATTAATCTTCCCGTTGGCGCCGTGACAATATTTGCGCTTGTTTTCGTGTTCAACCCTCCGGTAAGAGCTGTCGAGGAAGCCGGAATTAGCGAGAGAATCAAAAGACTCGACATCATCGGCGCTATACTCTTCATACCAGGAATCGTCATGATCCTCATCGCTCTTCAATGGGGAGGTGTCTCATATCCATGGAGCTCCGCCAGGATTATCGGTCTCTTTGTTGGTGCCGGCGTCATTCTCGTGATCTTCGCAGTGTGGGAATGGCGACGCGGGGACGAAGCAATGCTTCCGCCTTCGATTCTTCTCCAGCGAACAGTCCTCTCCGGAAGTCTTTGCGCTATGTTTGCAATGGGCGCGCAGATAATCCTGGGTGTGTGGCTACCGGAATGGTTTCAAGCAGTCAAGGGAGTGTCGCCCACGACTTCTGGTGTCAATCTTTTGCCCACCATGCTCGGCCAAGTTGTCTCTAGCATCATTTCTGGAACGCTGATTACAAAACTCGGCTACTACAATCCGTGGCTCCTCGTCGGAACAGCTCTCATGTCGATAAGCTCCGGTCTTTTCACAACTTTTGACGCCGGCACCTCAAATTCCAAGTGGATTGGTTATCAAGTAATCTACGGGCTCGGCACCGGAATGTTCATGACAACACCACTAGTTGCAGTACAGGCCGTTCTCGACGCCGCGAAGACCCCGATCGGTATATCAACTGTCACATTCTTCCAAATGTTTGGGGGTGCCCTGTTCGCCGGTATTTCGCAGACAATATTTAACGAACGATTGGTTAAGGAGCTTGTGAAGGATGTTCCAGGCGTCGATGTTGGGAAATTGTTAGCCGCGGGCACTACCGCTATTAGATCTGCGGTTACTCCTGAGCAGTTGCCTGGTGTGATTCAATCTTACAACTCCGCCATCTTGAGCCCTTTCTATCTGGGAGCTGCAATTACAGCTACTGCATGGTGCTTTGCTTGGGGGCCAGAGTGGGTGAGTGTGAAGGGGAAGAACTTGATGGTCGCCGAGGGTGCATAGCCTTCTTAAATGGATTGTCTGAGCCGTATAAAGAAATAAAGTCTCCACTCTATTAGGCAGGCTCTGTAAATATATCATTAGCGAAACACTCATCAAGCCTTTACTTAGACGCCATATGACCCACTGAATGTCGTGAAACAGCACGACCCATCTTCACAGGGTGCTGAGTTCAAGACCGTGAGTCTAATATTTTTGGGACAACTATTACGCCGCACATTGTATTTCCACGTAGATATTTTCTCAAGGAACAGCAATCCGTTATTTGAAAGAAACACTTTATGGTAGGATTGATGCGGGTGTCACGTGTGTCCTGTGCAAGTGCATGGACCACTTTGACTTTACATAGATATATGACTGGCCTCCTTTCTGTATCCCTGGATGCTCTCTCAGGAAGAAATTCTATTACCACAACACAGTCACAAGAGCCAGGACCATGAATTAAGCTCCTCTACATATCTCTATGAAGTAACCCTGCTTAGATAGATACCAACTAGGAAATCACACTTCTCTCCGTTCTGGGATGGAGCTTTGTCGAACCATCTCCTCCGAAACTTGGAACTTTGCTCCCGGTATCCCTGTCAATTCTTATCTGCGCTTTGTAATTGCATGATTCCACGTTCGACTCTCCCTATATCTTCCTCTTTCTCTCTTCATCTTTGATGAGGCCGCTTGCCGCCAATGTGGGGTATATGCGAAACCTGAATTCCAAAATGCATGCATTAGTTGATGAAGAGGGCGGATGCTTACCAAATCAACTCCCCGCAGCAACGACAATTCACCTTGCGTTATCTCCTCTCACACAGGGTTAACGGGCTCTTCGTACGTCCTATCATTGCGAACGAATCTTTGGAGGGCGAGGATGGCGTCATAACACATGAGATAATTCTGGAACCGTGGTTGTGAGTGGTCAATGCGGTGGGTTCTGCATATTATCTAAGCGGACGTTATTGATATCGTGGAATGCCTCTTGTTTAGTTCCGTTTGGATACCAGGATAAGGGGTTTTGATATTTAATCGGCAGGCTTTTCTCGTGTTTTGAAGCCCACCATTTCAATCATATCTCCATCGCATCCGATTTCACGACCTTCGAACCAAAGTTCTAACTTTAGTCCACCATGCCATCCTTCACAGTCTACAAGGGATCAAAAGACGGCTCAATCGTCAAATCGAAAACTACCAAGCCCGACCTCCAAGATGACCAAGTCCTCATACAAATCACCGCGTCTGGTCTCTGTGGCACCGATGAGCACTATCGGACCTCCGATATGGCCCTCGGACACGAAGGCGCCGGTATCGTCGAACAACTCGGGCCTAGCGTCAAGTATCTTAAGAAAGGTGACCGCGTCGGATGGGGTTACGAGCATGATTCTTGTGGCCATTGCGAATGGTGTCTCAGTGGAAAAGAGACCTATTGCCCTGATCGCGCTTTTTACGGTGTTGCAGACCTCGACCAGGGCAGCTTTGCTTCCCATGCGGTTTGGAAGGAATCTTTCCTGTTCCAGATTCCCGACAGTATGACGGATGCAGAGGCCGCGCCTTTGATGTGCGGCGGTGCTACTGTGTTCAATGCATTACGCATGTACGACATTCAGCCAACTGACCATGTGGGGGTAATAGGTGTTGGCGGTCTGGGCCATCTCGCGATTCAGTTTGCGGCGAAGATGGGCTGCGATGTAATCGTGTTCTCGGGGAGTGACAGCAAAAAGGAGGAAGCGTTGAAGCTGGGTGCGAAGGAGTTTGTCGCAGTGAAGGGCCAAAAGGAACTCAATATTAGTCGTCCAATAAATGCTCTTCTGGTGACAACCAGTGCACAGCCTGGTACATCTCCCAAATCATACCTCAGCCTTCACTTATAGATGCTAGCGTTAATGCAGACTGGCCTCTAATGATCCCAGCCATGGCCCCGGACAGCACTATCTTCCCTCTGGCCGTCTCCGGAGGGGATTTCAGTATTCCATATCAGCCTATGATTCAAAAGGGTATCCGCATACAAGGTACTGTCGTTGCGCCCCGCAATGTCCATCGCCATATGCTAGAGTTTGCATCATTGCATAAGATCAAGCCAATTTTGATGGAGTTTCCAATGTCCGAGGAGGGGATCACAGAAGCAATGGAAACGCTGAAAAGGGGCAGGATGAGGTACAGGGGAGTTTTGATCCCTGGGAAGGCATAAGGGAGCGGGACCGTAGAAAGGAGAGAATGTAAGGACACTAGAAAGGTAAATCGTGGTATTTCGAGGGTCCCGTAATGTATTAGAATGTTTTCGCTTTGACATTTTATTCGAATTTAGGAGTTGCATTTTAGGTAAAAAAGAGAAAGCGACCAGAAGTGAAAAAGATAGCGGCAAATTTTGAGGGTTTTCATAAGCAGGCTTGAATATAGTTCGGGTAACGTAAGTTTCTTGGAAGTTTCTCCGCAAGCAACTTTGATTATTTCTACTTTAATAATAAGATAAAAGGCAGCGGAGAACTACGTTGTGAGACTGTCTTTGCGAGCCAAACAGTGATATACTAATATTAAATTCCACAGTATGAGAGGTGAGGACTTGGAGGACCTAGACCTATAACTGCATATTCACAACCCAAAGGCTCAGTTATGAATGAAGCACTTCAGCGGAGGCACTTTAAATAAAGATAGTACATTCCGCCATAGTTCCCTTATTCAAGTAAACAGATTCAGAAGCTCTAGCAAGATATCTCTAGCCTTGACCTTCTTCAGGGCGTCAATCGAAGTCTCAATCTTCGCGACCCTATTCTCCGGACCACACTCTTCCGGTTCCCCAATATCATGCTCCTGAATCGGCACCCTCAGCGCCTTCAGCATATAGTTATCCGCAATATGTACCATCTTCTCTTCCTCATCCTCATCCTCCTTTATACCAAAAGCATCATCCCCATTCTCTTCACTAGCTTCTTCCCCACCCGGATAACAACGCACCCTCTGATCCTTCCTCCCTGGAACCAAACTCCCCACAAACCCTGCTACAAAATCTATATACTCAGCCTCCCCAACCTGATACCTCGCAATATCTAGCTCTCTCTCCATGTCCTCATGTAACCTCTTACTCTCTCTCTTTAAAACCTTCGCCTGACTCGCCGTAAACCGCCAAAACTCATACTTCCCAGACTTCCATACCCTGATAAAATTCTCTCGCATGTCAAACCTACCCGGGTTGTTATGGTGTTCGAGAACTGCGAAGAGGTACGAGATGGCGAATTCCTTCGCTGAGAGGGTCCGGAAGGAAGATGGGGAGACGGTGAGCAGGGTTATGAAGAGAAGGGTGTTCCAGCGCATGGGGTCATGGTAGCGGCAGAATTGGTGGCGCTCGGAGAGCCGGTAGAAGAATATTGCCCGCGTGAGCGTGAGGGATTGCTCGGTGATGGATTTGTGGGGAAGATCGAAGTGTTGCAGCATGGTGGAGCGGTTGCGGAGGAAGTAGTCTAGTTGGATGTCGGGCGGGATGCTGGGGGGTAATTAGTAGCAGTGCTGGGGTGGGGGATAAAAGTACTTTGGTAGCTGGAGAGCTTTTAGGGATAAGTTGGCGATGTCTTCCAAGGTGATGTCGACGTGACCGAAGGGAATGCCCTGGAGCTTTCGCTCAAGGAGCTGCTTGAGTTGGTTCTGCTCTGTGATGGAGAGGTTGTCCATGTTGTGGGTAGTGTGTTGCAAGGTCCCATTTCAGCCGTAGAAGTGCTAGAGACGAGAATGTGATGGTGAAATGGCCGCAGTCACAAGCTTTGCTTTCACTGTCACCGTGGCCTGAATTTTTACGCCATCTCTGCAACGGAAACCTCGCGGCTACAAGGATCGATATTGAGGATAGGAGTCAGGGCAAAGCAATACTACCTCGCGTGCTTTTCAGCAGGTAGAGCAGTTAACTTGCGACGTGAAATACTCCTCGCTTGTGTAAGGAAAGTTCACGAGCCATCTCTTCTTCAGTGCGAGGCATGTTTTCAGCATCGAAAGGTTTCCCCGGCAATGTGAAAGAAGGTTCAGCTACTTCTTCATCTAAGCAAGGTAGAGGGGAGAGGTAGATAACTAAATTGAAGGGGTTAGATCCCCAAAGAAAATTGAAGAGATAGGCATCGTAGCAGACCTAATATTTACAGCAAGTCAAGCTATGCTCGAGATCATGGAGCAAAAGGGGATCTTCTAGTAATGGTATTAGAATTGGGTAAATAGACAGGAAATAAGTTCTTCCACCTCTACAGACGACCTGCATCAAATGTAAAAATGTAAAGGGGGTTGGAGTAGGTAAGTGAATAGTAGTCCCGCGCAACTAACCCAAAACGCACCGCCTCCATGCTACTTTGTCCGAATTTATCAACTGCCCATTCCTATGACACACGATTCCCACAGCGCACTTCACCTACGCAGTCCCAACATTACGAAACATCCGTGATGACACATCTCCGTATCGACCTCCTCACACAACGTTCCTGGTTCCTGTTCCGGCGTGCACAGACTGCATACCGTCAGACCGGCGGGCTTCGGGAAAGGCGTCCAACATCTGTTCATATTCTCACACGACCTCTAGAAACATTAGATCCTACAACGTTCAATTAGAGCGGACTAAAATGGTGGGAATGAATCCACCATGCTCATCGCATGTTATGTGTCGCAATTGTTGTTGGGCTGGAACGCGTGGGTCGCAAAATGAAGATGTTCAGGGACGGATGTGACGGGCATCGGAGATCGGAGTGCGCAGGAGATGAAAATTGGAGATCGGGGCGGTGCAGTGGAATGCGGGTACCTGTGCCTGTGTCTATTGTGCCTGTGAGATATTAAGCGTAACATGTGGCTGACGAAGAAACATGGAGGCTGTTTGAGCTTATTTCTGAGACTTTCTGAGACATTGGCAATGGGTTGGCAAAGGGATGGGGTTTCGAGGATTGCTATCTAAAAGAATTATTCGATGGGCAATGGTTGAAACGTTCTACTTGGCCCAAAACACTCGATGCCATCTACATATCGGTGGTCTCTTTTAAGATATGTTGTCGTAATCGCTCTGCCCACTGCCTCTTCTCTTCTGCACTAAAGCATTCCTGTTCTCGCAACAACAGCCAGGTTTCGGGGTTAAAATTCCATCCATACTGCATAACACGATCTGAGTACCCGTCAATTCCGAATTTCGAGGCTGGATCATCAGAGATAATCACAGTCACACGCTCTAAAGGAAGACCTCGGAGGCGACTGAGACCAAGAACCCAGCTATTCAGGTGCGGTTCGTAGAATTCGCTACGGAGAGGTCCTCTATCGCCCATTCCAGTGTGAGCGATACTGATAGAGATGTGAACAACGCGAAGTCCTTGGAGGTTGGAAAGGAGGCTGGGCGCGAAGAGCCGCTGGTTCCAACTCCTGGCGTCCGAAGAGTGGAAAGAGCGACCAGCTCTTAGGTAAATCCATAGCGTAGCCAAGGCATTGCCCTGGAAAGGCTCAAGACGAAAGAGGAAGAACAGCAAAGCTAGCACATTTCTAAACCCAAATGTATTGAGAAAAAAGGGGAGCTTCTTGGCTTCTTGGTATACCTGCCGGCTAGTCTGAAGAAAGGTGAGATTTAGAGTCCTGTTAAGGCTCACATTTGGTCTGGTTCGGCTATTGCTATCTCTTGGTGTCATCATCCAAGCTGGCTTCTGATAGTCATCCTCAGGATAGCAGGCTTGGTGTCGCAATGTGCAGGAATCGACGTGGAATGGGTCTCCTAGCCTCCAGTAGTTCAAATTTCCCTCCGATCCAGAGAGTCGCTCGTTCAAAGAAGCGTCTCGAGAACGTCGAAAAGCTTCATCTTCAGACATTTGGGCCTTACAGGAATAAAAATGCAGGCAAAAGTCATGACCCCAGCTACTCAAAAGATTAGAACCACCACCCGCAAACTCGGCCCAGGAAGCCTCGTTGTACGGTCTAGAAGTTTTGCAGGAGTCTGTTCTCTTATCTCCCTCCACATGGATGAAATGCCCACCGAGGAGAAGCTCATAGATATGGTTTCGAAGCTCTGCTGGCAGTTTCAAGAAGGGTGACTCTTCCGCATTGAGCATAGTCCTACGACCATGGTCAGATGAGCTGGATAAAATGAACGATAAAGGATCACAAGCTACGAAAAGGCATACAAAGGGTTTGCGGGCGGACAGGTTAGAGACGTCCACCTGACTTTTTTGATCTCGCGATCAACATTGGGTGTGGCTGGGAGTCTCTTGCTCGCCATCATGACGACGAACACTGGTGGTGCACGCCAACGTAACGGTGTGGGTTGGAGACGTCGATCAGCCCGAAATTTAAGGTCGATGAGACGTCGAAGTCGCCGCCAAGTGGTGACCGCAATGGCTAATTGGCGAGTCTACTGTACATTCACCAGGTCGGTTGGAGACTTTGCGTTCACTGCTGCAGGTCACTGCCCAAGCGAGGAAGGCGCGGGGCACGGATGGGGAGAAGTCGCTCTGGGCGTCCCAAACTCAAGGTGCCTCAGGAGAAATTCGAGGGCTCGGCGAGGCTGTCACAGGATTTGTGGACAGAGGATAGCAGTATGAACAGCACTGCAGAGACCGTCGCCGCTGCCAACAGCGCCCATGCAGAAGAGGCAGTCCGGAGGAGCGAGGCGGGCTTTGAGAAGTTTACAGGCTGGCTCGTAATATCGCGAACACGATGCAACGTCTTGGACCGAGCATTGGCGGGGGTGCGATAGGCTGTGGGTGGGCAATCAGTTAATCAGTCAGCGCGCCGGAGCGTCAAGTTGTGTCCACTTCGGGCGCAGGCATTATTGGCTGGCGGCTGACGTGCGAAATTGTGCCTGAAAGCTGGAGCATGGAGGGCCGGGACGGGTTCGTGGTGGTGAGCCCCAGCGTCGTGGTCTGTGGCGGAGCAGCTTGGACAGACGCCGCTCCCTCTCAGGCCTGCCGGAAATGGCGAACTGGCAGGCGAGACTCGCTGCGTTGGCAATAGCGAACGGAGGCGCGAAGACAAGGCGATTATTTTTGGCAGTGGAAAGCAACAAAGAAATGTGGCAGAACAGAACAAAACCCGCGCAAAGGTAACCAGTGGCGAGCATCTGAAGCAATTTGCATCATTGAAAGAACCGTCCCGTGGACTCTTGCCGGTTGGCGCTGGGCCAAAACGAAAGCCGCGTGTACAGATTTAGCAGCGCCCGTGACTTGTCCTGTCTCGACCCCCTTTCCGTGAGACGAGCATCGACATTTCCGCCGCCGCTCCACCAGGATCCTCCACGACACAACAACACTCGCTCAATACCCTCAGGCGTCGCTCAAACACGCCGTTGTCGACTCTTCAATATCTAATAATTCACTGGCTGTGGTGCAGCGGAGTGCCTGGAAGGTCCGCTGATCGCACCCATCACAATCGTTAATCGCCCTTCGCAGTCCCACACCCGGACCCGCAAGCAGCCGCGCCCTCGCAACTTCCCCGTTTCCAGCCCAGGTCGTCGCAGCAACAGCCCCTTCACCAACCTCGTCATCGCGGCCATTTCACTCGTTCACGCCCGCTCTCTCGCCTGTTGGCAGTCTACACAGCACTCAACACTCCGCTCGCTCGCTGAAGGAGTAACATCGCCGCCTGCTGGTTTGGCCGCCCCCCCCCCCCCCCCCCCCCCCCGTTTGCGTACTCCCCGACAGAGTACTCACCCACGCTGCTCCTGAGGGGCCGCCCGCCTTCATCCCTCCCCGACTTTTAATATCTACGAACAATTACCCAACATGCTATCCTCGTTCGTCAGGTGGTCTATCCTCCTCGCGACCGCCGCCCTTCCCTTCTCCTCCGCCGAACGTATAATAGAGTCGAAGTCGCTCAACCCGTGCCAGGCGAACTCGAGCTTCTCGGCCACCCTCTTCAATGTCGTATTCACACCCAGCAACCGCAGCTTGGCCTTCAACATCGAGGGCGTGTCGTCCATCTCTGGAAAGGTTAATGCGGAGCTCGAGCTGCTCGTCTACGGCTTCTCAGCGCTGAAGCAGAATCTGAACCCGTGCGAGAATGTTGATCTCAAGCAGGGCATGTGCCCCATGAACGCTGTCAACATCCAGATCAGGTCGAACATTGCCATCGGCCCCGACGTCATGAGTAGAATCCCAGGTAAGACATTAGACAGGCCGTCGGCCCTCCCATGGCTAGCAACTAACGACCGCTAGGAATCGCCTATACCATTCCCGACCTCGACGCCAAAATCCGCATCAAGATCAATGATTCCGATACGCAGCAACCGCTTGCTTGCGTCGAAGCCGAGCTGTCTAACGGTCATTCTGTCGACCAAAAGGCTGTGGCCTGGTCGACAGCTGTCATTGCAGGCCTTGGCCTGGTAGCATCTGCCATTACTTCCGGTTTGGGACACTCGAACACGGCCGCACACGTCGCGGCCAATGCCATGTCGCTTTTTGGATACTTCCAGGCTCAGGCTTTCATCGGCATGTGCGCTGTCCCTCTCCCTCCCGTCGTTTCCGCGTGGACGCAGAACTTCCAATGGAGCATGGGCATCATTCGTGTCGGTTTCCTGCAAAAGATGGCAACTTGGTACCAGCGCGCGACTGGCGGAACTCCAACGACATATCTCTCGCAACTCTCCACCGTCTCGGTCGAAGTGCAGAAGGTCAAGCGAGCCTTAAACATTGCGACCCGTTCCCTTGGACGCCTCGTTGGGCGAACCAACAGTGGGGTTACGAAAGCTCAGAACCAGAGCCGCATCGTTCTCAAAGGCATCCAGCGTGTCGGTTTCAAAGCCCATATTGAGACAACCAACATATTCTTTACTGGCTACAGCCTTTTCATCGTATTTGTTATTGTGGTCGCTCTCGGCGTCATCATCTTCAAGTTTATCTGCGAAGGTCTCGTTAAAGCCGGCAAGATGAAGAGCGACAAGTTCCTCGACTTCCGAAACGGCTGGCAAACGGTACTCAAGGGAATCATGTTCCGCGTCATTCTCATCGGTTTCCCGCAGATGGTCGTACTCTGCTTCTGGGAACTGACGCAGCGCGACTCGGCCGGCGAGGTCATTTTGGCTATCTTCACGTTGGTCACGATGATTTGCATTCTTGGGTGGGCCACGTCCAAGGTCGTGCGGATCGCTCAACGCTCCATTACGATGCACAAGAACCCCGCGTATATCTTGTACTCCGACCCTGCGTCACTCAACAAGTGGGGCTTCCTCTACGTGCAATTCAAGGCCGCCGCGTACTACTTCATTGCCCCAGTCCTCGGCTACATAATGATCAAGGGCATGTTCGTTGGTCTGGCTCAAGGAAGTGGTACCGCCCAAGCGATTGCTCTTGTCTTGATCGAGGCCGGCCTCTTGATTGGTGTGTCAGTGATGCGGCCTTATATGGACAAGAAGACGAACGGTTTCAACATCGCCATTGCCGCCGTCAACTTCCTTAGTGCCATCTTCCTGCTTGTATTCACTGACGTCTTCAACCAACCTGTATGTTCTGAACCCCCATTCCCATATTCGGCCAGCTTGCTAACCACGCTTAGGGTATCGTAACGGGTGTTATGGGCGTGATCTTCTTCATTTACAACGCTGCCTTTGCTCTCGTCCTTCTGCTCATGGTCCTCATCTCCTCCGGCTTTGCACTGTTCACCAAGAACCCCGATACTCGTTATCAACCCATGCGCGATGATCGGGGGTCGTTCATCAAGTCCCAGACCCAACTAACGACCGAACTCGATGCTCTGGGTGCTACTGCTCGCGGCGAGGGTAAGGGAACTCACCCATACAACAAGCCTCGAACCGGTATTGATGACGATGATGACTCCTTCTCATCAAACTCGCACGAACGACAACTAGCTGCAAAGGAGGGTAGCTTCGCGGAGCACTACCAACCCAACCCCCCACGGAGCCCCGTTGATCCGACAATGCCCCTCTATCCGGGACAGGGACAAACACCAACACCCGGGGCCCCACCACCATCATACTACGGCCGGAATAGCCCGGCGTCAAGCGGTGGTGGCTTCGCCCCGCCTGCGCAATATGGACGTGCCGGTAGCCTAAGAAGCGAGCAAAATTATCGATCAGCAAACAACTCGAGTCCCTGGCAACGTGGAGCAGGGTACGACCATTGACGCCAGGAGCAGGAAAACATCATCGACATGTATGATCGTCAATCGGAGAAGTTTTGAGTCTCTGATTTCTAATGGAATTGCGTTTTGTGCATAAGCAACCAGTACACTAATTCCACAATGATCTCCCTTTGCATGGAATGTCTGGGACATGAAAGGTGGCGTTCTTCAGATTCGAGTCCACTCCACATATACCATTTTGTGGATTTCTTCTTGGAGAGTGGACTTTTCTATATAATCACTCGTGTGTGCGTTCTCTTTTTGGTTTACTTTGGCTCGCCTTGATTTTTATTTGAGGCGCTTTCCTCTGTTTGGCGCAAGCACTTCGGATGAATAACATTTCCCTTTAACCTTGGTTAGCTGCATTGCAAGGCTGGACTACACGGCCGCTGCAGATTTCAGAGGTGGATATTTTGACAGCAGTGGAGGAAAACGCTGGGGTTGCAATCTTTGGGTGATGGATTAGACTCAAGACTCCGTTCTGTTTGAACAGGATAGGATAATGGGCTCTGTGGACTGATTCGTAGGCAAGGAATTTTGTAGATGACTTGAATGGCAGCTGAGTACAAAGGATATCTTTGTGCGCGATTTTGGTGAAGGTTAATATCTTGATGAGCTCGGCATGAAATTTGCGCTTAACCATTTTGCAACACGAGGACGCAAATTCCGGTTGTATGGTCACGGAATGGGCAAGTAGGTACATAGGGCGTTTCTTCCAAGCGACGGAATGCCGGTCTCTTCTTCCTGGGTTTCCTGATGGCATGTTGACAAGTGTGGGCTTGATTTGTCGAAGAATGCCAGGCAGCGGACGTCTGTGAGACTTCTTTAATTTTTGCTTCTTCTGTTCCTGCAGGGAGAGGACAACTGAGGCATCCCAGAAACCAGATAAGCATATCGAGCCCTGAGATCGGGTATCAACCTCCCACTAAGATAAAATTGATATCGCAGGCTCATCGTAGTGGTTGCCACTAAAAGGCACGTTGTGCGCTACTGCATGATAAGTCCCGATAGCTTTCCCATGGTAGCCTCCCAAAGATCAGGAATCGCGAAGTCACGGTCTCACGTCTCACATCCTCAGTGCTGTTCCCGCCCATCCGTTCCGCAAGCGCGGTGTCTTCAAAGAAGGATCCGGTCTTTGGTTCTGGTTCCGGAGACGTTGCGCAGCGGCGGTAGTGTGCCACATGCCTCGATGAGCCGTGGCACAGTAGACGTACGAGAAGCAGGCATTCCACGGCTGTGGTCGAAGATACAGGCCGGACGTCCAATAGGTGCTCCCACGTTGACGAGGCTGCGGTTTGAGAGGAGCCGGGTTGGGGCGCCGTGGATGTTCTGGTTTTGAGCACGGATTCCGATGGCGAGAAGCTCGAAAATCCAACATTTGACGACCGTGTTGCCTTGGCCTTTTCGACTGGCTATTTGCGAAGACTTATCACCTGTTCTGCCCCCTTCGCAGCTCGTAAAAGTCGATATAAAAGCTCGCTGCGGCAATCCGCGGCGCCGGTTCATTGACATGGCTTATTATCTGTCCGCCGCGCCTTATTACTAGCCTCTTCGACCACTGACTCCTGTGACTTCATCTGCATCACCATTTCAATATCCGTCGTGCATCCGGATCTTTGCGCTTTGCGCCTTTTTCTCGTCTTGTCTTTTCTCCTCTTTCTCTATTATTACCGCGCACTCTGACAAATTATGTGTTCCTGTGTTTGATCTTCGAGCTTCTGTTTAGCGTTCTAGAATTTCGAGTGTAGGATTATCAATTGCATATTTCTATTCTAGATTATAGGACGCGCGTGTGTCACAGCACCAGCCGCTTTACGCTGCATTCGGCCTCCCGGGTTCACTACTTTGTATTTCCCGTGCATTGCTCAACTGTTTACAAGATTCGGATTCCGTTGCACAGCTTCAAGTTGGCGCATATTTATTCCTAGGATTTGGGTCCTATCCCTCACATTCCTTCCCTTCTGCTCTGTTGTACTGCACTTCACCGTCCAGTTTCCTCTTCATCTTTCTTTCTCTGTTTGTCGCATTTCCATATATCAAGGACCTATTTCGCGTACCGTTGGCATGGTTTCGCTACCAAAGTTCGACTTCCCTCCAACTTCGCTACCATCTTCCACATCCTCAAAACCAACAAGGCCACATATTAATTTACAAACCCGCGACGCAGGCTTCACATCCCCGACTCCCTGGCCCTCGAGACAGGAACCCCTAAGGACTATTAATTCGCCGCCGGAGTCACCGACGAGGATACGAGCAAATACGATGCCGAATTCTGATCCCAAGGGAATGTATGACAGCGATGCTATTACGCCACCGTCTACACCGACGAAGGCTTCGCATTCAAAATCCAGCTCGGCGTCGAGCGCGAGGTCAATGTTGGGTTTGATGAGAGGGGAATCGGTGTCTTCGACTAGAAGTCGAAGGAGAGGAGACTCGATATCATCCCTCACTTCCTGGTGTAGGGGAATATCGATTGACGAATCTGAGAAACCAGGGAATACTGAGTTGCTCACGTTCAAGTACTGGCTGTCAGACTACGAGGTATTAGATAAGAAACAACCGCTCGGAAGTGGACTATGGAGCGACGTGTATCTTGCTCGACCAACACTTCCTAGGCCCTCCGCATCGGTATCCACCCTTGCCACACCATCATATCCTCTAACTTCCCACCATTCCCTGATTACCGGAAACGGATGCATAAACGATCCCTCAATCCCAACACCCCCAATAACACCCACCTGCTCCCGCAACTCCTCAGTCTCAAAACGCCCACTCCCAACACTCCCATCTGCCTACGCTATCAAATTCCCAGCCTCCCGTTCCGCAAAACACGTTCTAGCCGCCGAATCCTTAGTCCTCTCCTACCTCTCCCGCTTCCCGGATTCCAGCCACTACATCGTGCCTTTCTACGGCCAGGACACTCGGACCTCTGCTCTCGTGCTGAAAGCCATGGATGTGACGCTTGAGTGCTGGATCCAAACAGATTTAAACGCCTTAGCTGAAGGGGCAAGAGCAAGGAGGTTAGCAGGAGTATTTCCTCAGATCGCAGTAGCGTTGATTCGGGGCCTAGAATGGATGATAGAGAACGGATGTGTGCACGCGGATATCAAACCTTCAAACATCCTAATAGATTTATCCTCGTCGCCGCCGCTAGCACTATACTCGGACTTCTCTTCCGCGACCCTAAACCACCATCTCACCGACACGAACTCATCCTCAGCCCCCCTCGGTGGCGGCACATGGGACTTTCTCGACCCTTCTCTTCTCCTCAAACCCACCTCCCCCTCACCTTCTCCAACCCCGACCCCGGAATCAGACACCTGGTCCTTAGCTCTCACCTTCCTGTACTTCATCCTTGGCTCCTCACCTTTCGAATGCGCAGGCTCAAACGTCTTCCGAAGACGCGAAATTGTCAAACATGGGACACCTTTGGCGTATACGGGGTATGGAGATCAAGGAATCAGGAATGTGGCGAGGTTGAAAGCCGTGGAAAGGGAGTTAGGGTGGGGAGTTTGCAGTTGGTTGGGGCGGGTGTTGGTTAGGGATGCTACAAAGAGAGTTGGGTTGGGGGAGTGGAGGGGGGAATTAGAAAGGGAATGTCAAGAGGCGGGGCACGGATTTAAGGGGTAGGAAGGTGTTTACAAGGGAGATTATAGCGTGGGTTTACCTCGTGCAGCGTCCTGGTGTGTGGCGCTAGTGTTTATTGCAAAGGTCCGTCTGGCTGCTTGTTGTATTGGATTTGATCCGTTTGAGGACGGACATTCGCAAGATACCCATTGCATGCATGTTACACGTTACATTTTCTGTTCTAAGAATTGTGTACTATATTATAGGAGAAGATAAAAGGGTGGATATTCGCTAGATACTCTTTCGTTCTGGGACAAGCAGTTGTAGATTTGTTCGTTTCGTCACGCATAGTTTCTACATTCTCCTTTCTTCTCGAGAGTGACATGTTGAGCACTGTAAGCCACTTTGATTGATGCTCACCACCAGGTCGCTAACTCACAAGCACTTTTTGTGTTCCCGTTACCTCAATCGTAAACCAACCATGCAGCCAATCGGCGAGGGTTTTCAACCTACATCAACACGAGGGTGAGGCATTCAAATATTTCGAAGTAACCACCACCAAACTGCGATACCAAGAGCCATGGCACCTAAACGATCGCGTATTTATTTATGCGGACTCCACATAGGACAAATCGGAATGAGTTTATATATGTCGAAACCCGAGTTCCAAACAGGACAGACAAAGACAGATTTTATGTTCAAACAACAAATCTTTACCATGAGAATCGCTGCTGGAATATTTTGCCGGCGCTAGACGGAAACTCTGTAGTTCTGGCATCGAACCGTTTTTCGAGTGGATTTTAAATGTCCCGGAAGTCCGAACGGCATGCAACAAATGCCATCGAGATTTTAGAGGCCGAGTGAAATGTCATCCATACTTGAGACCAAGAGCAGAGCCACATCTTTCTAGTACGGAGGGTTTATCTTGCCAGGTGCCAGATAAAGCAAGATTCTGACATGCCAGTATTCTTGAGCCGAAATAAGTTAGCAAAAAAAATTCCCTTTAGAATGATCTAGAATACACATGTCTGCGAGTCCGTCAATTTTTTTTTACAAATCCGCGGAATCCGCAAGGCCTTTGGTGATTCTATATTTTAGGGCCTGGAGCTAGGAGTGGGTCCTCATTCGCTCCTCTGATATTTTTATTTTATGTTTAGAAGGCCCGGATTAACTGCCATTTAGTGGTTCCATCAATGTTTTAAAGGTCAGAACTAGGAGACTAGTCACCAGACGTTCCGTGGTAGTTTTGGAAGGTGCAGTGGAGATTGCCACCCTATTTCTTAGACGATATTTTACAGGCAAGAACTAGGAGACTGGTCATCAGTCACTGGAGCGCCTGGTGTGAATTCCGCGGTTGTCATTCTAATAGGCCCTGGGTGGCTTGGAGGTGGAAGTGGAGGAAATACGTCCTTTCCTGATGTTAAAACATGTTCTCCTCATGTCCCTTGAAGGTCGGACATCCGCACATCTGCGTGCCAGCCGATATTTTCGAGTCTGGGAGGCTGGCCATTTGTGGCATTATTGGTGATTTTACAAGACGCGAGAATGACGGCCTTAGCATTTCCTATCTTCGATTTTTAAGAGGCCCAGGTAGGTATTTTGGAGGTGGAAGTAGGGGAAAGACATCCAACCCTTTCATGAAGACTTCATACGCCCAGAGTGAGCAAGTACGGAAGCTCTTTTTAAATCCCAGACTGGCCTCTCTCCGTGTCCTCTTTGCGAGGATTATTTTGTTCCGGGAAGAACGATCATGATAAAAGGGGACGAAGGCATAAATAATTGTGCAGGAAGATCATCGGCTACGTAACCGTTCCCTGTGGATTTTTTTTTTCTTGCCCTGCTTCGGGGGTGCGATTTGGCGGAATACGCAATGTGGAGGGGAATACCAGACTATGGGCTTGTTGTTGGTATTCCCTTGTCCGATGAAGGAGCAACAGCATGGAAACTTGACCCACACTTTTAGAATGCCCGGAATCTGCACATATGGGTAACAATGACCAATATTTTTTTTAGTAGGGATTATATACAGGGTGGTGGAGAAAGCTCAGACGTAAAAGGAAATCAGGAGCATTGCCATCCCAGCACGTGGAGTGATCATATACTATCTACTGGAGAGTGCACGGAAGGTGGTGAATCATGTGTTGCACCCTAGTAGCAAGATTTTCACAGCAATTTCTAAGGAGTAAGTGCGCTTTTTTGCGATAAATAGAACTCTAGCTCTTCTAGCAATCCAGAGTATGACCATGCTATCTGAATATAGTATCTAGCGAGTTACTCCTGTTACCAAACCCTTCCTCTTCCCGAAATTGAGTGAATCCATCTAGGTGTATCTTACCCTCAAGCCCACAATGCCACCTAACACTGAACTAAAGGACAACCACGATTATTTCTTTCTCCTTCTCTCCTTCCTTAAACTAAAACTCTGGTTCCGTTTCAGCACTTGCTCTTCCATTATCCTGCCCCTTCCACCCCTTTCACTCAAACGCGAGGAACTCAAACTCAATGATTCTTGCCCTTCTTCCATCTTAACGTTATACTCTCTCTTCACCATAATAACCTGGGGCAGGGCGGCGGACCTAAGCGGACTTCCGCTACTCTTAGATAGCGAGCTAGGGAGGAGAGCGATGAAACGTGGGCAGGTTAAAAGTTCAATGTCGTCGTTGTTGATGGATCCACGTTCAACAGCTGTGGTGTTTATGCCCCCGAGCGTGCTTTTCAATGCGGCGTCCTTCATCGCCCATTCCACCACCCAGCCGGATTTCGTACTCATCTAGTTGAATAAATTCTTTGTCGCCTTTTGTTCGGTCGCGGCTTTTGATCATCCTTGCTTGACTCGCCCCTGTTGTGATATGGCTTCCACTTTTCTTAAACTTTGAAATACATGGAAAGGGACTTCCGCCTTCAGAATTGTATCCATAACGGGCAGACGGGCCTTCATAGTAAGATGAGGGATGCTTGGTAGACGGAAAGAGGCGGTGTGGGAACGGAGTGCAGGTAAGCAGGCGATGATGATGCTGACGTGGACTTCAAAGGTCGACCAGTAGCCTACCGGCGTGTAGTCCCAGGTGACGTTTTCGGTTTTTGCGAACTGGATTAGCCATTTCAGGTGGAGCATAGAGACGACGGTGGCGCTATAACCTTGCATTAGCTTCGACGCAACCATTAGGGAAGGAAGCCTACAATCCACTACCTAAAAGCATGAGCATGATGCCCACCTTTCTCCACCTACTCATAGCCAGTTTACTCATCTCTCGGTAGACATATAACAATCGAGTCGAAGATTATATTGAAGATAGCGCTGGTCCAACCCTCAGTATTCAAAGTGAAGCACCTCCCATGATGTTGTCCATCCCATCGTTCCCACGCGAGATGAATAAGCAGGCATTGAAAAATTGTGACTGGAATAAAGGTGACTATATACGCAGTACAGAGGCCGAGAGTAAGATAGACCCAGCAACGAATGCGCGTTCGGGGAAGATTCGGAGGTAGAATAGAAGGATTGATATCTTGCTTAGGGCGATTGATGAAAGGTATAATAGTTCATCGAAGTAGTATATCTATTAATCCGCGTTAGGTTTGCGAATGCTTAGGGGGTTGGAGGTGTGAGCGTACGTAGAGAATACGCGTGATTTTGTGGAAAGGGATGGTCTATATATCCTTTCCTAGGCCATCGTTCGCAATTATCGGTCAGTTAGCTTTCATTTTTATTTATTTTTATATCTATATATATGCGACGCGGCACGTACGAACTACCGTAAGGCCGGTAAGAGGTAGCACAGGCATCTGATGCACCTTAGCCTTGCTCGTATTCGGGGTGAGAGAGTTGTACGTACCATTGCGACGAGAATCGCCCAGTCGTCCAACCCCCAGGTTCCTCCACAGCATGGTAATCGAGCGAAAGGGCGCAGAATGACAGATATGATGGCGATTCCGACTGATATTAGTCTAGTGTAAGATACCGCTTTCGTGTGGTCGCGAATGGGCCCTCCGAAGGCAGTTTCGGAGAAGTCTTTTGTCGCTAGCAGTCATTAGTTAAAATTACAGCGATGAAGTTACGGACGTACTTAATGCCTCCTTGATGGTGCAAGAACCTTTGATGCAACTAGTCATCTCGGAATTGAGTGGCCTGTTACGGGATATGCATTAGAGGTCCGACAGCTCGCAAGACGACTTTTGTACTGATGTTGCCATGCATGTGAACTGAGAGGGTTTGCTTAAGTTCTTACGAGGAATACGTAATGCTGACTGCGCATTCCGATAAAATCTTCATAGCTTCTGCGATGAGCTCTATGCTATTCTGCGCATGGACACATGACAGCAGGGTGAATAGGAAGATGGTCAGAGTTATAAATGGCCTCGTAGTGGGCTAGTTGAGTACGCCAATACAGTACGTATTTGTCTCTCCTCGCACCGCCTATATTCCGGGTATGAACTGTCTTCGGTGTGTACGAACTATATTCAGCGTGTATGGTGTGTATTTAGTGTGGTGGGACACGAAGTTGAATTGTATGCTCTTTCGATGGAGTACCAATCCACTCCTTGAAGTCTTCAAGAGCACTTTATACTGGAACGGCAACAATTATCACGGTCTAGGCCTGATAGAATTGCGTGCGAATAAATGAAGCTGAAAGCTGGACCAAAGAATGTGGGGTTGTAGAGATAACGAAGTAGAGCGATACAATACGAGGTACATGATGGGGGAGAAAGCCACATCACGAGGAGACAGACATAAGCTTATCTAGAGCGAAGCCTTCTTGTTCCTCCCGGTAGGGAAACGGGTCCACCGTCCTTTCTCTATCTTCGACCTCTGATGATATGGGTAGATCAAGTGAGAAAATCTTTACTAATCTTTGTAAACACCCTTACAAGTGCTCAAAACTTGTGGGGAAAATGCTACGGATTTTTTATTTTTTATGTTCTCGCCAGAGTTTTGATATCAACTGCTCTCTTGTTCCTGCTTAGTGGAGTGGACGAAAAATCTATCGCAAGGAGAGAAAGAGATAGTAAGGCTGGGTGTTGGTGCAGAGGAAGTGTGCTGTATTGATGATGGAACCTCTAGGGCAGCCATGGTAGATAGAGAAGTACGGCACTCATAGATAGTGTCTTGGTATGGCTACAGAGATAAATCCGAATAGGAAATGTAAACTGTCTAATGTAACTTACATTATACTTTACTTTCAGCATCTGGCTAGACCTAGCACCATGCTTGAATAGTTAAAAACTGTTCAATCGTGATACGGCTGCTGGCAGATATCGTATTCCATTAAACGGGTCTTCCTTCTTATCAAGATTCGGTATATGTTTTAAGAGCCAGGAGCACTGTGGTGGATATTTGAATCATTTCGATCATTCTCCGGGTGATTTGCCTCATCTGGTGGTAGAGCTCTTCGCTACCGAAGGACTCTAGTTTCGATTCAGCTGGACGCTTATTACAAGCTAGTTTAAGCATTCCCTCTGACAGTAATGTCCGCAGTTAACTTTTAGGTCAGTCGTTTCAAGCTCTTAATCATCAAATACATCCCTACAGGCCCTAAAATAATGGGCGGTGGGGTCTACGATGTCTTGGAAGCGAATGCGAAGGCAGATGGACTCAAATTCCGATCTCGAGAGGTGGTCTCTACCGTTGTCTTGCCGCACTTCGAAGATCCAGTTGGCGACATGGGTGTCTCCAAATTTCCGAAAGACACTATTCGGAACAGTCGTAAGTTCTGCGTTTACTTCAAGCAATGGATCCTAATCGGATTCTTGGCACATTTCTAATAGCGTTGATGAAGGAGATTTAACTGCAGGTGTGCTTTTCATCAGCCATTAGCTATCAGTGGCAGAACGCAATATCGCGTGATTTAATTTCACGTGATCCTACGTTTAAGGTCCTTGAGGACGCTAGTAGCCTGTTTGGGACTAGCATATACCTCTTTAGGACTAGCATTCCTTCACTGAATATACAATGGAGCTCTAACGCTTGATATACTGGACATTCAGACTTCGGACGACCCCAGGTTGCATGATCTAATGACAATTTTCGCGTCCAGTTCGATATCACCAATACTAGCCTAGCGAGCCTGAATTTGCCTTGCCAGATTAAGATCAATACTGCGGATTGCGTGGTCTGCCATGGCGGGATCGCCTAGCCTGTCAAGCTGATGGTCTGTGACCGTTCGCTAGGAGTGTACTAGTAAATGGGTAAATGGCAACGGCGTCGGTTCAATGTGTACTGGTCAGATGTGTCTAGCAGCGCTAACAGATGAATGTTAGACGTGAAGGCGAGCCTTGGCCGTTAAATTAAATTACTAATTGAAGAGAAAGATGTCGCAAAGGACAAGTGAAAGTTGACGGTAGTTACGTTGGTGATAGGGAACCTCAGAAAATTGTACCAAACACAAAATTTACCAATGCTTTCATTAGAACCACTGTTCCAGGGCAAAACCAGGCCAGACGGCACTTAACCAGCAGTATTCATGAACATTGTTTTATTATCTTCTCCATGGATTAATAGCATCCCCGAGAAATCAGGATCTATCTAATGCATGGACTGATCTCAAAAGCTGTTAACATAACCAGTATTTCTAATCTTCCCCTGCACCACCGATCGGGCCGGATGCTTGTTTTGCCGCCTTCGCTGCGACGATGTCGTCTACCCTCAATAGCAGACATGCACTCTCCACTGCCGTCTTGATGCTCTGCTCCTTGACTGCGAGAGGCTCCCACACACCGTATTGCCGCATATCAACCACCCTGCCCGAATCGCCGTCAATGCCCCATGAGCTCCCAGTCTGCTTACCATCCTCGTAACCTTCCGCATGCTTCGCTCGCAACTGCGTGAGCACTTTGATTGGGCTGTTTCCAGAATTCTGGATGAGGGTGCGAGGAATAACTTCCATTGCCTCAGCCACAGCTCGGTATGGCCACTGCGCCACACCCTCGATCAACTTTGCTCTCCTCTCCAATCCAACTGCAACGGCCATCTCTGTCGCACCACCACCTGGGCACAGCTTTGGATTCCAGATCACATTCCTGGCGACACCCATCGCGTCGTGCAAATTCCTCTCGATCTCGTTCAAGATGTCTTTAGATGGGCCTCGTAGCAAGATGGTACAAGCTTTCGGATCTGTACACTTCGTCAAGAAAGTGAAGTACTCGTCACCGATCTTCGAGATTTCGAAGAGGCCACATTGAGTTCCAATATCTGATGCAGTAGCGGAGAAGACAGAGTTGATAATGGTGGCACCAGTCGCCCGAGCGACGCGATTATTATCTGTTTTTCGGACGCGGCGGATGGCGGTGATGTTCTGTTTGACGAGGAAGTGCTGGGCAAGGTCTGCCAGACAAGTTTAGCTTCTGATCCTATTTCTGGAGTGCGAGATCTGATACGAACCGCTAACACCTTTCTCCGTGATGACGAGATCAGGTTTCAGTGCAATGATGGCATCACACATTGCCTTGACCTGCTCCTCCTCTATCTGCAGTATTCTATTCCAGTCCTCCTCTTTACTTATCTCGATGTTTGTCTGACTCTCGCCCTTCTTGTACTCTAACGGGCAGTCGAGAAGCATTACCCTTGGGTTCTCGATTCTCCGCCGCATCTTCGGGTGGGTGATGTCCTTGTTCAACATGACACCGTCTAGTACCTGGCTATCCTCGATCTCACCTCCGGGTATCTTCTCGATACGTGCATATCTCTTGATATCTACTTCCTTCTTGCCACTCCCGATGTCCAGAGATACTGTCCGTACTGCCTTGAGAGCGAGACCACACATCAATTCTGACCACCGTGACACAAACTTGGTGCCGATTGAAGCTTGGATGAGCTGGTACATAGCCTTATCATCGTTGATGTCTACGTCGACAGCAATTTCGCCAATGATCTGGAGGGCATCGGTGAGAGCGCGCTTGAAGGCTTGGATGATAACGACAGGGTGGATATTTCGTTCGAGTTGGGGGAGAGCTTGTGCCAGGATCTCGCCCGCTGTGAGATATTAGACGCCACAGTGGCATGGTCGTTCGCGCAATTTACTATACCTAATATTATAACGGTCGTTGTACCATCTCCGACTTCCTCATCTTGCGTCCGACTCAGCTCGATCATGCTCTTTGCTGCTGGGTGTGCAACTTCGATTTCTCGGAGGATAGCATGGCCGTCGTTGGTGAGAACGATGCCCCCCATGGGGTCAAGCAGCATCTTGAGCATAGCCTTGGGGCCTAGACATGACCGGATGATATCCGCGACCGTCTTCGCTGCTGTGATGTTGGAGAGCTGCGCTTTGCGTCCGAACTGCCGCTCCCCACCCGTCTGGGTATCTGTTTTGACGTTAGCTCTCTGAAAACATCAGAACTTCGTCCAAACATACTCATAACAACCACGGGTGCCTGCATATTCGGGGGAAGGGCAGAGAACTAGGCAAGGAGAAAGTGCGGGTAGATAAGGTAAGCTATCGTGGGGAGGGTATCTTGGTGCCTTGCAACTCACTTTGCTCTACCAAAATTCTAAACGCGTTCGCGATTTGCTTGGCAAGAATTTCTCCGACGCCGGCAGAAGTTAATCCGCCTATGTCAGCCCTGAGTCAGCTGAGTGTTTCCGTGCCGTGTCAGCAAAAGTTTTTCCGTGCTGTGTCAGCACAGAGAAGAGCTTTTCCGCATAGCCGGCATGCCAAGAGCTCTCTCAAGCGTGACTACCTGGCAACTCCCGTCATCCCACTTCGGCGCTTCTGTTTCACCGGTCATAGCGCCGGCCTTCCACATTGGGGCAAAGACAAGCCACTTGACCAGATGCGGCTCGAATTCTTGGCATCTGCGCATCGCCCACTCGCGGCCAATTTACCCATTCTGCCAGGCCTCACCGCAAACGCCCCAGCCTCTCACGGGATCTGGACGGAGCTTACAAGACTGCCGTCTCGCGCTCCTCCAAACCCTCTTTCCTCCATCACACTTTCATCGCCCCCTCCCTCCAAAGCGTTCACCCTCTCACCCTTTTCTTTCCCTGGCCTCTCCTCCTATCAATTCACCTTCATTCACTCCTTCATCCATCTCATCTCTTTCACCTTCATCCCATCGCCCATCCCGCCTTGCTTCCTCGCCACCTTTATCAACCTCGTCGTCGCCCTCGGTGACTGACCGTGACAAACATAGTCGCAAGCCTTGCCGTCTGCTTAAATATTCAAGCAGGCCTTTGTATCACTCACTTACCTCTCTCCCCACTCTTGATCTACTAAACACACAGTAACCATGGGTCTCAATTACTATGCGTCATCACCTACTGTCGTGCTGCCACCACAGCAGCCCACCAGCTACCTCTCCTCTCACCAGCGCGCCCACTCACCAAGCAACTTCCGTCCAAAGTATCCCACTCCGCCATCACTCAACTACCTCGCTGCCGTGTCCAATGCCACAGCTGGGCGGAAACGGTCCATCACCGACGTCGACGACCCTGAGGAGAATTCACCAGATGGATCCGTCACGACGCAATTACCTCCCAAGCCGAAGCCTGAGCCCATCTATGGCCCTGGGATGACCCTCATCTACCCCGGCGAGCCTGGGTGGAGCATCTGTGCCGAATCGCAAACCGGCACATGGTGCGAAGAGAAGTACGAAACCGAAGAGAAAGCACCTCCTGTCCGACCCATCGCCGTATCACGTAAATCGCAACGAATGGACTCTGCTACTGAAGTGAACATCCCATCGTTGAATGACATGGCCGCCGAAGGCATTATTGACGAGAATGGCAACACCATTAACACTCTCATCACGTCCCTTGGTGTAGGCTGGAAGAACATTATGACCAACCCCAATCTGCTCGAAGCTTCCCGCGCCTACTCTCGCGTCATCGAAAACCATTTCGACCTCACCGAAGCCATTGTCATGTTGGAGAAAGAGTCGCTGTCTGCCTACTTTGTCCGCGCCAAACAACACGGTGTCCAAGGATACTGGCTCTTCTCTGATAGTCTCCAATGGTGCCAACTCGTAGGATGGTCTCTTCAACGAGCTGTCTCAAACCTCATGTCTGGACCTGTCCCTCGCGTTGAGGGAGAACGCATCAATGCTCGTCAACGAACCCCGTCTGAGCCAGCTACGCCTCCATCTCAGGATATCGACATGTCCGTTACCGTTGTCGAAGACGATGTGATGCAAATGTAACCGCTCCAACTCTTCGTTTCTCTCAATTCTTATCTTGCACGATTTCCTCCTCGGGCTATGTACGGCAACTCATCTCTCGGTTTACTTTTGCTTCTGCTCTTCATCTCGATTCGGTGTGATCATCTGGGAATTCTTCTTAGGGAACTTGGCGTTTGACGGTGGACACGGATTCGCTCCCTGGCGGCGGATTTCAAGTGACTATGTATCTTAGTTATGCTCTCTCCTGCGACAGCTTGATCGCCCTTCTTCGATCGCGTCGCTTTGCTCCATTGCGCACTAAACACAGTAAGCAACAGAACAATGAAAAAGAAATATTTTTATGCTTTTGTTCCCCTTTTTTGAGGTGACGCGCGACTGAAGACCGGCCATCAATCAGATAGGTCTCAAGTAGTGCTGAAAGGCGTGAGGCATGGTCAAGTCGGCCAAAATTTCACGTTGTTGTAATTGCTCCTACTTTCTCCACCATCCCATCCATCAAGGCGGCCAACTCGTGGCGCGCAGCCTCACTCATCAAGCGATGAGATGCACATTATTTCCTCATTAATGCTAGAGAAGTGTAATGAGCGCTAATACAGTTAATTAGCTGTTCGGACCCTATAAGTGTTATAAACTAAATATAGTACAGAAGGCTAACTATTTACGGAATAGCAACTCCAACCTTGGAAGCATTTCGCACACTCGACGCACAAATTGAAGACCGAATTGCACCTGCCTCACGAATGCGCACGGGCTTTCATGAGCCGATATGTTATGTAACCTGTTTTAAATCAGTTTGAAATGTTTTAAACGCTGCACTTCCCCCTAATTGGTGCTTTCCGAAATGCGGCCTCGGCGGCAAGCCAGCCCACTCACATCTTAGCAGCATGAACGAGCACGCCGGAACACTAAAATATTATGCAGACAGCGCATACCAAACCATCCATCATAAGCTTCATCTACAAAGATGGACTAGTTCGGTACAGCAACCTTCAATGCAGGAAAATGCTTCTTCGGGGACGGTCCGATAGACTACATCTTTCGGAGGCGCCTCCCTGCACGATCAAGGGGGTTCCTGTCTGAGTTGTACCTTTCTGGATATCCAGTGTCGTCCAAGAGCACCACTTAACAAGTAAACACCTCGGATTGCCATCTTGAAAGCTTAAGTCAAAAAACCCAGCCCTGTCCCCTCCACTGTTCATCACTATATGCACGGACGAGTTCTCTGACTCCGACCCTCCGAGGGACCTGATGGGCAGCCTCTTTAGATCCGGGGTCTACGCGTCCATTTGCCCACCATCAATCCACCCATCTCTCCTTCCTAGGAGCCCTCTCCATCTGCTTCCACTCAATCATTGCATCTCCGGGAAGTTCTGCACCGCCCCATACTAATGGAGTCAATCGCGCGAGCTTTTGTGGCTGGTATTTTAACGCACTTCACAGCCTTACACACAGCTTTGATGTCATGTTGCTGCGGCTGTTTGATGTGGCTTTCGATGGCTCTGGCACCGGACTCGCAACTCTGAATGATTCCCGGCGGTGAAGCCAGTTGCTTCACGAAACCTAGAGAGAATTGCAGCGAGGGCGCCAAGCTAGCTAAGCTAATACCAATCGTAGGATCGAATGGGGCTTAGTGTACGATGGAAAATTATTCTTCCTCGCCGAGTCTTACTCTCTACTAAACCGTATGCAGCAAATCGAGCGTGATTGGCTACTTTAAAGGATGCTCGGCCATTGATGGTGATAACAGCTGCGTTGGCTTGGGGCGGGAGCATATTCGGGCATCACAGAACCCTAGCTAAGGGGATATATAGGACATTACGAAGTCCCAGTTACTTCTCTATCATCCAAACAGTTTCTCATCTTCCCTCGAAGAGATTATTCGACTCCAGCACTCTCCCTTCATCTAGAACGTCCATCCCACCATTACTTCGTATTATCGCTCGTCTGTTTTCGACTTCCCGATGGGATCTATATTCCTTGCTCGAAGACTCTTCAAAAATGATGGTAGCGATCCAGTGTGTCCAGCAGAGGACTCGGCCGGCCCAGCTATCGTTCCCTTCGTTGGCAACATAACTTTTCACACCTTCGCAACGATACTATCCGGCGCCTGTGCCATTGCTAGCTGTTTAATGTGCTCCTTCCTCATCCTCCAACATGCAATAAACTACTCGAATCCAGTGCAGCAACGCCAAATTATGCGAATAATTCTTCTTGTCCCCTGGGTGGCCGTCTTTGCCTTTCTTTGTGTGTGGCTTGAAGGAGCGGGCGAATACCTTTTCGAGTCGCTTGACTTCGGGTGTTCAATCGCCTTGTCGTCATTCCTCCTCTTTTTGTGCGACATCATTCTTTCTGATACGCATGGATTTGATGCGCTGTTTGGGGAGGGAGCCTGGTCAAGAGGGCAATTTTCGACGAACAGTCCCAAGTGGCTGAAGGTACGGATTCAACAACCACAAATCAACTCAAAAACTAATTCTTCGTTGCAGCATACCTGGTACGCAGTACTCCAATTCATTCCAGTTAGCATCATCATCTGGCTGGCGACCGTTATATCATTGGCAGCTGGCACGTACTGCTCTACGTCAAATAGCCCGCACTTTGTCCACATCTGGACTCAAGTCATCAAAATGATTGGAACAACCATTGCAATCGTGGCAATTCTACGCTTCTACAAGCGCATGAAGCCAAGTCTAGCACCACATAAAGTTTTCACGAAGCTCTTTGCTTTCAAAGGCATCATCGGTCTCAATGTCGTTCAAAGTGTAGGTCTCGCTTTCTTCAATTCTCTTTTACCATCATATAGCAGATCGCTAATATCTGGCAGTTCATCTTTGGCATCCTTGTCTCCTCTAACGTAATTAACCCCTCTAAATACTTCACCTACGATGACCTCACTGTGGGCCTACCTTCTCTCCTCTTAGCCTGCGAAATGCCGATCTTTGCCGTTTTGCTCATCTTCGCATACTCCGCATCCCCTTACAAAGGACAAAAAATTACCTCTAATAAAGGTCCGATCCGAGCGTTAGTCGACGCATTCAATCTCTTAGACATTTTGTCGGCGTTCGTGAGAGGGCCGATGAGATTGGTCAGGGAGCAGAAGAAGGTGATTTTGAGGGAAGATAGTGTGAGGTTGATGCAGGTGGATAGCCCCCCGCCAATGTACGGAGAAATTGAGATGGGCAGAGTAAGAAGGGATGAGAACGTTTGAGTGATTGTGGATGTTATTAGCTTTGTTTTCTGCGGTTCCTGAGATCTTCTTCCGGCGTATGTTTTTGTATTTTGTGGGCCCTGAGGCTTCACGACGGCGTTCCCGGAGAGACACGGGAAACGGTCCACAAGAACTAGCTGCATCCTTGTTCACGGCAGCTCAAGATAGATCATGCACCCACCATCTTCAACACTTTCGCATCGCTCTTTGAATCCTATTCTTTGCTTGCAGCTAGAAGAATGGTTTTGCGACATGCTTCCATATTTGACTAAAGACGCTCCTTTAATCGGTAGGGCAATTTTGGAGCTGCAGACTCCTTGAGGTACCACATTTCTCATTTCGTTCAGCCTCGCATAAAATCTCCCCAGCCCCTAGCCAACCACATCCCCGTCAACTGGCCCCCACAGCTTGGCCTGGTTTGAATGTTTCCGACTGACGTTTTCAGGTGCAGAACCGACTGCATCAGTAATCTCCTGATTTCTCATAAACATGTCGTGCTCCCTACTTGTTTAATTCTTCTGAAACCTCCCATCTTCCCATGTTTCAGGCGACCGAAAACACGATGCATGATTGCAGATGACGACAATCAAGGATCTCTGGACTAACAACGGATTCACACGCTGGGCTAAGCAGATTGGCACAAACAGAATACAGCAGCAACAATGGAAAGATGCAGGTGAGACGGAACTATGGGGTTTAACACCTAGACGAGGACCGTACCAACAAATTCGCGATGGAAACGAGGATACGAGTTACCGGCCCGGTGACATTACCTTCGAGTATGGAAACACCGATGCCAACGATATCGACACCAAATTCCAGCCGCAGAGGTTCAAGCGCTACACGGAAGGATGGAGATTTGGTGCCATCAACTGCGCTATATCAGCATCCATTGTTTTCCTCATTAACTTCATTGTCACCATCTGGGGGTCCGCGCACAAGAATGCCAATAAGGGGGTTTTACTAGAAGGGGACTGCGACAAAGTCCATCAGGTCAACACAGGATTGCATTTCCTAATTAATTTGCTGAGTACGATATTACTCGGTTCCAGCAACTATTGCATGCAATGCCTTTCTGCACCAACCCGAAGCGAGATCGATGCGGCACATGCGAAAGGGATCTGGCTGGATATCGGTGTGCCTAGTGTGCGGAATCTAAGGCATATCAGTCAGAAAAGGGTGGGCCTGTGGGTAGCACTAGGGATATCTTCGCTGCCGTTGCATTTATTGTGAGCTTCCTTACGTATCCTTTGGGCAAAAGTGCTGACTGTGAGCAGCTATAACTCCGCAGTGTTCGGTTCCATCGTCTCCAACAACTACTATGCCTTCTCTGTCAGCCAATCCTTCATTGACAACCCCGAATGCCTACATTGCAATAAAACCCTTTTTTCAGCGCCAATTGGAGGCACGAACTTACTACAAACTATGCACGAAAAAGCGCGAAACGGGACCTTGGACCGCTTCGAACCCGCCGACTGTCTCAACAAATACGCGCAGATGATTCAAAGCTTCCGTCGCAACGTTCTCCTCGTAGCTAGTGACGAAAATTTCCCTGCTATAAGCAACACTACCTCTCTCAATGGCACAAATGTGTACTCATACGATAGATTCTATGCGATGGACGCCCAAGTCCAGGATGAGGCTTCTGACTCGTACAGGTGGATGTGCAACAGTATCCCATATTCCCGCAATACGAAGTGCGGATCGCTCATGGCTAATATCAAAAAGAGTCCTAGTACGTGGAAGGTTGGAGGATACCCAGTGCATTATTGCCTCAGCGAAAAGGCGCCGCCGGTGTGTAAACTGCAATTCAGCGTTGGCATCGCTATTCTCGTCACCATTCTCAATTTTTTAAAAGGAGGAGTTATTCTCTACACGGTGTTTTACGTAAATGAAGAGCCGCTTATGACAATGGGTGATGCAGTTGCTTCGTTCATAGAGAAGACGGATCCTACGACGAGGAATATGTGTATATTGACGATGAAAGACGCGAAAAAGCATAAGGGGTATTTTCCCGCCGGGCCGAGAGAGTGGGATTTAAAGGTGTATCGCTGGAAAGATGTGACTAGCAAAACGCGGCGGATTACGACCTTTACGATGCAAGTATCCCCTTTCTGCTTTCAGATAGAGAACTAATGACCACACAGGTACATCATTGCTTTAGTCCTAGTCAGCATCCTCCTAAACCTCGCTATCCAGGGCCTCCCAGACGACCGCTCCCTCCCCGCCCTCGCGCGTCTCGGCTACGGCGCCGTAGACCCCCGTGCCATTATCTCTTGGGAAGTCAGCTCCACAACTGGCAACATCCTTATGGCAAACTTGGCCCAACCCATCCTCTCCTTCCTATACTTCTCCTACAACGGGCTCTTCACGTGCATGCTGCTCGGGCTAGAATGGTCACAATACGCCCACCAAAGAAAAGGTCTACGAGTATCTCGAACTCCGAGCGGGGCACAGCGGAGCACATATTTCTTGCAACTCCCGTATCGGTTTGCACTACCGTTGATGGTGTTAAGCGGCATTTTACACTGGCTCGTCTCACAATCCATATTCCTCGTAGCTATCGATATCTACGATTCCGAAGGCAGGCCTGATACCCTTTTCTCGGACTCTGATGGCTGGAAGACCTGCGGTTATAGCCCCATTGCTATCATCTCGGTTCTTATTTTTGGCATATTTATGGTGGCCGCGGGAGTAGGCTTTGGGTATTGGAAGTTCAAGCCCGGTATTCCCCTCGCGGGGAGTTGTAGTGCAGCGATTAGTGCGGCGTGTCATAGTGGAGAGTGGGATGGGGTTGAGGGAGCGAGAGCGGTGTGTGAAATAGTGCAGTGGGGGGTTGTGGGGAAGGGGGGCGATGGGGTCGGGCACTGTGCATTTTCATCTAAGGAGGTGGAGCGTCCGGAAATAGGGGCGGTGTATGCAGGAAGGGGAATTAGGAAGAGAGGGGAGCAGAAGGTAAGGGACACGGAGTTATCTTAATTGGTTGGATACTCAAAATTATAGAAGACATCGGGAATATACTAGTTTCAGTAGGCCTTGGGGCCTTCTGTCGTTGCGGGACGACCTTTCCTTGATGCCGTGGACACCATTGAGTCAAGCTCAGCTCAGATGCAACGGCGTCTAATCTGGGACAGAAGTCGTGCTCCTCTTAACACGAACCCAATTTCCAGGAAGAGGTTTAAAATACCAAGTTGTCTCTAGACATCTTCCGGGGTAGCCATTGATTGCGGTATGTATATGGATTTTTCGAAAGAGCGTGGAGTTAACTTTGAGACGCAGATCTTGTTGAAAATGGTACTATCGAAAGTAGAGCTGTTGAAAGCGGAAAGACCCAAAAATAGGCTCTTGGACTCTTGCCGTGTATTATGTCTTGTTCAATCCTTATAGAAAGTGACGAGTTTTAACATAAACGACCCTCTCTCTACAAGGAAATCTGGTCAGCCTGGGATGCCCATCCATCCCACTCCGCAGTGCCTGATTCCATAAGAACTCCTCAAGTTGAAGGCCGTCCCATCTCCTCAACTCCTCCATCATCCTCACCCTTCCATTTTCATCATGTCTGCTAAAACAACAACCGGACAACCTGTCTCTGATCTGAATGATCTCCCCGAGAGGCTGCCTTGGCAAAAAAGTCCCATCGGAGCTTCTGCATCATCTGGTCCTGCCTAGCCGTTATCCTCACCTGTACCTGGACAGTGCTCCATCTCAACGTCTCTGGGTCAGAGAATCTCACAAAGAGAACTCTTCGCAAGGTTAGGAGGGTGCTTGTCACGATTATTTCCCAGATTTCATCTTTTCTCACGCCGTCCCGGGGCTTAAGACGCCGCTCGACGCTTATGTCTTGATGGGGCAACGGGAATAACTTAGGATTTCTTTCGCTCTGGTTGGAGTGTGCATCCCAGCAAAGGGGACTTTACGATACATCAACTACTATCCCTTGCGGGATCGAGATTCTTCTCTCTACAACTAAAGCCCAGGATCTCGGTATTATTGGCATTAATTCTCAAGCAAACCTGGTGTGATGGAAAAACATCAAACACCTCGCCACCCGAATCCTTTGGGTCTTCTAAATACTCCCACATAGGCGCCTTTATATCTTGGTGCCAGGGTCGCCAAGCTCATCACGATTTCCCTTTTCTTTCCAATCTCGAAAACTGCCTTGATACGGGACTACGTCGCTCCGTTTATAAGCCATGTAGGACGGGTTAAAGTAGGCACGGCTCTTGTCGGAGGGGGTTGACTTATTCCACGGGTCTGGAAATTTCACTGTGCTGCGGTCTCCTTTCGCCATATACCAGGTGGTGAAGAGGCAGTGAAGTAATACTCCACCTCTGCTTTGAGAATGTTGTAAATGTGATGAAGGACACCCCAGAGGTATAAATCGCCGGCGATGAATTGGGTGAATTTTCCCCATTGCTCTGGTGGCAGTCCGGAGCACTTGAAAGGTTCGTTCATTTCTGAGGCTCATTTGGGCGATTATCCGAAGTGTTAGGTTGGGTTGGGAGCTGTTTACGTAAGCGGTCCGCTCTTTTGCAGAGGAACTTTATAGCATAGCTCAGACGAGGAATTGAGGAGGCGACGTTCAATTACAATGCAAGGGTGTGTCACCGCAGTGAAGAATTGAATCGCGTATGTCTAATTCTTCATCACTTTCTTTATCCTTTGCATTTCTCTCCCAGAGCACTTACTAAATTCGAAGGATATAATTTGCGGAAGCTAGAATGGTGGAAGTTCTAGGAAACGATTCCTCTAAGCGTTAGACCTCTAGGCTCTTGAATGTGTACAACGTCACACCATCATCTCCAAGCCATCTCCTTCCAACATTCCCCAATCCCCAGAGCCGCGCTAAACTACTCAACTCCGACTTCACGCCATGTTCCCCACCTTACCAAGCCCTCCCAGATCTCCTCAAGAACACGAAAAGTCTCACAAACTCTTAACTCTGATCGCAATCAGAATCAGAACTAGAATCCATCCCATAGCGCCTCATAAACACTTCTACAACACCACCCCTCAATTCCCACATCCTCATCTACATCTGCATCCACCAATACCACCGCCTCCTCTCTCGTCCCCCCGGCTGACCTCCCACAACAATTGCAGTTTATTTTGAATTAATGATTAACTGATGAGAACGATATCGCGAGAAGATTTTCGGATATCCAAGGTTCAATCTCGTATGCTGTGCTAACCGGCGGCGATTATGGTATAGCACGAGGATGGCTGGTATGACATGCCTTGTAAGAAGTGCTGTCCTGTATAAACATTTGGTTGGAAAATCCCGAGGTCGGTGCATGCAACCAACTGTGGGACTTTGCTAGCTTGGGTTCTAGTTTAAAGGCAGGCCCTACATTGGATCAAAGTAGAACATGTTACATCACACAACAGTATGAGACACGGCGTCCCGGTGGAAAGATAGGATGTGAAAGATAGTTGTATCTTTCCATTTCTTTCTAGATCAACATCAGATAAAATCCACAACACCAAAAGAGCGAGCTTGAATCCCATAAGTACAAGCAAGGCCGCTCAATTCCAACTAGTCCAAGATATACACAGCACAAACCACTTCCCTCCTTTCCCTGCACTTATCCTCCCATCTCTCCAACCCTCAAACAGCCTAAACCGTCGGCACCGGCGCGGGTGGCATGCTCATGCCAGGAAACCCACCTGTCGGCATTGGGAATCCGGTAAAGCCTGATGGCAGACCAGACGGGAAGCCCGAGGGCCTTGGGCCGCGGGAGTGCGTGGGACGGGGACCGGTAGGTGCAGGACCCGTGGGCTTGGGGAAGCCGGTGAAGCCGGATGGGAAGCCAGTGAAGCCACCGGATGGGAAGCCGCCAGTGGGCATGGGGAAGCCTGGGTGGAGTGTTAGCGGTGTGAGAAGAGGGGGAGGAGGAGGGGAGGGGGGGAGCTTACCACTAGGCATACCTGACATCTGGCGTTCCTCGATGATGGGGGCGGCGAGGGCGCTAGAAATAGTAAGTATATACACCAAAAGGATATCCAAGCAGGAGGTATGCTTACCCAGCAGCAAAGATAGCGAGGATGGAAAGCTTCATGTTGATGGTATTGACGTAGGTGCTTACGTTGACGGCGAGTAAGTAATGATATATGGATCTGAGTTCGTAGGCTGAAGAAGTCTGAATGCACTTGCTCCGATACCCTCCCTGGGGCCGTCCTCAGGACATATTTATATATCTACTTCAGCCCCTTGCCCTGCCTGCTCTGAGACGTCTATATCGCTATATTTCCTTCCATCCTCTTGCCTCTCCTGAGATGGCTACCCCTTCACTCGATTGGCTATCACCCACCCCTAATTTCCGGCTCCTGGAATCTCAACAGATTCTGTTGATCCCGTCTCAACGTACTTAGATGAGGCTCAATATACGTGCCCCATGTCCTTGTCCACCTCCATGTCTTTCCGTCTCAAAAGCCCTCGTTCTGGGCGGGCGAGTGAGGCCTGTAAGTGGCAAACCTCTGATATGCAGTAATTTGACGGTCACCAACCTGCCTACCACTCATCGGAAGAACAGAATGCTGCAATCGGAGTGCAAGCCCAAGCCCAAGTGCGGGGAAAGATTGGGGAAGTCCCTTTGCATACCGCCTAACTACACCTGCACCTATTGCAGACAGCCACCGGCTCGTAATGTCCTGCACGGCATGGGCCGCATATGCTGGTTGAAACACAGGCCGGGTCCATTCTGAGAGCAAGCTTTTTCTTGTTGCTTAATTCAGGTACCTGCCAAGCGAATGGATCGTGGATCGGTGTCGAATGAGGGTTGGGTGACAGTAGTGGATAGTGGCATGGGATGACGTTAGGGTAATCTATGGTTGTTTTAATCTGTGACCCTTAGTAGGATTGATATTGCTGCAGATCCTAGGTTCGCTGTTACAGGGAGCGGAGCATGACCTGATAGAGGATAGAATCGAGGAACGCATTTGGTAGAGAAGGGCGTCGGCCCTATTGCTTCCTTGGTTATTTTAGCCATTTCTACAGCCGACGCCCGATGTTTTGGGACATGTACTAGCGCAGGTTAAGTTTCCCGTTATAGAGAGAAAGTCGAAATACTTGACTTTGTGCGGCGTCTTTTAACTATGATGATGACAGTGGTGGACCAGGCATCTCAGCGAAACCTAAGATTTCGACCCTGGGTTCTTCATGCTAAGAAAGCGAAAACCGAGAAGGCAGACGGAAAAAGCATTCGGTAGATTAATTGCGACCAAGTTTGGATTGAACATAGAGCCGTGTTACGCATGCCCAGCCGAACGTTACAGACGCCGAAGTGATCTGCGGTAGAAGGGAACCGGGTCATCGATGGAGCGTCGCCGACGGAGAAATCAGGCTGTCGAGTGTAACATGATGTTCGAAACTGAGAGGTTCTAGACAACAGATGCGTTACGTCGAATGGCTAGTCTTCGGGCTCTTCCGTCAGCCTTGCTACTTGCAATTCGTTTCGGAAGCACGGTGCGGCGATTGAGAGCGGATGCGAAGTGATCGGGCGTCAGCGTGGCAATTGGTTCGAAGACCGGCGTCATTATATCATGGCTATAGCGTTATTATATCTGAGACCAGGTGGGTCAGAAGCGTAGTACTAAATGGCTGGAGCGTGAGGGGCTGACGAATATAAGGGCAATATGGGGTAGAATTAAGCTTCATCCCTCCGAACAAGACCAACGGAATAAAAAGTGGGACCGTTGTGAGAAGCAATGTTGATTGGTTGAAACTTCAAAATGTTCCAGACTTCTCCCGCAAACATTGCCGAACACCTGCTACTTCCCCACAATATCAGATGTCGTGGCGGAAATATCATGTAGATCTACCGTAATACGGAGCGTAGATGCGAGGCCTAGCTACGATACCCGATTAATGAAGATAGGAGAATAAGCACCCTGAGCACAGCGAAGCGGAAAAAGCCTTGATAACCTAACGCCACGAAATTCAAGGAGCCCAAATGTGTGGGGAAATCTCCAAGGCGTACGATATTGGGGTAGCATTGGATGCGAACGTGATGTGGGGTACTGAGATGCAAACTATGGAGCAGCAATTCGCAGATATTCAGGTCGGAGATGAGCAATTAAACTGATAGGGTTCAACGGACCTCTCCATGTAGGCGACGTTGTACAGGAAAGCATTCTAATGACGATCGAAGATCGAGCACTGGATAGATCTGCAGGGCAAAAACCTGAAATCTGTTTTTGTTCCCCCATGGTGAATCCAGGGAATGCTAGAGGAAAAGCCTGGAGAAAGCCAATAACCACGCGTACAAGAGGCGAGAGGAAACCCGGAGAGACGCGAAGAGTAGCAAGTCACCTCCAATACGTAAGCAAGAGCCTAAAATAGGTAGATGTGTTGAAGCCATACCTCCTGGGGCCACAACGAAATGAAGCAGCCTCAGAACTTGAAGGTGACAGCTCCCCCTCCTTCAACTCTTCTCTAGGTGTGGAAATGCAATCTCTAGACTCTGGGATGCAATTCCCGTCCATGTCACGGAATGTGAAGTCGGAGGCTTGCAGCAGGAGGCCAGAGTAACTGAAATTGACTTCATCACGAAAGAGGTCCAGCCTCGATGAGTCTCAGTCATCGTCATGAATGACAAGGCCGACCTCGTCGGCACTCTTAACCTCCCCTCCATCCGGCAGCGGGCTGTCGTCTTGCCCAATGGGCCATGGAGCAGCCGAGTTCGGCTTGAGCTTCTTGGCCCTTCCTTCACTGGCAACCCCGTCGCTCCCCGCGGCTCCCTCACCCTTTCCCCCCTTCTTCTGCATCGCCTTCTTCATCCTTGCCTTCTCTCTCCTCGCTCTATTCTTATCCGTCTTCGCCCTGTCTTTCTTCTCCATCTCCTCCTTCCTTTCCCGGAAGGCCTTCTCCTCTTCCTCCCTCGCTACTTCTTCATCCATCAGCCTCAGTCTCTCATATTCCCGTCTCCTGCTCGCTTTGTAGACATGGAACTCGCCACTGCCTGCACCAGCGCTGGAGCCCTGGACGTTGGCAACAATCTCTGGAGGGGGCGCCAGGGAATTCCTCTTGGGCGCGGAGCCTGGGATGTGGATGTCGCGATCAGGCTTGGCGAAGAGGGCCTCAACATCATTTGCAAGAGCGGAGCGAGGAGTGAGGGCACGCTTCTTGGTAGGACGCTTGGAGCGCGGGTCTGCCGATGTGGGGATGGACTCTGGAATAGGCTCCGACATGGTGTAGATGAAAGAGAGTGGCGGGAGCAGGTGCGATGAGTGAGGAGGAGTGCTCGTACGAGGTGTTGGCCGTGTTGGCGTGCTTATAGATGCCTTTGTAATGCCTTTGTAATGCCTTGGGATGAAGGAGGGTGAAGGTGAAGGTGAGCGTAGCCCGTGACTTGCATCGGAGAACGCGGTAGCACGATGAGTCGCGGCAAACGCTCAGGCCAATACAGTGAATTGTACAGCTGGCCACACACGCCATATGCGCACAGCGAAGTCGCCTTCGTGGCACCGTGGGCGCTTGAACTTATCAATCATGAAACATCCTTTGGCCCATTCTGGCCGCACTTTCGCCTGGGACAAAATATCTCCCCGCACTCTCTGCCTGTGCATTCGACTCCATTTATTACATTTCCCCACTAATCACGAGTATCCCGAATCTTGAAAAAGAATTCACCATGGGCAAACCGCGGGTGAGTAGTCGCGGCACTGGCCAAAGACAATGCAGTTTGCTGATATGGGTGCAGATGATTATTCTGGTGCGCCATGCACAGTCGGAAGGAAACAAGAACCGCGACATTCACCAGTTCATTCCCGACCACCGCGTCAAGCTAACTCCCGATGGCTGGAATCAAGTACGTCCGCCGTTGTGCCCCTCGGCCCTCCTCGCCCATCCTCCCCCCGATGGCTAACAGCTGCCCTCTTCGTACAGGCCGAGGAAGCAGGCCGTCGCCTCCGCTCTATGCTCAAGCCCGACGACACCATCCAGTTCTTCACCTCTCCTTACCGCCGCACTCGCGAAACCACCGAAGGCATCCTCCGCTCTCTGACCTCCGACGACCCCAAACCCTCCCCCTTTCCTCGTCATAAGATAAAGGTTTTTGAAGAGCCCCGCCTGAGGGAACAGGATTTCGGAAACTTCCAGCCTTGTTCGGCGGAAATGGAGAGGATGTGGCAGGAGAGGGCTGACTACGGTCACTTCTTTTACCGCATCCCGAACGGTGAGAGTGCTGCGGATGCATATGATAGGGTTAGCGGGTTTAACGAAAGCATGTGGAGGCAGTTTGGGGAGGAGAATTTTGCGAGCGTGTGTGTGCTGGTTACGCATGGACTAATGACGAGGGTGTTCCTCATGAAATGGTACGTCAACCTCAGTCAACCCCCAGAAATATGCATTTTGAGATATTGATGTCGTCTAGGTACCACTGGTCCGTCGAATACTTCGAAGACCTGCGTAACGTCAACCACTGCGAATTCATTGTCATGAAGCAATCTCCCACCAACGGAAAATACATCCTCGAGAACGAGTTACGCACATGGTCCGATCTAAAACGTCGTGCCGTTACCGCAACCGCTGCTAATGGATCCGCAGTCACTCCAAGCAGCAAAGGCGCCCCCCCGGCTCCTGGAAACTTTAGTTCGAGTCCCACCATCCCCATCCGTCGCTGGGGGGGATGTGCGAATGGCTGCAATCATGATAAGATAAACTGGCCTAGGAGAACCATGCGCAAGAATACCGCAGATTATGTATCCGGCGCGCTTCCTGCTCCACCGCTACCACCTGCAACAAGCAACCTCGACGGCGAAAAGGATGACCACCCCATCGCTGCTCAAGATGCCGACCACACCCCCATCATAACCGAACCCTCCCCGCCAAAACTCCCCCGCAAACCAAGCACCACAGCCACCAAAAACGCCCTTATCCCTTCCATGCCCCTAACCCCTGCGTCTCCCAACGACGCATCCAACGACGCATCTTCCTCCACCGACGAAGGAATCGGCAGCTCCGACGGCGAAGAAGCAGCCGCCTCGGCCCCCCAAACCCTCCAAAACCCCGCTCCGCGCGCCGCCGCAATCCTCCGGCATCTCCACCCCGGTCGCGATTTCGGCGGCACCAGAAGCGGAGCGCCTAGCACGCCCGGCGAAGGCTTCTCGGACGATTCGGATTATTTCCCAGGCATGCAGCATGCACATGCTCACGCTCATGCTCACGCCCATCATGGCTACACACACTCGAATTTACACCATAGCAGCCCGGGGAAAAGCAAAAACGATAGTAGTAATGGGAAGAGCAGACTCCGGGCCTCGTCCAAACACCGCCAACAAAGCAAAGAGCGCAAGGCAGCCGCAGCCCGCAAAATGAGCGCGAAGAACTGGATGGAAGAGTCGGGCATGGGGCTCGGCGCGCGAGCTGACGCGCTCGGTGATGGAGACGCTGGTGGTGGGACGAGCGATGATGCTGCG
Organism: Lindgomyces ingoldianus; assembly: GCF_010093535.1. Lineage (NCBI taxonomy): Eukaryota > Fungi > Ascomycota > Dothideomycetes > Pleosporales > Lindgomycetaceae > Lindgomyces > Lindgomyces ingoldianus. The sequence continues at coordinate 1,385,390 of NW_022985166.1, read as the reverse complement.
TTTCGGGCGGACGCAAGCGAGAGTGGGAGCGAGGAGAAGCCAATTTTGAGGGAGGCGTTGAAAGGGGATATGATTGTGGAGGAGGGGGGGAGTGATGAGGAGAGAGGGGGGAAGATGGAGGATGATTTGGATGTTGCTGTTAGGGAGAGGAGGATTGGGGAGAAGGAGATTGAGATATTGAAGGAGGGGGAGAGAAAGGGGTTTGGGGAGATTTACTAGAAATCCCCATGTGGTTCGCAAAATTCAGTGCATGGGAGAGGAGGGTTAGGGGAGGAGGGCGGAGGCCCTGCATGTCATCAATGGACGACAATCGAAATGGTGTCAATACTAGGGGTCTCTTTTCTAATTTCAAGCAACAGCATAGCCTGGCAGAAGTCGGTATAGACTATAGACTAGACTTCGGAGCTGCTATTTCTCTTCATATATTCTATATATGTCTGAAGGATATGTAGATTTTGTTGGCGTGGGATGGAATGAGCTCGATGTTGTATGGTGTTAGGACCCCTCTAGAATAGACATATTCCTCTCTCCCAGTATTTGCAAATCCTGCAATGTGCTCATCAAATTCTTACCTTCAATTCATGGGAGGGAAGGGATATGAATGTCAGGGTTATCTGCGAACAAAGCGAATGTGGTATTATATCTATCCAGGCTATGAAAGCTCAATGGCAATAGAAATGCATACAATAGTATAAATAAATAGAGCTCGGCCCGCTAACGAGGAAACCGCAATGCAGGATGGAGTAGGATAGAGGAAAATAGGTAAGAACAAGACAGCAGAAGATGGAAATAAAGGCATATGTATAACTGGAAAATAAAGGGGGCACTTTTTCTCTGAGTTCCTGTTCCTAGCTCCCACTCCCTACCTCGGGGATTTTATATCCGCCGACCTAAATCTAATGCAAACAACGGAACCCCTCCCTCCTGCAGCGCCACCTAAACGACCGCCCCAACAGCCCCTGCAGCCGCTGCCGCCAAACCCGCTTTGACAACCTTCCTCCTCCTGTCCCCTCTCCTCTGCAACCCGCCCACGCTCTTCTTCGAATTCGTCGCACTTGGCGCGGCCGTCTCACTCGTACCAATACCACAAATTCCATGGCCTACCGCCGCGGCCACTGGGAAATAAACCCTGGGAACCCCCGCCTGCATGGGCACCGCCAGGCTTCCATCCGAGGAAACCGTGACCTGAGCACAGGATAAGATGTCCACAACGACGGTACCAGATGGCAATCCGTGACTAGTGCCAGAGAGTGTGAGGGTTGTGGATGGGGCGGAGGAGCCAAGGTTTGTTATTATCGAGATGACTTGTTTACCATCAAACCCCTTTCGGAGGGCGATAGTATGGGCGTCCGAGTATATGGGGTAGATGTTATATGTCAGGTATTTCGGATCGATGAATGCGGCGACATTCCGTACCTGGTTCACCGCAGCTACTAGATTATACAAGTCCGACTGCCGATTGTATTTCGAAAGCCAGGTGGCTTCACGGTTTGCGGGATCGCCGCCGCCGGAGTAGTGTTGTTCCTGGCCAGCGTAGACGATCGGGATACCGTCAGAAAGGATGGTAAATGCGAGTGCGTTTTGTGCGAGGCTGAGGTCGGAGGTCATGGAGGCAAAGCGTGGGACGTCGTGGTTTTCGGTGAAAGTGCCTAAGACTGAGGAGTCGCGGCAGGAAGAGTTGACAGATTTGAGGGCGTTGAGGAGCGCCGTGGGCGAGCCGTTTGTGGAGTTTAGGAAGGGGATTATTTGATAGTAGCTATTCGAAGTTAGGCGGTGATGGAGTTGGGTTCGGGAGAGGAAATAGAGGTAGAGAGGGCAATATGGCAAATATGAAAAGAGGGCTAGAGGAAGGAGCGTACATGGGATAGTTTAGCACGCTATCAAGAGAGTTCTGGTAATTGCAAGTGAACGATGGATCACCGCTGAAGACTTCTCCAGTACAGAATACGCCAGCCGCGGAGTTGAAAGGCTTCCAGAAAGACATTTCTACATGCTTTACAGTGTCGATTCGCAGCCCATCGACTATGCACATCCGTCAGTATCAGGCTAACCACCAAACTCCTCGGGCGGAGCATTGCTTTGGCAGACTTACTCGAGTAATTGCTAACTAGCTGCTTGATCCACGTATTATACCCATCAGCTACAGCTGAGTCCTCAGTCTTCAGATCCGGAAGCTCAACTTTGGAATCGCCGAGCCAGCAATCCTCAACGTTGGTTTGGTTGCTATAGTTGTCGACTGGGCAGAAACTGTGGAAGTACTTTGCGTTGTTGAAAGGGTGGAATTTAGAGTAGTCGACGGTAGTGGATGCTCCATTCCAGCCGTTGTGGTTTACGACTACATCGACCATGAGATACTAGAATCTCATCAGCGACTCGAGGAAAGTTGGGTGGCAGGAGTAGGAAAGAAGAGGTGATGTACCATATTTCTGTCATGCAGTGCTTTGCTTAGCGCTTTGAGATCATCCGCTGTTCCGAAGTGGTCATTCAGCTTGTATAGATCTTGTTGCCAGTATCCATGCCATGCATATCCGTACGGTGTTTTGTCCGGAATATTGTATGTAACTGGGGATATCCATATCTGCCATCACTATCAGCCCCCGGTCCTCCTACATTGAAAACGATCTAGGCGACAAAATGCGCTCACCGCTGTGAATCCCATGTTCTGTATGTAGTCGAGTTGTTTGATAATTCCTTGCCACGTTCCTCCGCAGTATTGGCCTAAGCTGGTATCGCATGATGCTGTTGTGCTGCTATCGGGGCGTGCAAACCTAAGAAGGTCGGTAAAGTATTCCTTCAAACAGTTTAGAGAAAGGCATACCGATCCGTAAGAACCTGATATATCGACCGGCTTCTCCACTGATCTGCCGTCGCTGCATTCACAGCACTCGCCACAACACCAGCCACAGTGGCTTGTACTAAAGTATCGAACTTCATGCTTCACTGGGAAAGGGCGTCGTCAAAACTTCCAAAAACTTCCTCGAAACGGTCCTCTGATGCTGTCAAATGGAAAAAAGAAAAACAAAAAAAAATTAAATAAGCTGACCCGGTAATGACCTCCCTTTTCTGTTTTTCGAATGTCGTTTCAAGGCACTCACAGTACTTCGGCCATCATGTTCCTTAATCTATTCACAGACCCTGAACCTGTTGCTAGCGTCGACACCGTCCGCGAATCAACGTTAATAATTTGATCCACTTTACGCGCGGATAGAAACGATGGTGAACCACTCACAGCAAAGAAATGAGAAATTTGGATAGATGGTGTGTCTCAAAAGGGAAGTTTTGAATCTTATTGGAGACGTTGATAATATTTTGAAATTATGAGAAGGTGTATTCCGAGTAAAATTGAGGAAGGGCGAAAATGGGTTGTGTAGAGGACAAGGAAACTGTGAACCCTGGGAATACTACGAAAGTAAAGGAAAGTATATATAAAAGAAAATCCTGTGCAACTAGCAGACCGATTCGTACCACACCTACCAACACCCACTACCTAAGCCAATATATTTCCCTTCTCGCGCATCAATACCACGACCACATAAACGTACCACAACCATTGCATTGTATCACACGATCGCACTTCAGAGAACCAAAGAGGGATTTCTCTAGCATCGACAGCGCTAGGCATTCAGCTTTGGTCTCTTACTGGAAGGAAAAATGAAGAAGATCGCGAGTAGAGAGCCTTAAACATGCAGGTCAGATGTGCGCGTGAGCATGAACCCGGTGAGGTTGCTGAGTTTGGAAGGTTGTCAAGGATGTTTGGCATGTGAAAGTCCCCGGGTCTTGGTGCCTCTAAGCGTCGAAACAAGCTTTGATCGAGTTCCGGTCCGCGGGAGCCGTCTTGGGGGGGAGGGGGAGGGGAGAGAAGTCGTGGTGTCGTGCGGCTGCAAAATTTGCGGGGTGCATGGGAGACGAGGTGTTGCAGATTGATGCAGACTTGCTCTCCTGAAGGCCGACTCTCCGAAGGAACGGACGAGCGGCTTCTCCGAGGCAAGTGCTTAAGCATGTGCACGGCGCTCCTGCCTTGTAGAGAGCATCCCTAGGATTCTCTGTGGTCTTGAAATTAGAGTACAACTATGACTCGATCTCTGAAACACAGCAGATCCGAACCTTTCAAAGGTGCCCGTTGCTCGAATTAGATACAAGGGTAGTTTTGGAAGGACCGATAGAAGGCAAAGCGTTCACAGATCAGCGGTTCACTCCAAGATGATTAAAATATGGCACCCTTCTACTAACTACAAACCTTCCCGAATGCCCGTTTCAATGCTCAAACAGCGTACACGCAGCTTAAAATCCTCACCGCCTCTTCCTAAACCAACGTCCGCGTTCGAGGCGCCAGGCCCCAAGACGCTCGGAATCAGGGTGTGCGCCGTAGAATGCAAGAATCGTCAGGAAAATCCGCCAAAGAAGCGAACGCACGGGGTAATAAAAAGATCCGGGTACTGTACTATGCCTACCATTCCATTCATTTTGTCCAACTTTCTTCATGTACAGGATAACCCAAGATAGCACAAACGACATGCGGACGACACGCGGAGATGGAGAGTTATAGCGGAGATGCCCCATTAATATGACCGAGCTCACTTTACAAAAAATCTCCAGATGATCTCTGCTCATACTTCGCTATTCCACCTCCTTGGTGCGGCTGGCAGGCCTCCGTTAGGCGGGACCCTCACTTGAGGAGAACCGGCGGATGGTGGTGGCGCGGGTCTGATTGGAAGAGCCATGATGTTTTGTCCGCTTGATGCGCTTGAGGTTCGGATTGGATATGCTGGTCGAGCTGGAGCGGCACCCGAACCGTTTGTATCGGCATATTTGGAATCAATGTTTGTTGGTGTTCGTTCTACATTCTTTGGGGGAGATCGTTCGCGGAGCTTCTCGCGGACTGCTGGCGAAGGTGCACTTGGAGCGAGATGTGACTTGCGCTTGTTGTGTTCTAACATGCTGATGGCCCAAGCCTCAAGATCGACTGGAGTACGTTTGGCAGCAAGCAAGAATGGGTCGTGCTCCTGGAAGACTGTTAATACTAGGGCCGTGCATTTGTGGGGCTTGAAGCTTACGTAGAGTTCCTTTGGAGTTGGCCGATCGGTTGGGTCTTTCAACAAACACTTCGCAATCATATCCTCCAGAATGGAAGGGAACGCATCGCTCTTGGGTAGCTTCGGCGCCGGCTCCAGAACAATCTGTTGAAGAAGATCCAGGATACCTTGCGGACCTCCTGGCTCATCACCATCATTGTCGCTGTTGTTGAAAGGGAACTTGCCGATTGCAAGCTCCATCAGAGTGAGACCGACACTCCAGACGTCCGACTTGACCGTATATGGAGAACCCTGTATTCGCTCTGGGGCCATATATGTTCCTGTCCCAACAAAGGTCTCGGCAATAGAGCCCTCCAATTCGCTGGAAACCCCAAAGTCGCACAATTTTATCTGGCCCTTTGAGTTGACTAGGATATTGGAGGGCTTGAGATCTCGGTGCATAATGCGGTGGGTCTGATAGAGATACGACAGGCCGCCAAGAACGGCTTCTGCGATCTTGCCCAGGACATCGACACGAACTGGACCAAAGGTTTTCGATACCCAATCGAGCGAACTGTAGGCGAATTGCGTTAGTCTACGCGGAGGTGGATGTGGTAGAAGCTCAGACTTACCCCACGTCCATGTACTCCATGCACATTATCACGTCTCCGGTGTCATTCTGGAAGGCCCCGTAAAACGCCACGATGTAGTCGGAGTTGCAGTCGTGCATAATACGCAGCTCACGCACGATGCGCTTCCGCACCTCGTTCTTTGCCTCTACGTGAATGATCTGGAATCCCATCAGCATATCGTCCTGGGTAGAGTCGCAGCACGTCCATGGCATTCACCTTTCTCGCCATTATGACCTTGGTAGCAGCATGTTGCACCTTGCTCACGGTCCCGCCATTTCCGGAGCCAAGCTCGCGCAGAACTATTAAGTCTTCTGCCTTGAGGTCCAGCCGGAACTCCACGCCAATCTCAAGTGTGTCAGCGCGCCCCTCGTCGTTTCCGAGAGCCCCAGGTATTTGTGCGTCGCCGGCAGAGGGTACGGGAGCCTTGGGGGGTGCGCTCAGAGCCAGACCCTTCACATTCTTCCTCTTCATCGTCTTCGTCTTAAATGCGGATTCGGCCATGGTGAAGTATGGGAGCAGGGGCCGTGTGCTGTGACTGAGGGGGCGGCAACAGCGATTACTTGACAGCGAGCGTGGCCGTGCGGAGAGTCACCGGCGTCGGAATGGGCGCTGGTGTATTCGAGAGAAGGTCAGAGCAGCTTCTCCCCCGGGTTCGAGTTTGCAGCCCGAAGATGCGACCGCCGTGTTTCGCCAATCAGGACGAAAATAGTCGCAGAGGGCCACAGCGTCTATTGGATGAACTCTTTCGGGATAGATGCTGGAGCAAGCACGCAAGGCGACAGAGATATAGAAGCCCGATCTAGCAGCTATCAATATATGCGGCAGACAGGCCGGTCGCTGGGCGGTCGTGGTAGTAGATGGAGCCGTGGATGCAGGGCCGTGGAGTCGAGGGAGCGGGGGGGGGGGTGCTAGTGGGGAGAGGGCTGCAGGATCCGGCGGCGTCGACGAGCTTTTACGAGGTCCGCAGAAGAGGATACTTGGTCTTGCCGTGTCGTGGGGCGAAGAGACAACGGACACAGGAGCGATTGTTATAGGAGACGGCTGCTATTGTCTTTATTCAGGAGGGTTTCAGACTGGCATGACCTTCGCTCTCTGCTTCACGTTTTGTCCTCTAGCGTATGGCCAGGACGGCTGCTCCCGCCCAATCCCCAGGCCTTCAATGACGGGCGCACCCATCCAGCAGCGCAGAGCACCTCGACACGCAAGCATACATTCACTTCCTTTTTGCTCATCCGGTCTGGATCTGCATCTTGGGTGTCGATGCAGGCGGTGCGATTGGGCTATTTCCGGATTACGCTTGGATGCGCGCTAGCCTGGCCCCAGTTGGAAGCGAGTCCTGGAAGGGTGCGCCTCAGAGATGTGGCTGGTGAACATACATGACTAAGATGTTACTCATCTGGGAATTTACGACCTTCTCTTTGATCCACTCCAAGTACTTTCACCTGCCCCCGTCGTGCCCTCACCACCAATCCTGTGGGCTCGTGTCGCACGTTTCTCCGCCGCTGCTTTCCTCTCCAGCCGCAGGCTTCTCCCTTTGACCCTCCCACATATCTCCACCCTCAAACCCCCGGTCCCCCCTGTGTCTCCAACCAACCGCGACATGTCTCTTATTGACACCATCGCTGAGCTCGGTAGCGAGGAAGATGACGAGGACTATGATGAGGAGACCGGCGAAACCCGCCACAAGAACACAAATGGCATGAACGGCCTCGACGACTCCAGCGAAGAGGACGAGGAGGACGATGAAGATGCGCTGAAGGCTGTAAGTGGGCCTGCGATTGTCCGTTGTCATTGTCGTTGTTGTTGTCGCTGACGGCTGCCTAGGTGCGCGAAGGCTTTATCATCGACGAAGACGAAGACGAAGGAGGGGAGGAAGAGGAGGACCGGGTTTCGCGCAAGAAGAAGAAGAAGCGGAAGAATCGGGATCGCTCTGATGAAGCGCTCGATGAAGAGGATTTGGACTTGATTGGAGTCGACTATGAACCGCGAGAGTCAACTCAGGTGAGAGCATTCTGCACAATATGTCAGCCTACAAGCTGACCCGGCCCCAGTCCAAGTACAAGCGTCTGAAGCGCGGCCACAAAGAACGACCCCCTCGAGCCCGCGGCATTGACGATATTTTTTCTGATGACGACGAAGCTGCTGAAGACGTCGATGACGGCCGGCGCGGGGGTCGGGGTTTCGATGAGTTCGCCGACTTCATCGAAGAGGACCAGTTTGAAGATGATATCGAGGATGATCGTGAGATCGCACAGCCCGGGGTCGGTCTCATCACCCAGAACTTACAAGCCGCGGGCCTGGATGAAGGCGCAGAGGAAGACTACAGAGCCGCTTTCGGTGACGGCACAGATTACGACTGGGCCCTCGAGATGCAAGATGCACAGGAAGAGGAAGAGACCGGTGAAGGCCGCGAGCTGCAACTTCAGGACGTCTTTGAGCCCTCGCAGCTTACCGACCGCATGCTAACGGATGAGGATAATGTCATCCGCGAAACCGACACTCCAGAGCGCGTGCAATTAGCGAGAAAACCTTTCAAGGACCTAGAGCTCTCTGCTGATGAAATGGAACTTCATCTGAGTGAAGAAGCCGCATGGATCACTCAGCTCCTCTGGCCCAAGAAACCGCTCCCCGGGTACTTCCAAAAGCCATTCCAAAAGGCCGTTCGAAAGGTGCTCGAGTTCCTGAACATCGAGGACTACGAAGTCCCTTTCATCTTCAACCATCGCAAAGATTACCTGATCCATGCTCCTTCCGATTCATACGACGACCCCGACAACGTTACGCAACCGCCTCTTGACGCTCGACCAGAGCGATTGCTGAACCAGAATGATCTCTGGGAAGTTTTCGACCTGGATCTGAGATTTCGAGCGCTCACCGAGAAGCGCGATGCGCTTCAAAAGAACTACGACAACCTCAAGAGCGTCGACATCAGCATAATTGATAGAGTCATCGAAGATCTCGTCCACAGGGCAGTCACAATCGAGGAGGTCCAAGAACTTCAAGATTACCTGCACTTCCAATACTCCTCTGAGATGAAAGATCTTCGTCTTATGGAATCTGAAAGCAATGGTATCCAGAAACGTGCTCAGAACGCGAGAACATTTTACGATAGAATACGGGCTAGCAGTGCCTACAGCTTGGTGCAAGCAATTGGTATCAGACCGGATGACTTTGCCAAAAAGGCTGAAGGTTCCATTGGACCTGGATTCCTCGATGACCCGGACAAGAAACCCGATGAGCTCGCGGAAGACCTTATTGATCCTCCTGAATATTCAACCGGGACACAAGTACTGAGGGCGGCGAAGGCCATGTACGTCCAGGAGCTAGTCATGAGCCCTCGGTTTAGAAGAGTCCTCAGGGGCCATTTCTACCAGACGGCGTCAATCGACTGTATCCGAACGGACAAAGGCCTTCGTAAAATTACGGATGATCACCCTTATTACGAATTCAAGTACCTTCGTCGGCAGACGTTTCTCGACCTTAGCGGCCGTCCAGACCTTTTCCTGAAAATGCTGAAAGCTGAAGAAGAGGGGTTAATCAACGTCAAGATATCGATGGGCGATTCAGAAGATTTCAGGAAGAAGCTCCAGGGGCATATTGTTTCCGACAACGTGAGCGAATCTGCCGATGCTTGGAATGCTCTCCGCCAGGAAGTTCTTGACGCCGCCTTGGCGAAACTGGAGTTGATCATTGCCACTGGCGTCAAGGAAAACTTGAGAGCAGAATGCGAAAAGGAGCTCGCCAGTCGTGCGCGCGAGAACTACTACAACAAGCTTGACCAAGCTCCGTATAAGCCAAAGGGCGCAGATGTTGGATCCACTCCCAATGTCATCACGCTGTCGAATGGTAAAGGGGGTCGAGGTGATGCCATCGTCTGGGCCTACGTCGAGAACGACGGTCGAGTGCTGGAGAATGGCAAGCTCGTCGAGTTCCGACTTGGCAACCGCGAGAGGGACATTCCTGACGGCAAAGACGTTGAGGCGTTTGTGAGTGTTTGCCGCCGCCGTAAACCGGATGTGATCGGTATCAGCGGATTCTCCGTGGAGACGCGAAAGCTGTACAAGGATGTCCAAGAAATCATTAGCTCGTACCATCTGTCAGGACCCCTCTACGAGGATCCAGATGATGGCATCGAGAAGAATGATCCACTCGAGGTCATTATGGTTAACGATGAAGTCGCGCGTCTTTACTATACCAGCCTTCGCGCAGCAGCCGAATACCCCAAACTTCCCGTTCTTACTCGATACTGCGTCGCATTGGCCAGATACCTACAAAATCCTCTTGCGGAGTACGTCTCTCTGGGCAAGGATATTGTGTCGATCCCGTTCGTCCAGAATCAGATTCTCATCCCACAGGACAAGCTCTTGGAGCGTCTGGAGACTGCAATGGTAGATATGGTCAACCTGGTTGGCATCAACCTTCCAGAAGCCTACGACGATCCGTATCTATCGAAACTCTTGCCGTACATTTGCGGTCTTGGACCTCGAAAAGCTGATAAGCTTGTTAAAGCCATTCAAGCGAACGTGAGTAAAAAATTGTCTCCATCTACTAAATTGCTTACCAATTGCATCAGGGTGACGAAATCTTGTCGCGCTTCGACTTGATTGGTATTTCGGAACAGGATAATCGCGAACTAAAAGCAGCAATGGGTCCCAAGGTTTTCCAGAACTGTGCAAGTTTTCTCTATCTCAACTTTGACTCCAGCGAAGAAGCATCAGACTACTTGGACAATACCCGAGTGCATCCAGAAGATTACGATCTTGCTCGGAAAATGGTCGCTGATGCTATGGAGATGGACGAGGAAGATATTAAGCAAGAAGTTGACGAAGGCGGTCCAAGCGCTGTGATCCGCAGGATGGTTCGAGAAGACGCTACCGACAAGATCCAGGATCTGATTCTGGAAGACTATGCCTCTGAGATTGAGAAGAAGCTTGGTAACCGCAAGCGAGCCACCCTGGAAACTATTCGTGCAGAATTGGCGGAACCGTTCGAGGAGATTCGACAGATGTTCTCACTGATGTCGTCAGATGAAATCTTCACTATGTTGACGGGTGAAACCAAGGAGTCCCTGACTGAGGGAATGGTCATACCAGTCACAATCAAGCGGACTTTCCCCGACCATATCGAAGTCAGGCTTGAGTGTGGTATCGAGGGGGGTGTTTCCGAGTCTGAGTTTCCAGAAGGTGTGGGTAGTAATGGCATGGAGCCTCGCCATGTTTATCAACCTCATCAAGTCGTTCGGTCTAGAGTCATGTACCTCAACCGCAAAGCTCTGACAGCTCAGCTCTCTTTCCGCGAGGATCTGATTCGCCAGCCCGCTCGAAAAGAGTTCGACCGTATACCTGGCGAGTGGGATGAGAAGCAGGAAGCCGAAGACAAGAAGGCAGCAGAGAGGGAGAAGGAGGTTGCATCTGGCCGGCCTCACCGTGTTGTCAATCATCCCTTGTTCTTCTCCTTTAACTCTGCCCAAGCTGAGGAGTATCTTGGCACGAAAGACCCTGGTGAGGTTGTTATTCGACCGTCTTCCAAGGGCCTCGATCATCTTGCTGTAACTTGGAAGGTCGCCGACAATTCATATCAGCACATCGATGTCTTGGAACTGGGCAAAGCAAACGAATATTCGCTCGGCAAGCAACTCCGTGTCGGAAAGCACACGTACTCTGATCTCGACGAACTCATCGTCAACCATGTCGAAGCCATGGCCAAGAAAATCGCTGAGATGATGCGAGATGAGCGGTTCCAGAAAGGCAGCAAAGAGACAACTGGTAAGCACCCCTCCCTTGTCCCAGCCCCCCTATCAACCAAAACAGAACTAACAACACCTACCACAGAACAATGGCTTAAAACCTACACCGAAGCGAATCCTAAACGCTTTATGTACGCCTTCTGCGTCATGCCCAAATACCCCGGCTACTTCTGGCTCTGCTACCGCGCAGGCTTTGCAGCGAAACCGGGAGCTTGGCCAGTCAAAGTCATACCCAACGCTTTCGAGCTCCAGGGCCATCAGTATCCGGATATGACGGCGTTGAAAAATGGGTTCAAACTGCTTTTTGGTTCGAAGAATCCGATGGGAGCTGCGAGGCCGCCGGCCAGGCGGTAAGTGTAGATGATGTGAATGGTTAGTGTGAGGAAGGAATATGGTGAGTGGATTGGAGAACGATTAGTGTGGCAGATAATTCCAGATCCAGAGATATCTGTCTTTGTATTGGTAATGGTTTAATTTCCGGGGTTGATTGATTGAATGGGTGGCTGGCTTATTTCACATAGCTATGAAAACGGATTGGGATTCCTGCGCCTTTTAGGAAAAAAAAGGATTGGTAGCGACCTTAGGTTTTGCTAGATTGGAATAGATCATTGATCAGTGGCTGTATGTGTAGTATCTAACTTGGTATCAATTATGCCTATCAACACTGCAATAGTTTGTTATCCGAGATTATTGACTATGATTCGGTTAGATTGAATCAATTCAGTGCCTTGCTAGAATAACGGGGCGCTATAGGGGTGTGCAGAGTTTTGCTCTAAGACAGATTAGACTATAGCATGTTCCATCCACGGGAATACCAACATATCCGTCTCACGAAAGTTTCGCTGAGACCCTCCCCTCCCCATTTCCATCCCCATCCCCCACACCCGCACCCACACCCAACAACCTCCACTCCTCAAGTGAAAAATCCCCCATGACCCCATAATGATCGGTAACCCACTCCAGCTCCCCCGCCTCCCTAACTTCCTCCCTCTTCTCCTCAGCCACCATTACGCCCATTCCAATCCGCTCAAACGTCTCCGCTTTAACCTCTCCACGGAATAAAATCTTGTCCATTCGACTACAACCGAATTTACCTTTCAGATATTCGGGAATTTGATAACCCCAGGTATACCCGTCGTCGCTGTCTTCCACGCCGCCGAGCTCGAGATACGCGTCTTTGAGCCCATTGGAGGAATGTAGTGTGTGGTCGAAGGGTTGGATGGCGTTAAGGTCACCGGCTAGTAGTGCAGCGCTGATACCGTCTTCACGGAGATAGGTTGCCGCGGCCGAGAGTTGGAGCGGGCGGATTGGAGGGTCAGCGATTAGGGATTCGAGGTGGCAGTTGCATAACCTGAGGGCATTCGGCTTGGGGGTTTCTTCCCCAGCGCTGGCGGAGGGGGAGCCGGAGGGAGAAAGTGGGATGAGACCAATGTCAACAAATAGTCCATCCCGCTCAAACTTGCTAATCCAAGGCACACGAAACACATTCTGAACCCTCAACCGCCGATCCACCAGCATGGTCGTGCCGCACAACGGACTCAACCAATTACGCTCGTCGTACTCGGTTATATAGAACTTCTCCTGTACCCAGCGCGTATCGCGTATCTGGCTTAGATCTGATTGTCCCATTTCCTGGAGGTAGATTACAATGGGGGTAGAGGCCGGGGTCTGGGAAACGAGGGATGAGAGGTAATTTAGAGCGGCGGACATGCGCTCCACACTGAAAGGGACTAGGATGTCGATATTCCATGATATGAGGCGGATTTTTGTGGGGTTGAAAGAGGAGGTTATTGTGGGAGGTGGGGATGATGTTGCTTCGACCCATGTTGTACCGTCGTGGTACCAATAAGATTGCGGCCGGGGGTTGTAGAATGCATCTTCGAGTTTCTGGGCTGGGCCAGAGGAGAGTTTCGCTGCCAGCGCCTCGAAGATGGGCGAGCGTTTTGGTGTTGCGGTCGCCATTGTTCGTCTCGTCCGCGCGATGGTTCTAGGTAGATGAGGTAGGGTCAGGGAGAAGGTTGGTTAGGGGGGTTTCAATGAATAAGAATATCAAGGGTCAAGCCAAGTTTTAAAGAGAGGAGAAGGACGTCTTACTCGCACCAGCAAGGAAGCTTTAAAGGCTGACATGTTGTATTACTGTATCTTCAGTTCCCGGAATCCCGAGGTCTATGTGGGACCCGGGGTGACCGGCACACCTTGCCAAATAGGACTTTGTGTCATTGTGGGCATGAGCCTCGACAGGGGCAAGCCCCTGCTAGTAGCCTTAGTGGCGCAAGCCCTTTCTCTCTGTAAGGACGGGGCTCCGCACCACTCCGCCAATACAACCAAAAGGTACGAATAATCACCTAACAGTTGATTTTCGGGTGCAGAATAGTATATATACCCGTCGCACGTAAGCGCCATCTCGGCCTTACACTCTCTAGCTAATAAGGGTGTAAGAAAGGCTTTCTCTCTCTAGCTATCTAAGAGACTTTTATAATTTTTTAGGTAATATTATAGTTCTAAACTTCCTCTACTATGTGTAACGGCGCAGGCAAGACAATGGGTCCGAATGCGGTATGAATCCACTCAGAGGCATATGGGAGTGCGTGGGGACTCAGAGACCTGGGAATACCAATAACACCTATAGGCCTTGTACGTAGGATATCAGAAAACTACCAAGCTAGCTACAGGGGCAAGGTGCGACTAAATACATGCAGGAATAGGGGTAACTGCAGGGGACTAGGTCAAGTCATGGTCGGGGCCGATACGGGGACCCTTCGGATAGGATCTAAGCGACCCGAGATGGAACAATTTGTAGAATTGTTACACTACCCCCCCCTCTATAGGCTAATAGTCCCTATCTGCAGTGTGTAGAAAATATTTAGAACTAATTTAAAACTAATTTAGATAAGATATAATAAGTATAACTATCTTAACTAAAATTTTCTATTACTAAAAAATAGACTAAAAACCTAATACTAATATAATGCCTTTATTATAATGTTTTTGTTTAGTAGTAACTAGTAGTGTAGTTATTATTAATATAGCAAATTTATTATTTATAGTAATAAGTGTTTACTTACCTTACTTATATAGTTTAGTTAATGTTATTAGTTTCTTTTTTAGCTATTATCTAAATCTTTACTTTATAGGTATTATTGTGCACCTAACATCTTATAGCTTAGTCTGCTAACTAATTATAGCATTAAAGAAAATTACTATGCTGCTCTGCCCCCCTTCTAGAGCCTCTTTAGAGGCGTTTTAAGTTATCTGCTTTTAGGCTGCCTACACCCTTACTTACAGCCTTTAGGTTAAGTTTTCCTATTAGTTTTTTAAATTAAAAAAATGTAAATATTACACCTTACGCAATAAAAAATGCAACTTTATATAAATATAGTTTAATACTGCTAGAGTATAGTTTACTAACACACGCGTAGGTCCTCTTATATTACAAGAAGAAATTTTTAGTCCTTTAGAGCTATCTTAAGCTATAGGCAGCAGCCTAAAACATAAAGAGTAAAGTAGATAAAAAAAGAGCTTTTAAAGCTATTTTAAAGTCTGCTTAAAACCTAGTATAAGTAGCATAGGTTATAAAGAGTTAAGAAGCTAGTCTTCCTACAGCTAGTGTTTAGGTGGCCTTATTCTACTAAAACACTAAGCTGCTCTGTTAGGTTTTAGCCCTAGAGGCTCTAGTGTCTGACCTTTAGGCAGACATTGCAGCGCTTTTAGGCGGCTAAGGACAAGGCAGAGGGAGTTTAGGGGGAGTCTAGAGGGGAGGGAGAAGAGGAAGAAGGGCAGAGGAGGAGGAAGAGGAGAGTCTAGAGGTGTCTAACAGCTTGCTGTTAGACCTCCTAAGCAACATGTCTATAGAGTTGTAATAATATTATGTAAAAATATAATCTAACTTCTTACTTCTATACCTTATTATTTACTAAGTAATTTATACCTTCTATACTAGCTTTAAAAGCCTTAATCTACTTTTATAAGGCCTTTAAAGGTCCTAGCTAATTTAGATGCTTATTATAAAAAGCTTTTAATTTATAGGGGGAACCTATAAAATTTAAAGCCTTATACTAGACTAGATTAGAGTTGTGTTTTACTTATTTTACCTAGTACTTAAGCATTTTCTAGTAAAGCTTACTAGTAAGTATTTCCTCTACTTCTTACTCCTCTACTTTATTAATAGTAATTCTAAGGGGTTTTAGAGGTTTTTGTTTTAAAAGTAGATTTTAAAGGTCTTTACAAAGTATATTTAGTGCAAAGATGTTATATATCTTTAACTTTAAAAGTAGCTTTAAGTAGTATAAGTTTCTAACTTATTTAAGTACCTTAAAAAGGCTTTTTTATTATTTAGATAGTTTTTAGCTAGGTTTTTAAACAGCAAAGTTCTTAGTGTCTAAGTAGACTATGTTACTAACCTCTTAGTTAACTAGCTAGCAGTAGCAGTTAACTATAGTTTACATCTAATCCTAGGCTTTTTCTATATAGGTCTTAGCTAACTCCTAGGCTGCATGCATGTAGGTTGCTAATGCTAAGGCATCCTTATAATTTAGCTTATCTGTAGCTGTAATAGGTTCTGTAGAATGTTTCTAGTCCTAGCTTTAACATAGTTTAGATTTGTATAAAACTTAATATAAAAACATTTTAATTATTATATAAGGCAAAGTTATCTAAGCCTAATTAATTAGGAGTAGTAAAAAACTCTAGTTATCTTAGTAAAAAAATATAAAAGGCTTTAGTCTTTAGTTAATATACTTATTTATAATCTCTATTTAGCTATCTGTTTTTTTATAATAAGCAGTAGAGAGCTTAACTTTTACGCCTAAAATTTAATAAAATTTAGACTAAAAACTAGATACAAACTAAAGTCCTTAATTAAAAATAATAGTTTTAGGTGTGTAGCTAAAATAGTACACTTATTAAATAAATAAAGTAGCTATTTTCTAGGCGTTAATTATTTTATAGCAAGGGATAAAAATAGCTTATTTAGATAAGTAATTAATTATAACTATAATCTAATTATATCTAAACTTGTCTTTAGAAAACTCCTTAAAGTTAATGCATAAGTGCTGCATTAGTTAAGCAGGAATTAGTAGAGGGTAGATAAAGCCTAGAGTTTAGTTCTGTTTTAGATAAGCCTTATAACAAAGAAGGTAATTCTGTACATATTATTTATAAGTAGCCTCTATACCTTTCTAGTAGTACTTTTAGGCTAGTAACTAATAGGTCTTAGTAGCACTAGAATGTGCTAAAGATACTTAGTTATAGACTTTTTAGATAAGTTAGGTACACAGCAATAAGTCTGCTAGCACACATAAGCAGTTAGCATAAAGGAGTAGTCTATTTCCTATCTAATAATAGCAGAGTAGGAGTTTTTACTTTTACATAAAAAAGGCTTAATTCTTTTAAAGTAATATGTTAATTAATTTTAAAAAATCTAAAAACATAACTTAGTTTAGTTCTTCTATAACATTTAGTGTAGCTACTTAAGTTATTATTTAAGTAATGTAGTACTAGGCTAGTTTAGAGTTAATTTAGGGGTGTAGTTAGTGCAGTCTTAGTAGGACCCTTAACTTATTATTAGTTTAAGCTACTCTTAAATTTTCTATATCTTATTTGCAATAACTAAGAATGTCTGCCCTAGTGTTGTTCTTACTAAAGGTGTACTTAATTTAGAAGCAATACTAAGCTAACTTTTTAGCCTAACAGACCTAATAAGCATTTAGCACCTTTATTATTATAAAGTACTTTAATAAATAATAATTAGTATATACTAAGGTGCTTATTGCTATAGATGTAAGCTTAGCCCTTTATTATTTAAACATAGTAATAATTACAAATAGCTTTTTATTATGTATCTCCTAGTTTAGCTCTAAACTAGATAGGACCTTGCTATAGAACAATACTAGGCACTAATTTCTATCTGCTTGTTTCTAAAAAAGAACTCTTACTACTACCCTATTAAAAGTGTTAGTTTTAATTTTAGTTTATAACATAAAGTTAAAATAGTAAAGTGTAAGTATACTTAGTAGTGTAGACTTTAGCTTTTTAAAAGCTATGTTACACTCTAAAGTTTATATAAAAAAGGTAGTAAGGCTTTAAAGCGTAATAATTAGTTTTACTACATAAAAAAATTTTAAAATAAATTGCTAATAAAATCTAGTAAAGCTTAGGAAAGATTTCACACCTATTATAGTAGTAGGTGCCTACTAGTTGCGTAGCACTTTTACTTTCTCTAAGTTAACCTCTAGTTCTTTATTTAAAAGTATATAGCTAAGATACTTTATTTAAGTAACATAAAATTTACTTTTTTTAATCTCTACCTATAATTCTGCTTACTAGAGCCTTTCTAAGACTTTCTTAACATAGAGAATATAAGTTGCCTTATCTTTAAAGTAAATAAAGATGTTATTAAGATAAGCAATATAAAAATTATTTAAATAGTTAATTAATATGTTGTTTATATAGCGCTAGTAAGTTACTAGACTATTGCATAATTTAAAAAGCAAGACTTTACACTTATAAGTTCTATATTATGTCTAAAAAGTAGTACACTTCTTAAAGCTTAAATCTATCCTAATCTTATTAAAGGCTGCGTGAATATTAAACTTAGTAAAAATTGCTACCTTAGTAGGTCTTAACAGGAGTTTATCTATGCGCAGTATTAGATACACATCCTTGTAGGTAAAAGTGTTAAGTTTGCAGTAATTAATGTAGATACATAAGTTACTATTTAGTTTCTATACATAAAAGATAAAAGATATAAAAGGGCTTTAACTTTACTTAATAAAGCTATATTTTAGATTATCTATAATATATTTCTTTATTGCCTCTAGCTTCTTAAGGTTCTGTTTGTACAACAGACTGTAACTGTTAGGGAGAGGCTCTATAAAGACAATCTTGTAGTTATATAGACAATGTACTAGTAGCTAGTAAGCTGCTGTGTGGCTAAATACATCTTAGTACTAATAGTATTTAGATAGTAATTAAAGGTTTACTAATACTTTAGTTTTATGTTTAGTGTTTAACTATAAAGCTTACTTGTTTTTAATTAACTACTTAATTTTATAAATAAAAGTTAAAAAGAACTTGTTCTTTTTTCTTTTTATGTTAAAATAAAAAGCATTTGCTAAAATTAAAGTAATAGTAGCTAAATAAACCTCCTTTAGACCTATTCTAGACTTCTTAATAAATAGGTAGAAGAATAATTTAAGTGTCTTTAGACTGTAGACAATAAAAGATCTATATAATTTTAGTAGCCTTAGTAAACCCTTAATGTAATAGATTGTTAGGCTGTATAACTACTAAAATTAGTCCTTTTTCTATAGTGCGTTGCGTTGTTTAATATCTAGCTCTACTTCTTTGTCACGCGTAGGCTAAGTTAATTGCATAAGCAAGGGCAGCAAAGGTTTATAGGTAGGCAGATATTTACTAGGCTATATAATCTAATTCCTCTCTATATCTAAATAGAGTTTAAAACAAC
The DNA here is from genome assembly GCF_010093535.1 of Lindgomyces ingoldianus. Taxonomy (NCBI): domain Eukaryota; kingdom Fungi; phylum Ascomycota; class Dothideomycetes; order Pleosporales; family Lindgomycetaceae; genus Lindgomyces; species Lindgomyces ingoldianus. Next base: position 1,366,535 of record NW_022985166.1, on the reverse strand, counting down.
ATAACTATTTAATGCTAATAATATAATTCTAGAAGCTAAGGTCTATAATAATAAAAAGGCAGTTTTAGATGCTTCTCTTATTAATTTACATATGTAGGCAGATATACTAGTAGATAGGGACTTAGATCTAATCTTAAAAGCCCTTAACTATAACTTTAAATAGTAAGCGTTAAATAGGAACATAAAGGCATTAGAATAATAACTTAGTAGTTAGTAAGTTAATAAATAAGAAACTATAAGCACTAGTATTAACTAAAGGATTTAAACAGACTCTAATGCCTTTTAAATATAAAATAGTAAAGACTTAGAAGTGTTTTTCTTTAAATAAGTGTAACAGATTAATGTTTAATAGATTATACTTACTTAAGCTTAGAATAAAGAGTTTTCTTAGGTGTTACTATTTCCTATTTAGAAGGCATTTAGATTAAAATTATTTATGTCTATAAATTTTTTTTTAAAATCTTACTGCTCTACCTTTATTTCTTGTACTCTAGGGATAGGGCAGTTACTAGTAAAATATCTTAGTTTTTGTCCGTACGTAAGTACAGCTGTGTCCGTACACGCGTACGGCTAAATTAGGTTGCCTGAAACGTTAGCTATCTAGCCTGTGCGTTAGGGGCTATGTGTACTTAAGAGCCCTCTTTCTTTGTATAAAGAGAAAGAGTAGTAGTTAATAACAAAAAGATCTTTGCCTACTTACCTCTTAGTACGCCCCTTAGGTATATGTTTGTTTAATTAAACCTAAGTTAACTAACACTAATTAGTTTATTAATAGACTATTTACTGCGTGCGTAGCTACGCAGAGGATATTGTCCTTAATAAATAGATTTATAAGGATTAATAAAACTGCTACTGTACAAGAAGCTTACACCTACCGCGTGCGTAGCTACGCAGAGAAGGTACAAAGAAGCTTACATCTACTATGTGCGTAGCCACACAGAGAGGGGTGAGCAAGCCTTATGCGCGCCCCTAGATTAACTAATTGCACAAAGACAAGATTAGCAACCTGCTGCATGCGTAGCTACGCAGAGAGGGCTTACTGCTAAGCCTTTGTGCGCCCTAGAGCCTCCTGTTAACACAGGCTGTGCAACCACTCACCTACTGCGTGCGTAGCCACGCAGAGGAGACAATACAGGCCGCACAATTAGAAACCTACTGCGTGCGTAGCCACATAGAGGAGGCTCCTTATCAGCAGCCCGCCTTGTTAACACCCCCCCCTTAATTAGTCGCTCGCACAGAAGGCGACCAACTAACACCCCCT